>NC_080452.1:3026923-3329615 GCF_028018845.1 Melospiza georgiana
CATGTGTTTTGGGCACAGACTATCTTCGAAGTGGGTACTTCAAAGACCCAAAGGACTCAGATGGGCATTTGGAATAGCTGCTGTAGAGACAGAGGGCATCCAGCAATTGAACACCTTGCCTGGGTTGTCTGAGAATCCATCTGCAGTAGGATGCCTGACGGGAGAAGAGCAACGAGTGCCAATTGCCACTTCCATAGTGCATCGACGGCAGTATAGGACTACTCGAGATGCTGTGATCCCCATCCATAAGATGATCCGAGAGCTGGAGAGCCAAGGGGTGGTCAGCAAGACCCACTCACCCTTCAACAGCCCCATTTGGCCTGTGCAAAAATCTGAAGGAGAATGGAGATTGACTGTGGACTACCGTGCATTGAATGAAGTGACTCCACCACAGAGTGCTGCCATGCCAGACATATTAGAGCTCCAGTACGAGCTTGAGTCCAAGGCAGCAAAGTGGTATGCCACTATAGACATTGCCAATGCCTTTTTCTCCATTCCTCTGGCAGCAGAATGCAGGCCTCAGTTTGCCTTCACATGGAGGGGAGTGCAGTACACCTGGAACCGACAGCCCCAGGGGTGGAAGCACAGTCCCACCATCTGCCACGGACTGATCCAGACTGCACTGGAAAGGGGTGAGGCTCCAGAACATCTGCAGTATATTGATGACATCATTGTGTGGGGGAACACAGCTGCGGAAGTGTTCGGGAAAAGGAAGAAAATCATCCAGATCCTCCTGGGAGCTGGTTTCGCCATTAAAAACAGCAAGGTGAAGGGACCAGCTTGTGAGATTCAATTCCTGGGAGTGAAGTGGCAATATGGATGGCGTCAGATTCCTACAGATGTCATCAACAAGATCACAGCAATGTCTCCACCCACCAATAAGAAAGAGACACAAGCTTTCTTGGGTGCAATAGGTGTTTGGAGGATGCATATTCCTGAGTACAGTCAGATCGTGAGCCCTCTTTACCTGGTCACCCGCAAGAAGAACAATCTCCAGTGGGGTCCTGAGCAGCAACAAGCCTTTGTCCAGATCAAGCAGGAGATTGCTCATGCAGTAGCTCTTGGCCCAGTCAGGACAGGACCAGAGGTAAAGAACATGCTCTACTCTGCAGCCGGGAACCATGGCTTGTCCTGAAGCCTTTGGCAGAAGGTGCCTGAGGAGACTCGGGGTCGACCACTGGGATTTTGGAGTCGAAGCTACAGCGGGTCTGAAGCCAACTATACTCCAACAGAGAAAGAAATCTTGGCTGCCTATGAAGGAGTTCAGGCTGCCTCGGAGGTAATAGGCACTGAAGCACAACTCCTCCTGGCACCCCGACTACCGGTGCTGGGGTGGATGTTCAAAGGCAAGATTCCTTCCACTCACCATGCCACCAGTGCTACATGGAGCAAGTGGATTGCTCTCATCACTCAGCGCGCCCGTACAGGTAAACTGAATCGCCCTGGGATTTTGGAGGTCATAACACATTAGCCCGAAGGTGAGAATTTTGGTGTCACAGATGAAGAGGAACAAGAACCTATGACACGTGCTGAAGAGGCTCCTCCCTATAACCAACTGCCCCCAGAGGAAACATGCTACGCTCTTTTCACTGATGGTTCCTGTCGCATTGTAGGGATGAACTGGAAGTGGAAAGCAGCCGTATGGAGCCCCACATGACAGGTTGCACAAGCTAACGAAGGAGAAGGTGGATCAAGCCAACTTGCTGAACTCAAAGCTGTTCAACTGGCCCTAGACATTGCTGAGAGAGAGAAGTGGCCAAAGCTCTACCTCTACACTGATTCATGGATGGTAGCCAATGCTCTGTGGGGATGACTGGAGAGGTGGAAAAAGGCTAACTGGCAACGTAGAGGGAAACCAATTTGGGCTGCTGATGAGTGGAAAGACATTGCTACCAGGGTAGGGAGGCTACCTGTGAATGTCCGCCATGTAGATACCCATGTACCCAAGAGTAGGGCCAATGAGAAGCACCAAAACAATGAGCAGGTAGACCAAGCTGCAAAGATAGGGGTGTCCAAAATAGACCTAGACTGGGAACATGAGGCAGAGTTATTCCTAGGTAGATGGGCCCATGATGCCTCAGGCCATCAGGGCAGAGATGCCACCTATAAATGGGCACGAGACCGAGGGGTGGATTTAACCATGGACAGTATTTCTCAGGCTATCCATGACTGTGAGACGTGTGCTGCCATCAAGCAGGCCAAGTGAGTGAAGCCCCTGTGGTAAGGTGGGCGGTGGTCCAACTACAAGTATGGGGAGGCCTGGCAGATTGACTGCATCACACTTCCCCAGACATGCCAGGGCAAGCGCTACATGCTGACCATGGTGGAAGCCACCACTGGATGGTTGGAAACCTACCCTGTGTCTCATGCTACAGCCCGGAACACCATCCTGGGCCTTGAAAAGCAAGTCCTGTGGAGACATGGCACCCCTGAGAGGATCGAGTCAGACAACGGGACTCATTTCAAGAACAGCCTTATCAACACCTGGGCTAGAGAACATGGCATTGAGTGGGTGTACCATATCCCCTACCATGCACCAGCTGCAGGAAAAGTGGAGAGGTAAAATGGACTACTAAAAACCCAGTTGAAAGCTTTGGGTGGGGGATCTTTCAAGAATTGGGAGCAGCATTTAGCAAAGGCCACCTGGTTAGTCAACACCTGAGGTTCCACCAACCGAGCAGGTCCTGCCAAGTCTGAGTCCCTGAATGTAATAGAAGGAGACAAAGTCCCAGTGGTACATATCAGAGGTTTGTTAGGGAAGACTGTGGATCAATTCTGCCTTGAGTACAGACAGACCCATTCGTGGGGTTGTCTTTGCTCAGGGACCAGGTTGCACGTGGTGGATAATGCAAAGAGATGGAACAACACGATGTGTACCTCAGGGAGATCTGATTGTGGGGTAAGAATGATATGCACATTGGATGTTACTGCCATTGTCTGTACATTAAACCATACAGACATGAGATAGAAGGAAATGTGTAAGAGTTGAAGGTCTGGGCATGTGGAAGATGGAGAAGGAAATGTGTAAGTGTGGAAGGTCTGAGCAAGTCATAGATGGAGCTTTAAGTGACTAAAGTGAAAAGGGGGGATCCCGCAGCTCTGTAATATAAGGCCTGGATTCAGTGGTCCAGTGTGGGGATGTGATGAAGGCATGATGGGTATTGCTGGTAATTTTGGGGAAACAGATGGAAATTTTGTATGAATAATGCATGATGTGTTGTAGTATGTTGATGATATGGGGATAAGGGGTGGAATGTCCTGGGGTGATGTTATGATGCTTGTATCCCCATTCATCTGTTCTGTGCCTTTAAGACCGACTCTGAAGAGTGGAAGTTTTGTTTGGGTTTCTCTTATCAGGGACACAGAGACGAACAGTACATAGGGCTGTTTGTCACTTCTTGCTTTCAGCTTGCTGCTTTGCTTGCTATTTTTTCTGCTCTCGCTTCTGCTCTGCTGTGGCCTCTGCTTATTAGCTAGTTCTAGCTAAACAGTCCACATTCCTTCCTGGACTGTTTCTCCTCTCCTGTTTCTGTGACCATCTCGAACCTGCTCCAGACTGGGACCCGGGAACACCGAAGGTTTGCACCGTTTTGGCCTGCAGCAGCTGCCCCAGCGCCGGAGGGACTGAGAACAGAGCAATCACCCCCGAAAGAGACTTTCTCATTTTGTCATCTTTCTCAGAGCAGTGTCATTGGGTATTGTTCATTTTGTGTGCTGGGGGGTGCTGTGCCTGAAATAAACAGGTTCTTTCCACCTCTCTCCAAGGAATTTTTTCCTGAACCGGTTGGGGGGAGGGGTCGTGTGGGTTTTGCTTTCTGGAGGGGCCCTCCTTTGCAGATTCTTTAACAAATTTGCCTTAAACCAGGACAGATTCCTATTCTATTCTTAGCTTAGCAGCTTCTGAATTTCTCTCTCTATTCCTTTTAATATAGTCTTAATGTAATATATATAATAAATTAATAAATCCAGCCTTCTGATAATGAAGCAAGATTCTCGTCTCTCTCTCTCACCCTGAGGAACCCTCACAAGCCATGTAACATCTGGTGGACCCCTCGTGTAAGGACAGAAATTAATTTGATAAGACCAGAGGAGCAAATTGCTGCACTGGGTAAAATCCTGTATGTGTAGCATTTGATGGTTGCTTTAGAAGTGACCACAGAAGTGGATTCAAGCCGGGAGCTGAAGAACTGAATATCCTGATTTGGACAGTGTTCACAGCCAAGGCTGACCACATGTGAACCTGAGACACCCCCGGGAAGATATTTGAAAAGAACAGCAGAACCATGGAGCTGGCCAGAGCATGCTGGACTCTTTCAAAAGGTACTGTTGGCTTTTCCCTTCCTGACTATCCAGCCATTCATAGTTTGTGGCTGTTCATATTGGGAAGGTCCCTTTTGGACGATGAGGTTTCTTTTTCTCCTTCAGAGGATAAACTTATTGCCCTCTGGCAAAAATGGGATGAAGAGGATGGACTTTTCCTTTAGAGGATGGACTTTTCCTTTCAGAAACAGATCTCTGTGAGTTTTTTCGATGGGCAAAGCTTTTTGGATTCTTTACTGATGTGCTATATGCCCTCGACATTTTTGTGTGGGAGTGCATTAACTCCATTTTCCGATTCATTTGGGGCCAAGGGTGCAACTTCCCTAGCATTTACCCAGCATTTAGAAAGCTCTTTCCAGTTTTGAAGCGGAGAGCAGCTGTTTCTCCATGGATTGCTAATTGCACAGGGCAAGCTCCGTTCCCCCTAGATTCAGTGGGAAAAGACCTTTTGGGGGATGAGTTGCTGCTTCCCAGCCCCCCCTGCTTCCTGGTGTGTGGGGGTGAAACTCCGCCGCGAGAAGAAGTAGTTTGTTTTACTCTTTCTCCGGAGCGTGTGCAGATGGAGCTGTCTCTTTCCCCCCCTTCTCTCTCTCCGGGGGAATGGGAGTGGGCGGCCCCGCCACAGCCAGCGCTGCGGGTGCCGCCCCTGGAAGCCCGGCAAGCCCCGTCACAGCCGGTCTCTTGGACCCCGCCCCGCTCAGAGATGGGGGTGGTACCAGCCCCCAAGGCCCCCCTGCTTGCCGGGCCCCCACAGCCACCTCCCAGACCCGCGCTGCGGCTGCCACCCCGGCTTCCAAGCCTGCGCCTGCGCCAGTGTTGCTAGGAGACACCTTGCGTGAAAGCAGCAACTCGGCGCCGCCTTCCCGGGCGATCCTGCTCCTGCCTCCACCGCCGCCCCTCACGGCTGTTTCACTGCTGTCCGTGTGCACTCTGCTGGTGACTGCATCTCCGTGGCTGACCTCAGAGTCAGCGGCAGAAGACGGCGCCGACCCTGCACCTTGCCTGCTGCCACTTTCAGAGCCATGGGACACAGCAGTGTCGTTTCCTGCAGCTGAGCCACTGTTGCTAGGCGACGAAGACGCATCTGCAGCTTCCGGCTCAGCGGAGGAGGGATCCTCTCCAGCCCCTCCGGCCCCCCCACCGCTTCTACCGGCCCCCCTGCCGTCTCAAGCCGAGATGGTCCCTGTTCCGGATAGTGCTGAAGATGGCGCCGAACCCGCGGGACACTCGGAGCAGCCTACGGCCGCTCCTACACCCAGCATGATTCCCCCACCGAGTGTTTCGGATTGTCCCGGGGCTGCCCCTGCAGCACCTGCGGGGGCAGCTGGGACAGAGGAAGAGGGCGTCAGCCACTCCTTCCATGGAGCCGGCACGGCCCGACAGCTGGGAGCGGGGGCAGCCCGTCTGCCTGTGTTCAAGATCAGCATTCTCGGCAGGTTGGGGAGTTTTTGGTCAGTTGCTGTCCCTTGGAGGTTGCCATCTCTGCCGCCTCTCTTGTGCCCTAGTGGCGAGGGGCAGAGGGAGAGGGCACAGCTGGAGGAGACCATGGCTTGTTTGCTGTGGGAAACAAACATTCCTAGATCCAAGATGAGGATTTTTGGGTCTGCTTCTGTTCCCTCACTGCTGGCATGCCTCAGTGGTTTTGGGGAAAGGGAGCGTCTCACCACCCGTGCTGCCATTGTACTGGCAGCAAGGTGCAGGCCTGTGGGAATGCAGAGGCTGGTTTGTGGGTTTGGCCTGGGCTGTTGGGCTCAGGACATGCCTGGGCCAGGGCCATGACTTGGCCTCCTGATGTCTCTGGGGGTTGTGGTTTCTGCTACAGGTCCTGGCCCGCCTTTTGTGGGCCAGCTTTGGGGTTCCTGGTCCGTTCTAGGGCCAGGCCCCCCAGGGCCTTCCTTTCTCTGGCAATGCTCTGCTGCTGCTGCTCTTTTCGATCACACACAAGAAAAAAAACCAAATTAAAATTAAATAAAAAAATATATTGAAATAGCTGGCAGCAGCTCTGAAGCACTGAAGCATTGAAGGGCCAGAAAAGGACATTCCATGAATTGTTCAAAATTGTTTGAAATTGTTTTATGACTGTCAATGGTTTTTGATAACTATTGATGGGACTTTTCTGCAGCAAGTCTGTTTCAGGACCAAAAAGGACGTTTAGATACATCCAAGAGGAAGATTTTTAGCCCATGGACTGTTCCTGAAACTCAGCTGTTTGGACTTGAACTTTCTTTGTATTGTTTTTTGCATTTTCTTATATTGTAAGATTGTTTTAGTGATATGTTAGCATTGTATGTTCTACAGGTTGAGAAATTTCCTGTTCATTTCACATCAGCATTTTTCTTTTTAATTTATTACAATCAAAAAGGGTGTAATGTCACAGACATCTTTTGTGGAAAATCCTTTCTTTAGGAGTTTCCCTCTTCTGGGAAGCTGAGGCCCCAGAAGAAAAATGTAAAGGATGGATATCTGCTGCTGTGGAAAGTAACAGGTGCATCTGTGATTGGTCTTCTGTGAGTGTTTGGATTTGCTGACCACTCACAGGAGAGTTTGTCCTTGCTTTCTGCCTGGACACAGAACTTTGTTATTAGATTCCTATTCTATTCTTAGCTTAGCAGCTTCTGAATTTCTCTCTATTCCTTTTAATATAGTCTTAATGTAATATATATCATAAATTAATAAATCCAGCCTTCTGATCATGAAGCAAGATTCTCGTTTATCTCTCTCACCCTGAGGAGCCCTCACATGCCATGTAACAAC
This sequence comes from Melospiza georgiana, assembly GCF_028018845.1. NCBI lineage: Eukaryota > Metazoa > Chordata > Aves > Passeriformes > Passerellidae > Melospiza > Melospiza georgiana. The sequence continues at coordinate 3,033,998 of NC_080452.1, forward strand.
GGAGGGCAGAGAAGGACGCGCTCACTCGCTCTCCATTGCTAAAACAAAGGTGGTGCCTTTGAGCACCTCACTGCCTCACTGCTCTTTGGGGCTACAGCTTCAGAGTCCTGAATTCTCATTTCTGGCTGCCAGAAAATCCATCTGAAAGTTACTGGTAGTTCCTTAGCCACCTGCAGTGCTGCACTTGGGAACTGCACATAGGGAGAGATCTGCAAGGCGTCCCTGAAAGCCCTAAGCCCTGCTCATATCACAAGATGTATCCACAGAGTATTAAGGCATGGATTACTTCTTCTGAGTCCCAAATAAAGCAGCAGAGAGTGTGGTCAGAGGTTTCTGGGTGATAACTGAGACACCACTGTTGCCAAGTGGTCAAGGCAAAATGTCAGTGGCCCCACGTGTACTGTAACTGGCTCCCAAGGAAGCAGAGAAGTGGGCTGTTGGAATGTCAGTTCCTAATTACTGCAGTGCCTAATCACAAGGGAGTTTGGCACAGCTCAGCTGTGTCATTACAAAATCACTTGCTCCACGTGCCTTGTGGTCTTGTGCCACCAACCTCTCAAGTTACTGATTTTCAATGTCATTTTAGGTGGCCATAAAAAAAATACAGCTTCAAGGACTGAGAAAGAAGGAGCTAAAAGTCAATGAACTCATGATCATGAAGGTGAATAGAAGTCCCAACCTGGTCAACTGTTTAGACAGGTGAGTTGTGCTTTTGTCCCATGAATGTTTGTTCACATATTGCAAACATGCAAGGTAAAATCCCACTTTGGTCACTGCCACAAAATAGAGCTGTAATTATTGGGTAATTATTATTGCTCTTTTCATCTCCAGTGGATGGGAAGAGATTGCATTTTGTCTGCATGAGTCTTCGCTGGCACATGGTATTTGAAAATTTTTTAAAAACCTGGATGAGTGGTGTCTTATAAAATCAATGATTTCTATATTCACAGCCACCACTTTGTTTTGGAGCTTGATTTTTTTCAAGTGTCTTCTTACATCCAAGTAAACTGACAAGGATTTCCATTGGATTGTTGCCACTGTTTTTCACTGCTTTTCAAGCCAGGAAGACTAGGTGCTTTTTCCCAGAAACACCATGCATGACAGGTTTTTGTCTGGACTGTTACAAAACTGCACATTTTGCTTGCTGCCCATCTAAGACATCTCCTTTTTCGCAGCTGTGCCTTTCTCCTTGAGACTGCACAGATGGAAAACAATGCACAGCCAAGAGGGAATGTCTCTTCCTTTATTTTGTCTTTGTCTCAAAGGAACCTGAAAAGAAGAATCAACCCATATTTTCCAAACAGCAACCTAGCCATTTACATTCATCTCCACGCCCTTGTTTCCTTCTTTCAGCTACCTTGTGGGTGAAGAACTGTCCCTGGTTATGGAGTACATGGATGGAGGCACTCTTAGCAATGTCATCAGCCAGACCTACCTGTCAGAAGATGAGATGGCAGCCATCAGTCGGGAGGTCAGCAATCCCATCTGTGTTTCCAAGGGCTTGGGCAGCATTGTCTGGGAAACAGGGCCTCAGAGCTGGAGTGATTTCCTGTGCCAAGCTTTGTTTCTGTGTTGCTGCTATTCTATGGGCAAGTAAAAGCATCTCAAGTGAAAGGCCTGCCAGTGCCCCTTCACTCCCTGTAATCAGTGCCAGTACTCTTATCTCCTGCTGTTGTATTCCCACTCTGTCTCTTGTATTTGTATTTGCTGTTCTCCACCTTGCCTCTCTAAATGTTTGCCTGGAGTCTGTCTTCACTGCATTCCTTGCCGGTAAAAGCAAAGGCGCTGGTGGCAGGATTTGAAATGATCAGCAAAGAAAAGACTCATTTCTCACAGTCCTCAGCTAAAAAGGATAGTAGTCCTGCCAAAATGCTCTTTCCTTCCGGAAAGTGACTGGTGTGATACTTCCAAGCCTGGGCTGAGGCCAGCAAGAAAATCTTTGTCATGCAGCCTACCACCCAAAAGTGATCTGCTTCACACCAAAGGGAGGCACTTTTCCTTTCAAAACCCCTCCTTTGTCCTCTGCATGGAAAAAGCAGGTCCACTGCAGCAGGAGTCATCCTGGCTGGTTGGCAGGGGACAGCCTACAACAGCAGGTGCTGTTGCTCTTTCAAAAGCAACATGCCTTTCCTCAGAAAGGTCCTGCTCTGCAAGTGTTGGAGCAGCAAGTTCTTCCTCTCAGTGGCCATTACTCTTCTGCCATTACTCCCCATTCCCCTGGAGAGGGAATCTTTTAGATTCTTTGTTTCCTTTCTTGTTTGATGAAATCACATCACTCATTTTTGCCCTTCTGTTTCTGTTTTCTCGCTCAGTGCCTGCAAGGACTGGATTTTCTTCATTCAAACTACGTCATCCACCAAGATGTGAAGAGCAGCAACATCCTTCTCAGAACCGACGGCTCTGTCAAGCTGGGTCAGTATATTCTTGGTCAGGTGCAGCGTTTCAGAGATGTGGGTGTGGGGCTGCTTGGAGTGACTGCCAGCTCCCCAAAAATGATGCTGGTGGCAGTGCAGGGACCCCCGCTGTGAGCTGAGGGCACAGTTGCAACGTGCACAGAGGTATAAGGAACCACAAGCAGTCAAGAGTGGCCCTGCTCTGTGTGTCCCTTCCAGACAGAGGGAGCTACAATCTAAAGCTTCAGGGGAATGAAGTCCACTGCTGTGAGCAGCGTTAAGAAATCTGGATTTTTTTGGAAGTGGCCAATTCCATACTCCCTTGGCTAAAGCCCCAAGGAAATCGAGCGTGGACAGTTCTCCAAGAGATCCAGCAGCACATTCTTAGCCTGAGAGTGGGAATTCTGTTGCTTGGTTTCCTAATTGGAGCTGGCTTTCATGGTTTGTTGTTTTATCCACAGCTGACTTTGGCCTCTTTGCTCAGCTCAGCCCTGAGCAGGGCAGATGGAGCTCCATGGCCAGCACTGCTGGGTGGCTGGCACCTGAAGTGGTGACAGGTCAACCATGTGGCCCCAAAGTGGACATATGATCTTTGGGAGTCGTGGGCATCGAAATGGTGGATCGAGAAGTTCCTTCCTGGAATGCAACTCCTGTCTTGGTAAGGTGCAAATACTCACTGATCCCACTGTCTTTCTCACCTGTCCAATGTTCTGTGTGCCATTGGACAAAATCCCATTGCCATCTGCTGGCACCACTTCCACCAAGGTCCCCTTCTAAAAATGCCCCTGCAACACATCAGCATCTGCTATAGCTTTGGTTGTATCAGAAAGGGAAGTGGCAGTTCAGAAACCTAACCAGTTCAGAAACCTGCCATTTTGGCCTCCAGCCATGCCTGACAATTCTCACTTGTGTTTTGAACAATGTTGGAACTCTGTTTCTGAAGGACAAGAATTTTTCAGTGGAGAGGGTAGACATGTGATAAATATCCTGAGAAATGGGGGTTAGACCTTCCCAGTTTCAATTTTATAGAAAACATAGGAAAAAAGAAAAAAGAAAAGTAAACAAAAAAGGAAAAGAGAAAAAAAAATACTACCAAAGCAATGCCCAAGCAGTTCTGCTTGCTTTTTCATTTTTTAAACACAGCTCTTCTCTTCCATTCTGTAGCATCTTTTCCAAATCCTGTGGATCTTTGAAACTTTCAGGCTCTCAAGTCATCTGGACATTGTTTAGACATTTGTGTGGGTAGCCTGGATAAGTTTAGGATGTGTTTTTCTCTGACTGCAGTTAGAATTGTTTGCCAAGCCCTTGGCTATTTCTTGGTGTAGAAGTCCATCCAAAAATCCTTCATTGTTTGCCTCACAATTGTCATGAGAAAAAGACCACCGAAGGGTTAAAAACTGTTGAGTCAGTTTGGAAAGAAAGTCTCATGCTTATCTAGTGTGTTCACATGTGATGTTTGCAGAACATGCCATGTTGTACTCCAAGGGGGCATGCTGCCCTTTTCTGGACAATTGAACTGGACTTTCTTCCAAACTCCTGACCTGGCTGGACTGAGCTCTGGAATGGCCCCCACCCCGCTCCAACCTCTTGCCTGTCTTCAACCACCTTGACGGACCAACAGAGACACGAATCCCCTCATCAAGGAACCAAGAATCCCTCTGGCACCCTATTGGCACCCCCATTGCACCCCCATTGCACCCCCATGGCAACCTCCTTCCAGAGACTGGGACTGTACTCCCTCCCAACTCAGGGAGGGGGGAAAACCCTGCCCAGAGTAAACGTACCTGTGAGCATTCGGCCATGAAAACAATGGAACTGTCTCACCCCCTCCTCCTGTTCCTATTCTTCTCCCCTCCATGGAAACCTAATTTCAGCCACCCTTCCCCCAACCAAGAACAGTATATCTTGGGGTTCGGTTCGACTGCCTCTCTGAGATCTCCCCAAGGCATGTACCAGCGAGTTTTGGTGGCCGGACCCCGAAGACATCACGTTTTGGTAGGTATACCCCATTCCCTGACCTTCTTTCCTCCCTTTTTCCCTTGTCCTACCCTTCTCTTCCCCGGATCCCCTAACCAAATGCATATTTAGCTGTGGTTATCATCAATAAAATTGTATCTTGTTGATTTGTTACTGCAAAACCCCTGTGCCTTTGTTGGTTATTTTTGCACCCAAAAATCATTCGTCACCCGTTCATTTCGGGCAGACCTTCACACTTGGTACTTTAACAAGTTGATGAGCTTGCAGGCAGGTGCCTGGGCTGGAATCCAACGTGGGCAGTTGACACCAGGGCTGTCATTCTTTAGCACAGGAGCAGGGCCATCCCTGGCCTGCACAGTTCTAATGACAGGGAGGACTCCAGCTCCCTACCATGGCCAGTGGCTGAGCTCAGCTGAGAGTCAGGATAAAACCCTCTTTGTCACCTCTGGTGATGTGGGAAAAGGACAGAAAGCCACATAAATTATTTGTACACAAGGGGAGTGCATTGCCATTTCTGGCTTTGAAATTCTCCTTTGGGTTAAAGAGGATAATAGCAAAGTCTCTTTGGTCACCATCTATTTCAGTGCCACAAGCACAGAGTTATCATGACAGTGGTAGGCATTTTTATGGAGACTCCGAGGCCTCTTGCCATTGTTATTTTTGTCTATTTGAGATGGATTCTGCAAGTTGAGGTTTGAATAGTTCCAAGTTGGTGTCTTATGTTTCTAAATACCATCTTGCAAAAGCAGAGTGAACTCTCTCCCGCTGACTTGTCAGCGTGTTAGAGCTTGGTTCCACATGAACCACACTGGATAAGGATCAGCCGATGTCTTGCCAATCTAGACTGTAATTCCTTGGACTGAGGAGTATCAGAAAGACCTGCTGAGCTCCATGGACACTGTCAGCTGCATGGAAGTGAGCATCCTTGGCCTTGCTGAAGAAACTGGAGCTCAGCTTAGGTTAGATGCTCTTGAGCAGGAGAAAGGCTGGAATCGTCAGGTGTTTCCAGAGCCCTGCGTGCCCAGAGGGACTGAGTTCTGGGGAGCAGCTGGATGTTTCTGCACATCATGGAAAGGGATTGCCAGACAGCTCAAACCTCACCACAGGCAAACACTCCCCAGCTCTTCTCAGGCAACATTTGCTTAGGGTTTCAAGTTGTTCCCACTTGTCTGTCTGTGAAGATGCCCCTAAAACCACAAGGCAAGCCTCTCAGAACTGGTGTTACATTTCCAGAAATGAAGAAAAGAAGCCCAAACACAAGAAAGTTGCTAAGGCACTGGTTTTTAGACAGGAACTTAACCCCCTGTGCAGTTTCTTCTCACTGGGAAACGTGCCTAAAACCTGGGCATGAGGGTGTAAAGGCCACAGAGTCTCTTCTGCTTCTTTTGCAGTGCTGCTGAAACACTCAGTGACCATGTTTCTCTCCTAGCCCAAGCCACATTCTGCACATCACCAAGCCAGAGCCTGGTGATATGGAGAGCCTTCCAGAACCTCCCATTTGTTTCCTGGCACTTTCTGGGATGGGCCTACCATTCATGCATTGACTTAAGTAGCCAAATGAGTAGAGGGTGACCATAGGGATGGAACCTCTCCTTCTGATTTGACCATCAAAAGTTTTTCTTTTCCATGTAAGTAAATCAGAAATTTTCAGACTGCTGAGAGACAGAGCTGCAGGTAGCTCCTGTGTGTCCAAGCAGGCATTTCCATCCCAGTACATTTGTGCAGGCAACTTAATGTGTCTGTGTTGAAGATGAGATTCCAAAGATTTGTTTCCTTACCTGAGGAATACCTGGTGGATTTCCTTTCTTTCCTTCCAATTCCCATTGTTTTCAAGAACAAAGCACAAAGCTTGATTCATTTTGTTTTGTGGCAGCTGTGCTTAAGGGACCAAGAAGCACTGCAGAGATACTTTTCATGTACTAATGTTTTGCGGAGAAAAGAAGAAACCTCACAACTTTGTAAAAGTTGTAAAGCCCGGTATGCTTTTATTACGACGTGCGCCAGACACAAGCCCCCCAAAAAGGCATGCGTACCTCTGAAGACCTCGGGTCTTCTTTTATCCCCCTTCCAAATGCATATGCATACAGTTTCACAATAAGTTCATACATATTCATTCCGTGTGACATTTAGCACCAGTTCTTCTTTATCAAAGGAATTTCTAGGTCTGGGGCAAATTGACCTTGTGGTCATTTCTGTTTTTCTTTCTCTGTCTCCTTGTTGTCTCTGGAATGCGGCTTTTCTTTCAGCTTTGGCCCCACAGACCCCTCACCTCTTCCAGACACTTCACCTAATTCAGAATGGATGTCCACTCTGTCTCATTCCCCCCTTTCCTAGGAAATAAGTAAATTCTTTTACTTAAGGAAAACCTCCACGACAATAAGTGTCTTTTAACGCTTCACCATGTACGTTTGACAAAGAGGTTAGTACAGCTATTTGTTGTAGCATTCTACAGTTCCAAATTAACAATGTAATAGATAATCCTAAACTTATCCCACCTATAATTAGTAAAACTACAATGGGGTGGCACAACTTATTAAAGATTCCATTCGCAGTTGGTGACCACCCAAAGATCACATCCCACCAGTGATGATCCATATTTTGTTTTATTCTTTGTAGAACCCTAGTTATCTCCTTGTATCTCCTTGTATCGCCTTTGGACAGTAACTAAGGTTTTCTTTCCACTTTCTTGGATTTCCTTCAGGATTTTCAATAGGTCTTGGTGCTTAATTAATTGTTTCACTAATGTAAGGTTCATCCCAATAGGGGTAGGTGGTAGTCTGTTATACATAGTGTAATTAGCTTTAATCAGCTGGTGGGATGTCACTGGGGCCAAGTACGAATAATCACACCCGATAATCTTAACAAAATTACAAATAGAGAAGTTAGAATGATTTCTACTAGACAGAATAACATCATTGCTATCAATTTTTACTGCAGCACAGGCAGTCCTCAGACACACACACCCTTTTCCAGTATATAGGAGCAGAGTTTTCTGGTCAGTGACTGGATGAACTTCAAAGTGACAAATACTCTGTTCAGTGTCCAAACACACATCCTGAGCATTAATAGTATTGCTTTCACAAATGAATCCCATCTGTTCTCTAGTAATGCAGGATTCTAAGTTTACTGTCTGCCACTTTCCATTCATCTTTCGTGCCCACACTCTTTGTTCTGAAGGATAGAGTATTGTTTTTTCATGGTTTAATCCTAGGGCAATGATAGGATGGATAACATAAACAGTGGCATTACGTATGGTAAGCACAAAGGCAGTTGCTACATTAGAAACAGGATCATAGGTGAAATTCACCATAGTCCACCAAGATTGAAACTTCCTTTCAAAATCAATTGCATTATCCCACACAATCTTCCAAATTTCAGCTGGAAAATTACCTTCACTCCCTTCCCGGATGATCAGAGCTGCTGTTGCCTGCATCCATAACTGTGCTTGTATACAACTGAAAGCTAAAGACACATTATCTTGAACTGTACTAAGTGCTTCTACTATCAGCTTGTGGTCTTGGTCCCCGGCTGTTTCCCACTTTGACATTACTTTTGAAATCTGCCACTGGCTAGTTCCTAATGCCAATAGAGATGACTGTAAGGGTTGCTTCAATTTTGTTAGGCTACCTGCTGCAGTGGCCAGTTTATTCATCAGTATTTCTGAATCAATTCAATTTAAAACTCCTAATCCCGTCCCTAATATGTCAGTTAGATCCTTTCTTGTTCTGCTCCTGAGGTATGCCTGTTTTTGTAACCATGTTGTCCAGCCCTCAAAGGAAGTTTTAGGAAGGAGGAGCAGGCTGGTTGGATTTTTGAGATGTTCATTTGCATTATCAACTCCACAAGTTTGAGAGACCATTCTGGATTGAATAATAGTTGTTGCTCACCCACATTCCTTACTACGTAGGGGCCTATTCCATACATCTCAGGTTCAAGTTTGGGTTGAGTCTGAACTATTTGAGTCTTGGTGTGGGCTGTATAGGGTCCTGCTGTGGTAAAAGGTGCAGTGTCTATTTTGAATTTAAATGAAAGCCCGATATCTTCCTGTGCCCAAAGGCAAGTTATTTCTACAGGCTGTATTAAGGTGAAATTACACCAGCAGTCTGATTCATTTAGGCTATCACAGATTTCCTGGTGTTCATATGCACCAGGAGAGGTTGAGACACTAATTTCATTTGGTCTCTCATAAGCTGTCCCATTTATCATCCGGTACCCTACCTTGATTTCTTCTTCTCTAATCCCTTGAAGTGTCCACAGTTTCTGTTCCTGCCATTCCTGCTCCTCATATACCTGATCTCCATGAATTACTACAGTGGATAGGTTTAAATCTTTTATCTCAGAAGGTTTTCCCATGGATCAAGTAGACTGATTAAACGCCTGGGACCAAGGCCATTCAGCATTGCTCTGAATAAAGGTACTCTCAAGTTCTAAAACTTCAGTTATGATTACACACAAAACAATTCTACAAACTAAAATATGAGCTACTCCCGACCGCAATGTACTCATTTTGCCCGAGTAAGTTTTAGTCTCAGTTCATTGTCTCCTGGCGTCACTCCTCAAGGGATTTCTGGGCCTTCTTCACCCGAGAGTGATGAATCCAGGTGTTCTGCTCCTTGATTCTGATTGCAGTGAAGGTGGTGAAAAGCACTTGGAACGGTCCCTCCCACTGTGGTTCCAAGGTCTTTTCTGTAAGAGACTTAATATATACATAATCTCCAGGTTGTATGTTATATACTGGCCCATCTAACTCCCAGCTCCAAGTTCCAGCCACATGTTTCTCAATTTCCTTGAGCTGTTTGTTTAAGGCCACCATGTAGGTGGCTAGTGTTACCTCTCCAATATGGGTGGACACTCCCGTTTGTATTCCATATGGTCTTCCATAGAGTATTTCAAAAGGTCTCAACTTTTCTTTAGCTCGAGGTTTCGTTTGAATTTGCAATAGTGCTAGTAGAAGAGCTTGGGGCCAGGGTAGGTTAGCTTCCTGCCCCAGTCTTATGATTTGCTGTTTAATCAAATGATTCATTTTCTCCACCTGGCTGCTTGATTGGGGGCGGTATGGGGTGTGAAGTTCCCAGTCTATGCCCAGGTGGCTACTAATCTGTTGCACTATCTTGGAAATGAAATGTGATCCTCTATCTGAGGATATTGTAGCTGGAACTCCGAAGCACAGCATTATTTCTTGTAATAATACTCTGGTCACTTCTCTAGCTTTGACAGTTATGGTGGGGAACGCTTCTGGCCACCCTGAAACTCTATCTGTCAATACCAGCAAATATCGATACCCCCCCTTTCCTTGGGAGTTCTGAAAAGTCAATTTGCCACTGTTGTCCAGGCCCATGGCCTCTCCCAATCTGACCGAGTTTCGGTCTGGGAGTATTTTTGGGGTTAGTCTGGAGGCAAAGATCACACTGTTGGGTCACCTGAGTAATAGTGGCATATAAATTCCTAGCAACATTTCTTTCAATCAGGTATGTGTATAGGGAATTTATTCCCCAGAGCGTTTTCTGGTGTTCTTCACTTACTAGTGACCACAATAGATGGGAAGGGATTACCAGTTTCTTTTCAATGGTAGCCCACCCTTCTTGGTTATACGTCCCTTTTTGATCTTCAATTAATTTCCTATCTCTCTTGTTGTATTCTGGCTTACCTTCAAGGGAGATTTGTCCATCTGGAATAAGGACTCCTTCAGTAGCTACCTCACCTTTTGCTGCTTCTTTTGCCTCTCTATCCGTCAGCTCATTTCCTTCTTCCAATTCTGAGCTCACTTTTTGGTGTGCCTTAATGTGCATAATTGCTACCTTTTCAGGCAGCTGAACTGCTTCCAGCAGCTGGATTATCTCTTGTGCATGTTTGATGTTCTTTCCCTGTGAGGTAAGCAGTCCCCTCTCCTTCCAGATGGCCCCATGTGCATGTACAACTCCGAATGCATACCTCGAGTCTGTATAGATGTTTATTCTCCTCCCTTTTGCCCTTTCCAAGGCACGGGTCAGGGCAATTATCTCAGCCTTCTGCGCGGAGGTACCTGTTGGTAAGGGTCCAGACTCGATTACCTCTCTGCAGGTGGTCACTGCATACCCAGCATGTCGCTTCCCATTGGCAGTGTAGCTGCTCCCGTCAGTGAACCAGGTCTCTGCATCATCCAGAGGGGTATCGTTTAAGTCTGGGCAGCTGGAGTAGGTAGCCTCAATGGTCTCCAGGCAATCATGGTGTACTGCTTCTCCTTGATTTCCACTGAGAAAGGAAGCTGGGTTGACAATATTAGTCACCATGATCTCTACATCATCTTGCTCTACCATGATGGCCTGGTATTTCAGAAACCTCTGTGGTGAAAGCCAGTGGCCACCCTTTACTTCCAGTACTGCAAATACTGTGTGGGACACTAGCACAGTCAATTTTTGTCCCAGGGTAAACTTGCGTGCCTCTTGAATGTTCAGCACAACTGCTGCGACAGCTCTGAGGCAACCTGGCCATCCTTTGGCAGTTGCATCTAGCTGCTTAGAGAGGTAAGCAACTGCCCTCCGGTATGGACCCAAGTCCTGAGCCAGTATTCCCAGGGCAATTCTCTGTTTCTCATGGGAAAATAGGAAGAATGGTTTACTCACATCTGGAAGTCCCAAAGCTGGAGCTGACATGAGAGCATCCTTTAGCTGGTGAAAGGCCCGTGTTGCTTCTTTTGTCCACTGGAGATCTCTGCTTCCATCGGCAATCAGAGCATAGAAGGGTCTGATGAGCAGTCCATATTTATAAACCCACAGCCGGCACCATCCTGCCGTGCCTAAGAAGGTTCGGAGCTCTTTTATGGTCTGGGGTTTTGGGGTTTGGCATATGGCTTCCTTGCGAGCCTGCCCTAAAGTCCGTTGCCCAGCACTCACCTCGTACCCCAGGTAGATAACTTTCTGTTTCACTACTTGTGCCTTTTTCTTTGATACTCTGTATCCTTGGAGTCCTAGGAAATTCAAAAGGCTTACCGTCCAGGCCACACATGCTTCCCTCGTCTGAGTGGCCACTAGGTCATCCACATACTGCAAAAGCCTCCCTCCTTCCTGTGGAGCTTCCCAGGACTCCAGATCCTTTGCAAGTTGCTCCCTGAACAAAGTAGGGGAATTTTTCCAGCCTTGGGGTAGTCTGGTCCATGTGAGCTGGGTTTTGCACCCACTTTTAGGGCTTTCCCATTCGAATGCAAAGATTTTTTGGCTGGCTTCATGGATGGGGAGGCAAAAGAAGGCATCCTTTAAATCTAAAACAGTAAACCAAGTTAGCTCAGGTGTTAGGCAAGTTAATATAGTGTATGGATTGGCTACCACTGGATACAGATCTTCTGTTATTTTATTGACAGCCCTCAAATCCTGTACTATCCCGTGTGACCCATCAGATTTCCGAACAGGTAAAATGGGAGTATTGAAATCAGATTGGCATTCTTTCAGTAATCCTAACCGCAGAAAATTTTCGATTATTGGGCTGATTTCTTCCCTATCCTCTTCCTTTAGGGGGTACTGCTTGATTCTCACTGGTTGTGCTCCCTCCTTGAGTTTGATTACTATGTGGGAGCCATTTTTTGCCCTCCTTGGCACATCAGAGGCCCACACCCCGGGAAATACCTGACCTAGTATTTCTTCATCAATTTCTTCCTTAATGCCAATAGCTGTCAGAGTTAAACTTAATACCTCTATGTACTTTTGATCATTCACCTCCAGAGTAATTTCCCCATTTTTGAATGTAATGGTTGCTTGTAATTGTTCCAATAAATCTCTCCCTAAAAGTGCCCTTGGTGAATTAGGCATGTACAAGAATTTATGAATACCCCATTGTTTTCCCAATTTATACCTCAAAGGTTTACAAAAATATGCCCTTTCAGACTGGCCAGTTGTCCCCTGCACTACAACATAATCATTTTCCACAGGTACTAAAGCTTTATTTAAGACTGAATATGTAGCTCCTGTGTCAACCAAGAATTCCACCCTTTTCCCTTCTTCCCCCAGCCTCATTGTTATAACCAGTGGATCCGCTGGGGCAGAATCCCCCGGTCCTCCTCAGTTGTTTTGTACGTGTGCAGCCATCTGCTGGTCACTCCTTCTTCGTTCTGGGCATTGGCCTCTCCAGTGACCAATTCTTTTGCAGATTGCACACTGGTTCCTGCCCAGCCAAGGTGGTCCTTGTCTCAGCGGTCCCTGGTTGTATTTTCTCTGCCTTTCCTCCTGTACCACTGCCATCAACCTTTTCATTCCTTGTTTATATCCTTCCTCCCGGTTACTTAATACTCTCCAGGCTTCCTCTAACAAGGCTTCAAGATTCCTCCCATCTGGTCCCCGAATTTTCTGAAGTTTACGCCTGATATCTCCAGCAGACTGCCCCAAAAATGAATTAACTAGTTGATTTGTCCCTATCTCAGACTCCGGATCTAATGATGTATGACGACGCATAGTATCCCTTAAACGCTCTAGAAATTCAGATGGAGTCTCAGAAGGCCCCTGCTTAAGGGAATATAAGGCAGACCAGTTTATGGTTTTTGGAATAGCTCTTTCTACCCCTGTTGCTATCCACTCTTAATACTCTGCTGATTTCTTTACCTCTGCCAACACATTAGGATCCTGGGTCTTGGAGGGGGAAATGTTCTTTTACATCCAGCTGTGTGGCCTTACAGTAATCCTCTGCCAAATTCCCTGCTGTCTTTAAGATCAGCTGTTTCTCTGTTTCAGTGAAAGCATCTAGTAGTAGCTGGATGTCAGCCAAGTCTGGATTGTGTTGCTTGATAACATATCGTAGGCATTTGGCAGTGAGTATCGGGTCAACACGATAATTCCTCGCAATCCTTTCCCATGCTTCTAAATCAAGGGTGGTAAATGGCACTTTAATCATTAATTTGGCCCCTTCTGGTCCCACTGCCTGTCGCAGAGGGGCCTGTAGCACTACTTGCCTCCTAGTTCTAGATGCAACTGGACTCCCACGGGTGGGGTGGGTTCTAGTAGATGTGCCTTCCCCACCTGAGTCCTCCTCCTTTTTGGGGAAGTTCCCTTCCTCCTCATCCTCAGTTTCAGCCTCAACCTCCCTAACCTCCCCCCCTCGGGGAGGAGCTGGAGGAGCTTTCACCCACTCAAATGTGTCCCGTTCTTGCTCCTCAGAACAATAGACCTTATCTGATCTCATACACCATTGTCCTATACTGCATGCTGAACAACAGTGTTTGGTTTGCCCTCTCTTTGCCTTGTTATCTTTTTCAAGGGCCAAGACCAGTGGGTCTGAGGGTGATTTAATCCCACAGTCCTTTTGCCACTCTTGGTGATTTCTTAAAATAAAAAACATATCAGCATACGAGACCTCATCCCATTTACCTTCCCGTCTTAAAAAGCAACATTAACTGCAGTAAAGTATTATAGTCTAGGGTTCCAGTTGTGGCCACCTTGCTCCATCCTCTAACCTGTATAAGGGCCACCAGCGTGTGCAATACTGGATTAGATCCTTTTTATTCTCAGAGCACCCCCGGCTAGTGACTTCCTTCCAGTGGGCCAAGATGCACCCTAAGGGGCTGGCCCGTGGAACTTCCTTGCTCTGGTTAGTTCCCATTATTTCCTTCTTGCCCTATCTCGCTTCCACCCAAACCTCTTTTCACAGGACTTCACAGTAGCTTCCCAGTCCTCCTCCCACACACTCCAAGTGGCAGGTATCAGATGCGATTTCCCACACACAAGTTTTAAGATCTTAGACTCTGAATCAGCTTGATCAGAAACCTCTAATCTACAGTTGGGGCATGTGCCCCATCGCTTGTTGGAACAGCAATACCAGTGTTTCCCACAAACTATGCACTGTAATAATACCCACGTAGCGTGCCAGCCTCTTGATGCACCAAAGGCTACTCGAAATTTCCCGCAAAGGCAAACTATTCCATTTACTACAGGGAGCTCTAAATCCTCTACGGCAAGCTGTTCCCAGTCCAGACTTACAAGAGTGCCAGCTGAAGTCCGGTAGAGCCCCTCTAAATGAACTCGTTCGTCTCCCCTATCTATCCAATAATCCACCGGATTCACAAACTCCCAGGGGTCGAGTCCAAACCACTGAGGCAGAGGAACCCCTCAGGTTCGTCTAGCCACGGTGAAAGCATGCACAACCTACACCACAATTTACCACCTTTACTCAATAAACGTCCTCACCCACGCTTTTCCACAGTTTACTCTGTTTTCTCTGTTGGGCGCTCCCCGCCCCCACTGCCTGCCTCGGACGGTGTTTACTCAGCCTCCCCAGTGGCGGGTAGGACTTTTCCCCCCGCGCAGTAGAGCACTATGGATCTACTATCTTTTATACACCATACACTTTATACACTTGCACAATTACAAATACAGCGCGCTGATCACACAATGCAACATACAGCAGCACAGTGTCCGGACACCACTCACACACACACAAACAAAGAAAACATAGGCGGGTTCAGCTCTGCCCTATCAGAACAATGAACTTCCAATACACACATACACGGGTTCACCCAGCTCACCCCAGAGCTGCTGGCGGTTCTGCTTTATCAGAACGATGAACCCCGTCTCTAACACAGCTGCTCTATCAGCTGAACCCAGACGTCTCCGGGTGGTTTACTCCCTTGCTCTCCTTCCTCCCCCATGGGGCCCCTCAGTACATACCGTATCTTCCTCCGCAGGCCAGCAGGTCCTTGTCTGTCCCAGCAGGAGGCAAGTCGAGACGAGCGGAGCCTCCTCCAGGAAAGTCCTGGGGCGCGCCTAGGAGTCCGTCGGTCCCCACCCCTGCCCCTGCGGGGACAGAGATGGAGACGGAAAGTATCTCTTTCTCCTGCCTGGCTCGCCAAGAATGTTTTGCGGAGAAAAGAAGAAACCTCAAAACTTTGTAAAAGTTGTAAAGCCCGGTATGCTTTTATTACATCGCGTCCTGGACGCAAGCCCCCCAAAAAGGCATGCGTACCTCTGAAGACCTCGGGTCTTCTTTTATCCCCCTTCCAAATGCATATGCATACAGTTTCACAATAAGTTCATACATATTCATTCCGCGTGACATTTAGCACCAGTTCTTCTTTATCAAAGGAATTTCTAGGTCTGGGGCAAATTGACCTTGTGGTCATTTCTGTTTTTCTTTCTCTGTCTCCTTGTTGTCTCTGGAATGTGGCTTTTCTTTCAGCTTTGGCCCCACAGACCCCTCACCTCTTCCAGACACTTCACCTAATTCAGAATGGATGCCCACTCCGTCTCACTAACCCTTGGATACAGTAGAGTTAGTATAGCAAAGTCCTTCTTCCAAAAAGCCTCTCAAGCTGGTGTGAATCCTCAGGGAAGGAAATGTGCTTGTGGTGATGTAGTTCCCACTAACTAGGTCAGTCAATGAAATCAGCTGCCAAGGCAAAATCTGTGAGATGTTGGAGAGGCTGTGGCTGCATCGGGATTTGGGTTTTTGGTTGGTAAAGGAAATCATCTCTGGGTCTCTGCCAGGGCAGAAACTGCCACTGCAGAGTGGAGATTAATCAATGGGATCTGGGAGAGCAGTGACAGATGGGAAAGAAGCAGGTGGAGCCTGGTGTCTCCTTTTTCCCCAGCCTCAACTCCTGATAGCCACAGGAGGAAGACAAAAGCTGCAGCAGCCCAACCTATTTTCATCTTGCCTGCGTGACTTCCCGAGCTGCTGCCTGCAGAGAGACGAGGAGCAGCGCTGGTCTGCCAAGGAGCTCCTGCAGGTAAAATGTGAAGGGGCTGCAGGTGAAACAGGCTCTGAGGGATGGGCTCCTCCTCCACTCAAGTCCAAGGCAGCAGATGAGCCCCCTTCCTCCTCACCTCCACTCTTGCTGCTCTTCAAATGAAAATGGTGAGGAATCCTAGACTGGGTTGGGCTGGCAGGGCCCTGTAAAGGTCCTGTGGTGCAAGTGTCCTGCAATGAGCAGGGACATCTTTAAAGAGATCAGGTTGCTCAGAGCCCTTTCCCACTGGAGCCGGAATGGTTGCAGGGATGGGGCACCTACAAGCTCTTGGGGCAAGCTGTGCCAGGGTTGCACCATGCTCTGAGTAAACAACTTCTTCCTTAGACCTACTCTGATTAGATGCCCTTTGTGTTTAAAAATATTTGTCCATATCCTATTGTAACTGGCCCTGTTAAAAAAGATGTCCCCCACTTTCTCCAAAGCCACTGTGAAGTCTTGGGAAGTGGCAATAAAGTCTCCCTGGGGCCTGTTCTTCAAAAAACTGAATAACTCCAGCTCCCTTTGCATTTCCTGTGAGGGGAGGTGCTCTGTCCTCTGACTGTTTCTGTTGCCCTCTTTTGTGATTTGGGGGGGTGTTCAGTTTTATCTAATGGCAAAAGAATTGAAGTAGAGAAATGCGGGGTACAGGGACATGAAATGGTGGTGGAGGAACCCAAGGAAGCCAGTCCCAGCCTAGGGGTCAGAGATTTGGCTGTGGGCAGGAGGGGCTGTGGGGGGCTCACTGTGAGCCTCAGAGGGGCCCTGGTTTGTGCCCCCCAGCCCACCCTTAGAGATTTCTGCCATGCAAACAGGGACAACTGGGAGGGACTTGTCCCAGCCCCATCTGCTGCCTGGCATGCTCAAGCAGACGGGAACTGTGCCAGGATTACTGCCAGGTTGTGTGGCAGAGAGGGAACTGCAGGGCCCAGTGCCACTGGGCTGGCCCTGCTGGGAAGGAAGGGGCCATCCAGCACAGGAGGGGCAGGGCATGGAAAGGTAGACACTGCTTTCTGTCCCTGTGGGAATCAGCACAGTGCCTGTCTTTCAAAGGCAGAGGCCTATGTGAAACATTGGAGTTTCCTGAAAGGAAGATAACCCAGGGACAGAAAGCGCCTATTCTAGAGCACTGGCAGGGCAAAAATCCCAACAAGGTAAAGAAACCTGAATAAATGGATGAGTGGGATTCTGGGCCAGGTTTGCCTGTGATGGCAGGGTCTTGCACATGACTGCTGGGTAGCAGATGGTCCCATTGCTTCTTTTTCTGGGTCTTTTTAGGACACAGAGCACTCCTGATTGAGCATGTAAAGCACTGGGCTTGGAAAGTAATGGTTTACTGTTCTTTGTCTTTTTGTTCTTTGTTGTTTTTTTGTTTATTTGTTTTGTTTTGGGTTTTTGGTTTTTTGGGGGGTGTTGTGGTGTGCTGTAATGTCCCATTTTGGCCTTCCAGGTAACTTTCCCAGGTGTGCCTATACTCATTCCCTTCCCCCTTGCCCCCATGCTGAGTGACTCCTGTCAATCAGACTTAACATTCCAGCAAGGCGTCATGTGGTTGGTCAAGTTCAAAGGATGCCCCTCAGGCCCAGGGGTCATTGGCCTGTCTGGGTGTCATCTTCCCCTGAGACCCTGCCCCTCTCACCTGGTTGGTGGCTCACCTGTACCTCCCCTCCCCCTGTCCCTGAGCTTAAAAAGGTGATCAGAGCATGCGGTCCGATTCTGTTGGAGCAGTTGCTCACGTTCAGACCTCTGTAACCATGGAATAAACCTCTGGACATTAAACCCTCCAGCAGAATCCATCTCCTTTTTCTCTTCACCATCGCCTGAATCTATCCCTCCTGAGGTAACGAGGTCCCTTACAAGCCTGGACTTGTTCAGTGCCCAGCTGCAACCACCAGCAAGCTAAGGTATCTCTGGGGTGATACACCGCAGTTGCTGCCTTTGGCCCAGCAGCGAGGGTCAGACTGGCCCAGGCACAATCTAACTGGTAATATTGGGAGCCTATTTGTCCAATATTTGGCGTCCCTGGGGTGGGCAAAGCGACTCTGCAGCCCGAGACGGACCACAGCACCTCGGAGAAGCTTCTGGCAGCCGTGCATCCAGCTGAAAGGGGCTTTGGCTTCATCGCCCTCGGCTAGAGACTTAGGGAATATTCCCAGAAGAAGTTTCGTGGACTGTTCGGCGCCTCTGGAAAGCCCAGCTCCTTTCTGGTGAGCAGATTTTCCAGAGGGAGGACAGGGTAGCCTCTCTCGCCCACAGAGAGGTCCTGTTCCGGTGAAGAGACCTGCCTGTACCCAGCCAGCTACAGCTTCCATTTCGGGTGAGTATCTCTGCTCTCGGTAGGGCAGGAGCTCAAAAACAGACTCTGCCGTGAGTTCTGTTCCTTTTTGCATTTGCATTTTTGGCTGCGCAGCCCCACAGACGGGAATTCATTGATTTCTAGCTGTTAGCTTTCTGCCGCGTGTTTTGCTGTCTTTTGGAATTCGCGCGGGAGATCTTTGCCCTTCCTCTTGGCTCTGCAAGCTCGGCTCTCTCCACGTGGTCGGGAGATCTTTCTCTCTCTCTCTGTGCGGGGGAAAGGGGGCTCTCGGCTCTCTTGCCGCTGGGGGCTCTCTTTCTCTCTCTCTGTGGAGGAAGGGGGGTTCTCTGCACACGCGGCGCAGGGGGCCCCGGTTCTGGCTTGCCACGTGGCGTGGCTGCTCTCTCTGCTCCGCCGGGGGGTGCATTCCACGGCGGGGGAGGCTTTGTTTCTGCCTCTGCTCGGCAGGGCGTGCCCTGCTGCTGCTGCCCTGGAATTTTAAAAGCAGTATATACAGCTGCATTGAGAAGCTTTTGTCGGCTCGTTATCCCTTTCCATCTGTGGTTTTTTTTGAAATCAGTAGCTGATTTTAGCTTTGTTTTTGGTCAGGCAGGATTTAGTACTTTGCTTTTTACATCTAACATGGGTTTGAAACTCAGCATTGTACAAAAAGGAGTGTATTATAATATTGTTAGCATTTTAGACAGTGGTAATGTGAAGTTTTCAAAGGGAAAATTGAAACAGTTTGTAAGATGGCTTTTCCTCCACTTCCCACAAATCTCCCCTGAAGAAATCCACAATATTCAATTCTGGGATAAAGTTGGAAATGAATTGATAACCTTAGGACAATCTGGCAATGCCCCCTCAGCCAAATTTGTGTTTTGGAGTTTACAAATTCGTACAGCATTGCTCAAACAAAAGGAAATGGAGGAAATGGAGAAAAAGCCAAATGGAGAAAATGGAGAAAAAGCCAAATGTAAAGCCATGTACCTCTGCTCTCCCTGTTTCTCCCTCTCCTAGTTCTAAAACCCCTAAACCTCTTTCCCCAAAACTTAGTATTTTAAACAGATCAAACTCATTGGGAAGTCGACGCCCAAAGTCTGTTGAAATGCCTGAGTTGCCCTGTTCACAAGGCCCTGGCCAGGCTGCGTGGAACCTTTCCCAATCCCCTGTGTCCCCTCCTCTGAAACCCACAGCACGTGTTAGGTTTGCAGAGAGTAGTGTTAGCCAAAATGGCCCCCAGCCCCTAGGGGGTCCACAAGATGGTGGATGCCACGTGGCATCTTCCCAAACCTGGTCTTCTTCTTCCCAAAATCCCCTTAAGCATCTCAAAACTCCAGCCCCATCCCCCTCTCCTCCTGTTCCTCGTGACACCTTCCCCCCTCCCCCTCCCTTTCCTGCAATACCCTCAGCTCCACCCCTCTACTCCTCTCAGGGGGCGTCTGCTGACGTGATGTCACCAGCTGACCCCGCCCCTTGTTCCCACGGTTTCCCCGCCCCTTGCCGGCCCCCTGTCCCCGCCCCCTGTACCCGTTGCATCCCCGCCCCCTCCCTGGGTCCCCACGGTGGGGACACACCCACTGCCATCCCCCAAACCTGTGGCTGTGATCCCAATGCTTCCAATTCAAGGGATACAGAGCAGAGAACAGCAGATGCAATGCATAGTCCCATGTTGTCACTGGCTCCTGTTACCTTTCAGCCTGCAGCTCAGGGGGGAGCAGCTCCAACTGCTAATTGGAGTTCTTTTGGACGACAGTTGATTAAAGAGATCTGTAAGTCTCATAAAGAATATGGTCCACACAGTCCATATTTCCGTGGCCTTTTAAATTCTGAATTGAGTAGGACTGTAGTGATTCCACATGATTTAAAACAGCTTTTTTCCTGTCTCATGACCTCCACGGAATTCAAATTATGGGAAATAGCATGGAAACAAATGCTGAATGATGCTCTCCCAGGCTTGCATGCTGATCCAAACACAGCCAAAGACAACAGTGGTAACCCTATCACCATTGAGCACCTCTGTGGTGAGGGCCAATGGTCTTCTCCCTCGATCCAAGCTACTGCAATTCCTGCAGAAACACTCGAGAAAGTAAAAGAAGCAGCTGAAAAAGCATTATTTTCCCTACAACCTGAGGGGCCTTTTGAGCCCTATAGTAAAATTAAACAGCTACCATCAGAGCCTTTTTTGAAATTTGTAGAAAGGTTAACTAGAGCTATTGAAATACAAGTTAAAAAAGAGAATGCTAGGGAAGCAATTTTAGAAGAAATGGTGTTTACAAATGCAAATGAACAGTGTCAAGCAGCAATCCTGAGCCTTCCTATCGAACCGCCTCCAACGTTAAAAGATATGCTCCTAGTCTGTAACAGGAAAGTGCCTCTGATGAGTGTGGCTGAAGATACCAGACCAAGGCTGCTGCCAAAACCACCCCAGCGTGTCGCCGTTGCCAGCCCTGTGCCTTTCCCCTCAGCACAGCAGTACCCTGGGCAGCAGCGGAGACCAGCAATGGCTAAGCCCACAAAGCCATGCCTGCTTTGTAACAACCTAGGGCACTGGAGTAACCAGTGCCCCCTGAAAAGGGAATTTGATGAATTTAGAAATGGCAGGGGAGGAGAACTACAAGCCCTCCCTGGGGGTCAACATCAACAAAAAAACTGAAGAGCCAGCGCCGGCCTGCCAGGCGCGCAGACATAAAAAGAGCAGGCCAAGAGAAGAAGGGTAGCAAAACAAATCAAGCGCGCGATAATATTAATGTTTGTGTAAGTGAAGCAGGTGCTTCAAAGACTGTGTATGATTTAAGTGATCCTGTGTTAACCACGTCTTCTGTCAATGAGCCTTACAGGTTGCAGCTGACTGAGTCACTCCATCTGGAGGACACTGATTGGCATTTTGTGTCTGTAAATCCTGAACAGAAAGGTACTTGGAACCGGATTCGTTGTAAGTACATCGTCATTGGGGACACCAAACACACACCACAAGAGATCGAAATTGCTCCAGGAATGACAACATCAGATCCTGAGCAATTCGTTCTTGGCCTGCATTGTTTCCATCCACCCCTGTTTCTTCCCAAGGGACAAATTGTTGCACAAGCTATCCCTGTGCCATCTTTACCTGAAAATATCAAAAAACAAGGGCCCACAGTCACCCGAGTCCAAGTTATTGGGAAAGACAAACCCAAATTATGGTGTAATGTCATTGGGGGTGGGGAGTCAAAACGCATTGAGATGCTTGTAGACACAGGTGCAGACTGCACAGTGATTCCAGTACAAGACTGGCCAGCACATTGGCCTTTGCAAAATGTTGCTGGTCATCTTCGAGGTGTAGGAGGCCTGCAATTGGCAAGACAATCCAAAAGCATTATTCAATTTGAGGGACCAAACGGACAATTGGCAAATATCCGTCCATTTGTGTTGGATTATTCAGAACCTTTGTTAGGGAGAGATTTAATGGCCCAGTGGGGTGTCACAATTGATATTCCAGACTCTCCACAACATATTTGTACAGCAGTCATTGAACAACAGCACCCCACCAAAAAACTGAAGTGGATAACAGACAAACCAGTTCAGGTGAAACAGTGGCCGCTAAAGAAACAAAAAATAAAGGTGCTTCAGGAACTAGTGGAAGAGCAACTAAAAAAGGGCCACATTGTGGAGACCATGTCCCCATGGAACTCTCCAGTGTTTGTCATCCAAAAAGCTGACAAAAAGAGATGGCAGCTCCTCTGCGACCTCCGACAAATTAATAATGTAATTGAAGATATGGGTTCTCCCCAACCTGGTATGCCATCCCCAACAATGCTTCCCCAAGACTGGAAATTAGCTGTTATTGATATTAAAGATTGTTTTTTCCAAATCCCCTTGCACCCTGACGATGCACCGCGTTTTGCATTCTCAGTTCCTTCTATTAATATGGAATCCCCTATGAAAAGGTACCATTGGACCGTTCTTCCTCAGGGATTAAAGGTCTCTCCAGCTATCTGCCAGTGGTATGTGTCTTCCGTGCTTTCCCCAGTACGTGCAGCCGCAGAGAAGGCCATTATCTATCATTATATGGATGATATCCTTGTGTGTGCCCCCAATGATGATTTGCTCACACATGCACTTGACCTAACGATCGATGCATTGATTGTTGCAGGGTTCGAGCTCCAGGAAAAGAAAATTCAAAAGATGCCACCTTGGAAGTATTTGGGCTTAGAAATTGGAAATAGGACCATTGTTCCTCAAAAACTAGAAATCAATCCAAAGATCAAGACCCTTGCGGATTTCCACAAGTTGTGTGGGTCTTTGAATTGGGTAAGACCATGGCTCGGTCTGACTAATGAAGACCTTGCCCCTCTTTTCAATTTATTGAAAGGGGGAGAGGACCCAGGTGCTCCTAGGTCTGTTACCCCAGAGGCACGGAAAGCCCTAGAAAAGGTTCAGATTGCAATGTCCACAAGACAGGCCAACCGATGCCGGCCTGACCTGCCATTCAAATTTATCATCCTAGGTAAGTTGCCACACCTCCATGGAATTATTTTCCAGTGGGAGGAAAAACAAACACCTAAGGCAAAGAACACACCAAAAAAGGACCGGGACCAGAGGGACCCTCTCTTGATCATAGAATGGATTTTCCTCAGTCACAAAAGGTCCAAGAGACTGACAAAGCCTCAGGAGCTGGTAGCAGAACTGATCCGGAAAGCAAGGACCCGGATCAGGGAGTTAGCAGGATGTGATTTTAAGTGCATTCACATTCCAGTTGAGTTAAAATCAGGTCAAAATACTGTGAAAATACTGGAACAATTGTTTCAAGATGTGTCTAACATCGCACTTTTCGAATTGCTCTCAAAACTGGTGAAGTTAGTCACTCTCCGAGAGCAACCACTTTATGTGATGCATGTCAGATCACACACTGACTTGCCGGGGTTTATCGCTGAAGGCAACAGAAGGGCAGATGCTCTTGTTGCACCTGCAGTGATGGCCACTCTCCCAAATGTTTTTGAACAGGCAAAAATCAGCCACCAGCTTTTCCACCAAAATGCACCTGGCCTGGTTCGTCAGTTTAACATCACTGGAGAACAGGCCAAAGCGATTGTGGCCACATGCCCAAATTGCCAACAACATGCACTCCCTACAGTGAGTACAGGAGCAAACCCAAGGGGACTGAACAGTTGTGAACTGTGGCAAACAGATGTAACACACATACAGTCTTTTGGACGGCAGAAATATGTTCATGTTAGTGTAGATACCTTTTCTGGAGTGGTCTATGCTTCTGCCCACACAGGAGAATCATCTATTGATGCTATTAAGCACCTCTTACAGGCTTTTTCTTTCATGGGCATCCCCAAGGAGCTGAAAACTGATAATGGGCCTGCTTACAAATCCAAAGAATTCGGGAGCTTCCTGCAGCAATGGGGAGTAGAGCACAAAACTGGCATCCCCTACTCCCCTACAGGTCAAGCCATTGTAGAAAGAACTCACAGTGATATTAAAAGGGTCCTGGACCAGCAACAACAGGTTCTGAAGGTGGAACCTCCCCACATCCGGTTATCCAGGGCACTATTCACAATAAATTTTCTGAATTGTTCTTTTGACAGCCTGAACCCACCCATCCTACGCCACTTTGCGGGGAGCAGTCATAGGTTAATGAAAGAAAAACCTCCAGTTTTAGTAAAGGACCCTGAGACTTGGAAAATGGTGGGACCCTACAAATTGGTTACTTGGGGACGTGGATATGCCTGTGTGTCCACCCCCTCTGGTTTAAGGTGGGTTCCTTCCAAATGGGTAAAGCCCTATGTTCCCAAGGTCTCAGAGAAATCGACAGAAGCACCCCAGGTTGCTCATGCTGCCTGGAGAAGAAAACGCCGCACGCGTTCTCTGGAGGAAATTCCATTTAAGCCTCCTATCTGGAATAGTTTATAATATATATTTGTTTCAAGTTTTTGTGCCAGTTTAGATCCCACTGTTCGTGTGTAGCCTCGAGACACCATGAGACCGAGCCTGCTTCTCGTCCTACTCGTGATCATCCCACCTGTGACCTCCTGCATAGTGCCTCAGCCGAAACCACGTATGGACTACCTTGACAAAGGCTCTCAGACATCAACAGAGAAACTGACAACGGGCTGAATGGACTGTTCAAAGGCTGGGGACTCTCGGGCTGGTTGGGATCTATTCTGAAAACTGTGTTTTTAGTGCTGTTTATTTTAGTTATAGTTATTGTAGTTGTCAGCATTGTTTTTGGACTAATCAAACGCATGGTTCTCAAATTAATTTCAAGCTCATCTCCCCCTCCTGAGGTCTACCATTTGGAAGCCCTCAGTGCTCCAATGGATGACCTAGAAGCCTCAGTAGAAAACACTGACCCTCCTGTAGAGGAAGAACTGATTTACCAACCATGGTTTGGCAATCATTCTGCACCACAAACACAGTCCTCTTCTTTTTAAACAAAACTAGGGGGAGATGTTGTGGTGTGCTGTAATGTCCCATTTTGGCCTTCCAGGTCACTTTCCCAGGTGTGCCTATACTCATTCCCTTCCCCCTTGCCCCCATGCTGAGTGACTCCTGTCAATCAGACTTAACATTCCAGCAAGGCGTCATGTGGTTGGTCAAGTTCAAAGGATGCCCCTCAGGCCCAGGGGTCATTGGCCTGTCTGGGTGTCATCTTCCCCTGAGACCCTGCCCCTCTCACCTGGTTGGTGGCTCACCTGTACCTCCCCTCCCCCTGTCCCTGAGCTTAAAAAGGTGATCAGAGCATGCGGTCCGATTCTGTTGGAGCAGTTGCTCACGTTCAGACCTCTGTAACCATGGAATAAACCTCTGGACATTAAACCCTCCAGCAGAATCCATCTCCTTTTTCTCTTCACCATCGCCTGAATCTATCCCTCCTGAGGTAACGAGGTCCCTTACAAGCCTGGACTTGTTCAGTGCCCAGCTGCAACCACCAGCAAGCCAAGGTATCTCTGGGGTGACACACCGCAGTTGCTGCCTTTGGCCCAGCAGCGAGGGTCAGACTGGCGCAGGCACAATCTAACTGGTAATATTGGGAGCCACTTTTTTCCAATAGGGGAGTTTGTTTGTTCTATTTTTTTTTGTTTCGTTTTTGTATTTGTTTTTGGTTTTGGGGTTTTTTTTGTGAACAGCACCATTTGTAAAATTACCTGAGGCTGCATCCACCCTGGCACCACTCATCATCTCAATGAAGAGGAGGATGGAGAAGCAAACGGTGCTATAATCATATCAGGACCATTTTCTCCACTGCCGTCTTAGAGTAGGATTGTAGAGTAGGACTGTAGAGTAGGATTACATGAAGAAAAGATAAAAGACTCTGCATAATTCAATGTGAATCAAGGAGAAGCCATTTTTTGTGCTTCTAAACATAGTTTATAATTACTTCCTATTCTTTAGCTTTCTATAGTCATGCATTTTTTGGTTGGTTGCTGCGCTTTGTCCACACATCTCCTGACTGGTAGCTCTATTTTGTCCTGAGGCAAGCACACATCTTTTTCCCAGTCTAATTGGTAAAAGCTGTAAGTGTCATTTTATTTGGGTTGCTACCCATTTGTCTGTCAGCAACTCTTCTACTTCTTCTTTCTGCTTGCAACATCACCTTTTTATCCACAAATTTGAATGCAGCTTTATTAAAAACCTGACCTAGTCCTAGAAGGTTAGTTAGTTTAGTTAGCTCCAGAAGGTTAGATTGGTTCATTTACTGCCTGTCCATTTTTCTGTAAATACCACCCTACAGGATTATAGAGTAGGATTGGAAATAAATAAAGTTTCTGAAACTTTAACTCATCTGGAAGAATCCTTTCTTTCGCACCCTGTGAACAAGCTGAGCATTTCCTTCTGAGTTGTCAGCTGTCTCTTAAAGGTGCAAATGGCTTCTTTGGTGTTGTGAAAAGTACATATTACAGGATAGGTGCTTCACAGATATTAAAATGAATATATATATATATATGTATATATTAATATACTATATGTGTTATGTTGTCTTAGTTAGTAGTACTGTAATTTTTTAAGTAGAGTGGTATGTTGTGGTGTGATGTCACGGTTTGCATCAGATACCCCAGGTTCCTCCCTGATAATTCCCTGCCAGGTGTGTCAATCATCCCTCCTTTCCACACCCTGACCCCTGCTGAGCGCTGTCTGACAATCCTGGCATTCCAGAAGGGCGTCGAGGGATTGGCAGAATTCAAAAGATGCTCTCCGCTCCTGGAAGGACATTGGGCCATCCAGGTTCCTCTGTCCCTTGAGACTTCCCACCCCGTACCTGGTTGGTGGTCCCCGTGTTCCTTCCCTCCCTCTCTGCTCCAGGTAAAAGGGCGAGCAAACCATGCAGTTGGGAGTTCTCCGGGAGCCGGTACTGGATTCAGAGGCCTGTGGGGCAGGAATAAAGCTCTGGATCAAAACCCTCCATCAGAACCGACTCCTTTCCTTCATCTTGCCTTAAAGCTTCTCCACCAAAGGTAAACCTGAGCTCCTGCATGCCTGGACTTGCCTCCAAGTGCCCAGCTGCAGCACCCAGCTAGCCAAAAGTGTCTCTGGGGTAAAATTCCCCAGTTGCCGCTATTTCGTCAAGCAGCAAAGGCCAGACAAGCTCATGTACGTCCCGTCCGGCTATATTGGTAATTATTTCAGTGGTAAATATAGTTTTAGGTTATAACATTATGTAAAATAGAAACTATGCGATGTAAGATACTTTTTAACTAGCTCAAGAAAGGGATGGGATAACAAGGAAATTCTTTGCCCAGAGATAACAGCAACAGGACACCTAAAGCCCCAAGAGAAGAATTCTTGCATCATTATTGGAAAAGACCAACTTTCTTCCAGCTCCTTCCCGACTTTGAGGAGCCAACAGGATCAAAAGGGAGAACTTGACCATAACCAGAGAACACCCCTTGTTTGAAAAGAATTTATGCATCATGTATGAGATATATGATTATGCAACAGGCTATTGCTTTTAAGGGCTAATCCTTTGTTAGCGTGTGTGCTTTCGGGGCATAATTGCCCAGGAGGCACCAGGACTGTCTGTATGTCTTTGTTTTCATTGTCCTTTACTGTTGTAACTCTGATTGTCCAAATTCTTATTACTCTAACTTTTATTACTATCTTAATAACCATTTTATTGCTATTAAACTTTTAAAATTTTGAAACAAGGGATTGGTGTTTTCCGCAGTGTGCTTTGAAAGTTGGGAAGACTCTTCATTCATCATCTCCAGAGCACACTGCCCTTGGCCAGCACACTAGCCCATTTTGGTACATCTGTGACACTTCTAGTTGAGGCAGTAAGGGCAATGGCATTTGAAGGCAAAACCAAAGGAGGAGTGGGGCAGCCAAGACATCCTGTGCAGATTCAGGCATTGAGCTGTGACTGAAGAGCATTGGGGTTCCTGCCACTTGGATTTGTATCCCTAAATGCAATAATCTCTTTGGCTGGAGGAGAGCCTTGCTCAAGAGAGAAAGCAGAAAGATCAGAGAGGGTGCTTGGGAAGGTCTCCTGTGGTGCAGAGCTGTCAGTGCCTGTGAGGTGAGAGCGGGCCCAGCCTTGCCCAGGCTGGAGCCCCAGCAGAGCCCCGGCAGAGGCCGGAGCAGCCTGACCCCCGGCAGAGGCAGGCTGGAACAAGGCCCTTGGAGCTGCAAGAGGCAGCAGCCAGGCCCTGGATGCCTTTTCCTGGGAGCGGGTGAATCCTCCACTCTCAGAGCCCAGGTGGCAGCTGGCTGCTGCCGAGGGGAAGCGCAGCCGTGCTGGGCACAGCCCACCCTGGAGGCATTGGCCGTCTGGAGTGTGCCCAGGAGCAGAGAAAGGCCAAGGGCAGCCGCGGGCCACTGGGCTGGCTGAGGATTCCTCCTCTTCTGCCGGCTGCCCTGCAACTCCTGGCAAAGGCCAGCAGTGTGTGCAGCACTCTGGGCACCGGGGGAGGGAGCCGGGCTGCTTGGCAGGCTGGAGCACAGGGCAGCCTCCTTCAGGCCCGGCACTTGTGCTAGGGGAAGCGAGGCCAGTGTGAGGCAGGGACAGCTTGGCAGGGCACATCTGCAGGAGCCAGCGCCTCACGCAGTTCTGGGAGGAAGTGCCTGCAACCCTGCAGTTCTGCACTGAGCCAGAGAAAGGTGTGAGATGCAGAGTGTTTGGCAGAAATATTCAGGCCCACCAGGCCAGCCTGCTTTGTGCTCTCTGGCGCACAGCAAGCGCTGTGCAATGCAGCTCTGAGCTGCTGGGAGAGAGGCAGTCGGGGATGTGCCTGAGGTGAGTCAAGGGGTTAGCTGAAAATTAATTGGGATAACTGAAAAGTGCAGATGAGTCGAGGGGCCAGCTGGGAATAGAATTGGTATAGTAGAATTGCATGTTTTAGTTAAGATTTTAAAATGAGGTACGAATCTAAGTTAGTAATACAGCTAGCAGAAATCACATACCTTAGTTAAAGAATACCAAATATATTAGGAACGTAAAGCTAGGACTGACAGGGATAGAGGAAGCAGTTGTGAAGAAGCGGAGACCATAGAAATACCTTGCCTTAAGAATAATTGAACAGTCAGGAGAGGCTTGGACCATGAGCAGCAGGTCCAAAGGTCTTGCCAGCTGGCCATGGGAGAAGAGTTCACCATGAGGAAGACGGCTTTCTTCTTTCCCTACAACCACTCCCTCATTTCAAAACCCACCAACCCAGTTGAGCAAAATAGGCAGGTAATAATTATGTATTATGGGTCCTTTGGAACCTAATGTAAAACCTTTTCTGTAGAAATAGAGAGCAGGAGTCTGCAACTCCTTGCACGTGTCTTTGGAAACTAGTTCACATGTGTCCAGCGCTGCAATAAATACCCTTCTTTTCTACTAGAATTAGTTGAAGAGTCATCTGTCCATGCTTCAAGGGTTCTGCTGGAGTTGTGAACTGATTTGCAAGGGAGCAGAAGAGTTTCAGCAGGCAATTTTTGGAAGAGATGGGAGCCTCTTGTGAAGGGAAAGCCATTTGGAATGAAGTAATGATCCCAAAGTCCATACAATTGTATCTTTGTGTCTGAATTTAAATCAGAATGATTATAGATAGCTTCATGCAATTTGTCTACAAATTTATCAGTCTTCATTCTTTCCTTGACAAATCTGTGTAAAAGACATAGTGTGTAACTTATCTGGGAGTGCAAGAAATGCATTATATGCTAGTTGTTGGCTCATCTGAAAGACTTGATCAATGCTCTTAGCCTGGGCAGTGGCAGTAGCTCAGGGCCCTTTGCCGAGTTTAACTGTTGTACTGTTAAACCATACAGAGGATCACCCTGCACTCTAGGTCTTGCTGCTTCTTGAGCACTTTTCCTCCCAACTTTTATGACACATCACCTGCTGATGGGGTGGCATTTTAAGTCTTATTTGGGTATGCACATCAGCTGGAATTAATGTGTTAGATGGAAAAATACACTGCAGAAGTGACTGTGCAAGTTGGGATTTTCAACCAAATTGTAAAATTGCAGCTCTCAACTTTTCTAAAATCTTCCAATTGAAAGGTTTTCAAACTCTTCTTGCAGCATTAGTTACTACAGGAAAAGCTTCTACATCATTGGAGAGAAAAGTCCCTTCCACAGTAACTTCTGCAATAACTTTTTTCTACTTTCGTTTCTCTTTTGTGGAGATAAAGCTTGGCCTGCAATTCCTCAGAAAGCATTAGGAGGACAGTGCTATTCTGGGAAATGGACACTGTTTGCCCCTAGTATTCAACAGATGCTTGACATCAGGCACAAATTCCAACGTCCAATATGTAGTGAGCATCTATTAGGCTCAGACTGCAAGGATAATGTAGAATTGTGGAATTGGCCTTCATTGAAATTGGCATCACTTTTTACACCAGGATTAGCTTCATCAAATGTCTTTACATAATTCAAACGATTGGCTTGTTGGACAGGAAAACAAATTAACATTACATCTGCAATACTGAATGAGCTCACCACT
The DNA here is from genome assembly GCF_028018845.1 of Melospiza georgiana. Lineage (NCBI taxonomy): Eukaryota > Metazoa > Chordata > Aves > Passeriformes > Passerellidae > Melospiza > Melospiza georgiana. Next base: position 3,064,255 of record NC_080452.1, read on the forward strand.
GACGTAGGTAGCATAGGCCACACTGTGTTACAGGATAGGGCTGCTATAGAATTTTTGTTGCTAGGACAAGGAGATGGGTGTGAAAATTTTGAAGGGATGTGTTGCATGAATCTCTCTGACCACTCTGAATCTATTCACAAGAAACTGTCATTGGTTAAGGAGAATATGAAAAAGCTTACAGTGGTTGAAAATTCTTTTGATGAGTGGCTAAAATCCTGGGCAATAACAGGCTGGCTCAAGGACTTAGTATGCTTTGGCATTATGTATTCTTAGATATGTAATTAATAAATAATTCAATGTATTATTGGCTTTGTATTATTTTTTCAAGTCTGCTAATAGTGCCTTGCTTACTATGCCGTGTGCAAAAAGTACTTGACCGTACTTTTAAATCAGTCTGGCTTGTGCAAAAACAAAACCAGGGAACTCTTGAGAGTTTTTTGCAGATTGAGGAGTTTTTGTTAGACAATGGCCATATTCAGCCGATGCACAATCCAGCCTGTTTGTACTAATGGACAATGGACACATTCACAAACAATGAATAACGGACATATTCAGAAATGGGTTCGGAATATCCTTGAAAGAGATAAAAGAAGAAGAATCATCAGGACTAAGCAAGTTGGTCAGAAAGTTTGGAAAAGTCAGAAAAAAGTGAGTCATGAGTGGGCCAGACGACCACAGCAAAACGTGTGAAAAATTAGATGATCCAATCAGCATTCTAATTTAGATGCGTGAACAGCTAGGATTAATCAATCATGTATTAAGTAGAGATGCGTGGACAGTAAAGATTTATTATAAATATAGTCTTTTCATGGATAATAAATTTGCCTTCACTGCATCACGTTGGTCATGGTGTGTTGTCCCTGAACCTCCGTGCCCCACAGTGGTGGTACCCACTGTGAAAGCCAATGCCAGTGTTGTGAGTAAAACACTTCTAGAATCAATCGTTCTCTAATATGGGATGCCAAACAGGATTGATTCAGACCGGGAAACTCATTTCACATTGAAGATTTTGCAGAAAGTTGTTCAGACACTAAGAGTAAAATGGGAATTACACACTCCAAGGCACCCACAGAGTTCTGGTCAGGATGAATCCAACTCTTAAAAGAGCTCTAGTTAAGCTAATGATTGAAACCCAAATGTCATGGATAAAATGTCTCCCTTTGGCCTTATTAAGAATTAGAACCCAATCCCAGTCTGATCTGGGGGTGTCACCCTATGAAATGATGTTTGGGTTACCCTTCCTGACCTCACCCCAGAAGGTTGCCACCTATGAGGAAGGGGAAACCAATGCCAAGAAATAAGTGCTGTCCATAGCACAAACCTTAGAAGGGCTAAGACATAAAGGGGCAATTCCTCAAACTCCCACCCTGGATTTCAGAATCCATAATATTAATCCTGGGGATTGGGTGATGATCAAGTCATGGAGACATCAGCCTCTAACTCCTCAGTGGGAAGGTCCCTTTCAGGTACTGCTCACCACTGAATCAGCCATGCGAACTGCAGAGTGGGGATGGACTCATGCCAACAGAGTCAAAGGCCCGGTAGAAGAACCCAAAGAATGGACTGTAACATCCAGGCTGGGTGAAACGTGATCGACTCTCAAGCAGAGATTGAGAGTCAACCAGAAAAATACCAAGACACCCAAAAAGTAGAGTCAAGCTTCTACCAACCAGCTGAGAACTGTCTTCCTGTTTTCATGAGTGAGAACTATCAGCATCTGTTGAGGGGAAGTACACAAGGGACTGTAAAAGGCAATGGGACAGCTTCTTTAAGGAAATAATACAAAGAGAGGAGGGCAAGACCAGGTTGGCCCCTTTGTTCACTACCAAGAAAGCTCCATATCCCTGCTGTGGGTAGCAACCCCTCAGGCATGGTAAGGTAGGGACAAAAGGCCATACCAGACCTCTATAATTCCTCAGTTGACTTTTTAATTCAACAGGGACTGGAGAGCAGGACCAAGTTGGCCTCTGTACTCACCCCTAAGATACACTGACTATGGGTAGAAGCCACATAGGCATGGTAGATGGGTGTTAAGGCCATACTGGACCTCTGCGATACCCTTTTGTCCATTCCAAATAAGTGTGTCTAAGGAAAACCTGAGATTTTTTCTCCTGTTCCCACTGTCCTTGCCCACATCAACAAATGCTGGTATGACTCATTTAATAGAGAGAGAAAATTTTTGACTCAGTTGTTCGAGCAAAATGACTTTTAGAAAAAAAAAATGTGAGTTTGTTATAGAAGAGTAATCCCATGGTTGACTCTCACAATTAAGGGGGGAATATTAAAAATATGTTAAGAGGGGAATATTAAATATATGTTAAGAGACATTTTGTAGATGTATAGTTATCATTCCCCTCCCCCTTGTATTGTTATCACAGGATGGCCTCAGTAGTCAGGGCATTGGTTAAATGCAAAATGTTACTATGGCAGCACCTGACCTCCAATCAAGGTGTAAGAACATGATCTCCACTACTGGACAGTGAGGAAAGAGTCGATTGACAAGACTTTGGTAGGGGCTAGAGATGTAAAAGACAGAACATCCACTTGGTAGATAAGCACATGGTGACTGAATCCTTTGCTCCTGATTTGGTATCTTTTCTTGATTTGGTCTTCTATTGTATTTTGATAAGGTATTAATAAAGCATTTAAATTTTTGAAAGGGAAAATAGTTTCTAACATGGGATTGGGGAATTTGGGGCAAGGTTGTCCACACTGGGTCAGCTCTCAAGGTAAAACTTCTCTGACCTGGCCAGACTTCCTTAGGAGATACCCTGGATCAATATCAATCACAGAAGGCTGCAATCACCTCTTGTATAATAAAAACAGCAATAAAAAACACCCTTTAAGATAGGAATACATATTGCTTAGAAGGTCTCTGAAATATTTCTCCATAACTGTAAAAGGAAAACTTCCTAATGAACTGCACTGGAGCAGAGGGAAATCAAGGCAGAGCCATGGTTTGTCAGGACTTCCTTGATCCTAATGAGCCCTGTGGTGCATTCGGAGCTGAATCCTGGAACCTCAGGGCCTGAGAGGAGATTGCACAAACCTTGCCAGGAGTCACAGTCAGAGGAAACACCCAAAGTGTCTCAAAGCATGAATGGGTCCCACTGAGGTCCATCCCCAATACAGGCTCCTCATGGACACTATGGAGGAGAGAACTGGAGGCCAGAATGTCAAAAAAACTTCTGAGAGACTCAGTGCAGACAGGAAATTCCAAAGTACCTTAAACACCTTGAGTATCTCAAAGTATTACTGAGCCCAGCTAAGTGTCAGTATGAAGCTCTCAAGGGATTATCTAAAGCAGATAATTGGGGCCATGATTGCACAAACCTCTCACATAGTCTGTATCAAAATGGAAACAACAAGTACCTTATAATAATTAAAGAACCTGAAAGCATTAATGAGCCTCACTGAGTGTTGTTACTGACAAAGCCTCTCAAGGGACTAATTAAAGCAGATAATTGGAGGCCATGATTGCACAAACCTCTCAGAGACTCCAAGGCAAAAGCCAAACCCAAAGTCCTTTGAAAAACCTGCAGTCCCTGCAGGGAGCATTAAGGAGCCCCCAGGGCCATTCCTGAGCAAAGCTCGCCAGGGACTCCTTCCAGCAGATCCTTGAGGCCACTGGGATGTGGGCTAGGGGGGGATGCTGAGGGCAGGACAAGGAGCTGACAGTGTCCAGCCTGGCTGGGGCTGTGCCAGGAGGCCCCAGTGCCTCAGGACAAGGCGTCTCCTCACAGCCCTTGGTGGCACAGACCCTGCTGCTGTGCCCCAGGGCACCAACACTTGGCTACTCTTTGTCCTCACCTGTCATCACTGCCTCCAGTGTTCTGCTCTAGCTGGAAACTGGGGACACTTTCTCAGACCTGTCCCTCAGAAGGATCTATTTTATGTATGAGAAACTTCAGTGTTTCAATCTCACTTTGAGCTCTTGAGAAGTTTTCTTGAGCAAACACCGAGGGAATGAGTGTGATGCAGAGAGCACCAAAGCCCCAGAGGCTCATTAAAGTCCTTGAGCTGTGTCTGTTCTGCTGAGCTGAGCTGGGCTCCTGGCACAGAGGCAGCTCCTGGTAACCAAGAAGAGCTTCAAAAGCACATTTCTCTTGATGAGCAGCTCTTCTGCCAGCCCAGCAGGGCTGGGGCACTGCCTGCAGCCACCCCGGACACAGCAGAGAGGCACAGAGAGCTTCAATCAGTCAGGGCTGGGAAGGTGCTGAGAAGTGCCTGGGGCAGAATCACTGCCAGCCCTTGGCACAGGAACCTCTGGCTGCAGGACAATGCAGCTGCTGCTCCTGGAGCTATCTCCTAAAGCTGGAATATCCCAATGCCTACAGACTCTGTGAGTACATTCTCTGATTGTCTCTTGTGCAGAGCAGCCAGGGGTGCCCAGGGCTGTCCTGCAGAGCAGGGTCCTGCAGCCCAGGGTGCTGTGCTGGGGCAGGGACTCTGCTGCCTGCCAGGGACAGCTCTCAGCCAGCCCTGGCAGCTGCTCCCAGCACTGGGGGACAAGATCTGGGTGGGAGGAGAGAGCTGGCAAGGCTTGGAAATGTTCTCCTTTTGTGGTGGGGATGCTGCATTGTTCGGGTCTGCTCTTAGCATGGCATTTAACTCGAGAACATTTCTTAGTCGATTATGCAGGGAGCAGAGTAAGGCAAGGACTGCAGAAAAGGGAAAAATCTACTTTTTTATTCTAATGCTCTGGCTTTTCTGGATGGAATTTGTACATAGATCTTCATCTCTCAGTTCAGGTCTAGAACAATAAATTTTTTCTCAGATCTCACTAAACCAGGGAGTTAAGGAAATCGGCACAGGGCCCCTCCCAGGCAGCATCAGTGTTGCTTTTCCAACCTCCTCAGGGTTGCCATCAGAGCTGGCTGAGCCAGAGCTGCCCCTGGGCACTGCCAGAGCTGGGAGGGGTCTGCAGGGCAGAGCTGAACTCCCAGGGCTGGGCTGGGCTCTGGCAGCACTGGCAGGGCCCAGCCCTGGGCACAGGGAAGCTGCTGCTGGCAAGGACAGCTCCAGGCAGCAGAGCCCTGAGCAGGCAGTGAGGGGAAAGTGCCCCCAGGCTGTGCTGGGATATTTAAAGTGCTCCCCAAACCCAGCTATTCCATGATTTCTTTTCTTACAGATCCTCATGCCAAGACAGAAGAAATGTCCAACAGCAGCTCCATCAGCCACTTCCTCCTGCTGGCATTGGCAGACACGTGGCAGCTGCAGCTCCTGCACTTCTGCCTCTTGCTGGGCATCTCCCTGGCTGCCATCCTGGGCAACGGCCTCATCATCAGCGCCGTAGCCTGCGGCCACCACCTGCACACACCCATGTTCTTCTTCCTGCTCAACCTGGTCCTCAGTGACCTGGGCTTCATCTGCACCACTGTCCCCAAAGCCATGCACAATTCCCTCTGGAACACCAGGAACATCTCCTACAAAGGATGTGCCACACAGCTCTTTTTCTTTCTCTTCTTTATTGTGGCAGAGTTTTCCCTCCTGACCATCATGTGCTACGACCGCTACGTGTCCATCTGCAAACCCCTGCACTACAGGACCCTCCTGGGCAGCAGAGCTTGTGCCCACATGGCAGCAGCTGCCTGGGCCAGTGCCTTTCTCAATGCTCTGCTGCACACAGCCAATACATTTTCCCTGCCCCTGTGCCATGGCAATGCCCTGGGCAAATTTTTCTGTGAAATCCCACAGATCCTCAAGCTTTCTTGCTCAAAATCCCTCCTTGGGGAACTAGGGCTCATTGCCGTGAGCGCCTGTTTAGCACTTGGTTGTTTTGTGTTCAATGTTTTCTTCTATGTGAAGATCTTCAGGGCCGTGCTGAGGATCCCCGCTGAGCAGGGACGACACAAAGCCTTTTCCACCTGCCTTCCTCACTTGGCCGTTGTCACCCTGTTCCTCAGCACTGGCATATTTTCTGACCACTTGAAGCCCCCCTCCATGTCCTCCCCATCCCTGGATCTGACCCTGTCAGTTTTGTACTTAGTGGTGCCTTCAGCCCTGAAACCCCTCATCTACAGCCTGAGGAACCAGGAGCTCAAGGCTGCAGTGTGGTCACTGATGACTGGATGGTTTCAGAAACACTAAACTGCTGGCCAATTTCTGCAAATCACTTCTAATAAAATGATCTTTGATCCTTCTTGTTGGTTTCATTTTGGAGATCATTTTACTTTGTTTTAGAATTTTAATATTGTTAACCAAAAAATATTACTGCTTCTGACATTTCTCATTTTGTTTCCTTCCACCATCCTTGTTCTCAAAGACTGTGTTAATGAGGGGCTGCGCTCTCAGTAGCTTTAAAGGAACTAAAGGATCTCCCAGCAAAGTTTTGTGAAGAGATGCCCTTTTGTTGCCTTCTCTGGAGCTGCAGCAGCAATGTCTGTGTGCAGAGCTGGGGGCAGATTAGTGCTGGTGCTGCAGCTGTGCCCAGCAGCAGCAGCACTTGGTGTTGCCAGTGCTGCTGCTGTGGCCCTGCCCCACTGCCCTGGTGGCCCTGGTGTTGCTGTAGGGCCTGAGTGCTCTCAGGGCCGGGCACAGCCCTGGGGGTGGCAGTGCCGGGGCTGCAGCAGGGACAGGCCATGGGCACTGCTGGGGCAGCACTGACACCTCAGCCCAGGGCCTGGGGGCTCCAGGCTCCTTGCCCAGGCTCTCCCAAGAACACAGCCGGGACAATGCTCAGCACAGAAAAGCCCTGTGAGCAGCCCCTGGCTGGCCGTGGGCAGGCTGGGGGCAAACAGCATGGCTGGGGCTCTGCAAGGGCCCTAGGGCAGATGGGAAGGAGCAGCAGAGCAGGGGCTGATCCATCCCCAGTGCGCTGGACAGCCCAGGGCAGCGTCCCAGAGCATCCTGATGGAGCTGCCAACAACATCCCCCCTCTGCAGCCCTGGCCTCTCCCCCAGTTCACACAGGTTCCCCATCCTTGCAGACACAGACACGGCAGCACTGGCTCAGCAGCCCCTGTTTGCATTGCACAGAGCAGGCAGGAGCACCCCCATGCTGTTGGTGTGGGGACATGAACCTGAGGGAGCACAAATGCCATCAGCCCCTGGGGCCAGCAAGGGCTGGGGGACACCAGGGAAACCACTCAGCTTTGTCCTGGCCTCTGCAGTCAGCCAGAAAGTTTGTTCCAATGAGCTGGGGGTTTCCTGTCCCACTGCAGATGCTGTTTCTTAGAGCCAGGGCTGCCTGGCAACCACCCCCAAACTGCCCTGAGAATTTTCTTGGCTTCACCTTTGCTTTCTTTCCACTTCCCTTTTATGAATTTCTTCCCATTGCCCACCCCTCTTCCCTTCCCAGCAAACAGCCCATCCCTGTTTGCCCATTCCATTCTGCCCCCATTCCCCATTGCAGTTCTGTTGCCTTCTATGCTAAGGCAGGCGACCTGGTTCTGAGGTACAGCTCGACAGCCCTCTCTCTAGGGCCGTTCGGGCCAATGACATACGCAGACACCAATGTGGTGGACGGTCAAAAGGCGTTTATTACTTCTTCTCATGGGGTCTTATAGTCTTAGGGGTCTCTACGTCAAAAAGGGGTTTGTCCTTCTTACCTATGGTTAGTAGGGAATGGAAAAGTACTGGGTAAGGGATGGAAAGTTACTGGCTTCAGTGGGGCAACATTCCTATTGTTAGTGGGACCACATTCCTATGTTAATTTCTTATCTATGAGTAACTGAGGGTCTTATCTATGGGGAACCGAAGGTCCTAGCTTCCCGTGACATCGCGAAATCTTCCGCAGCGCCTCTTCCCTAGCTACCACATCTCCCCCTCCCTTTTCACAAATGAATGAGGTAGTCGTGTACATGGATACTGAGGTATAAAGTTGTGACTTGACAAGGGAAAGGGATTTTGGGAAACCTGAGTAAGCTTTTGCCAGACAAGTTTTGAAAACCTTGTGACTGGCAGTGTTCTTTGGTTGAATTGCCTGGTTGAATTCACAGCAGTTGTCGTCGCCCTATGAACAGGATGTTGGTCCGTTCCAGGCGACTCTGAACGAATGAGACCAGCTTGTTCAGCAGGCATGGTCCGAAGGTGACTGTTAGAAACAGCATCGCCAATGGACCTATCAGGGCAGAAATCAAAGTGGTTAGCCAAGGTGATTGATTGAACCAGGACTCATACCAGCTCTGTTGGGCTTCCCTGTCTTTCTGCCTCTGGGCCAGTCTGTTCCGGAGTTCTGCCATGGAGTCTCTCACGACTCCCGTGTGGTCTGCATAGAAACAGCACTCTTCTTTCAAGGCGGCACACAGGCCCCCTTGCTGCATGAACAGGAGGTCCAGGCCCCGCCTGTTCTGCAAGACCACTTCTGAGAGCGAGGAGACTGACTTCTCTAGATAGGAGATGGATTTCTCAATCCTCTGCAGGTCTTCGTCAATCGTTGCCTGCAGTTGTGACAGTCCTTGGTGCTGTGTCGCTAGGGCTGAGACACCCGTGGCCGTTCCTGCTGCTCCCAGGCCGAGCAGCATTGCAATAGTTATACTTGTCATTATTTCTCTTTTGTGGATCCGGCTGGGTCCCTCAAGAAGATGGTACATCTCTTCGTCTGAGTGGTACAAGACCCTAGGAACAATCAGAACTTGGACACAGAAGTCGTTAGAGTCATTGAATTTGGGAAGGAAGACACAAGGACTCACTCCGGATCGCTGGCAAACCCACATCCCCGATGCGGATGGGACTGCCCACTTATTGTTTTTCCTGTTCAGCCTGCCAATTTTGGTGCAGATGTTACCTCCCCGCTTAGCTAGGGTTGAATTGCCAAAGCATCTGCCTCGGCCTGTGACTTGACTCAGGGTGATTCCTTTGCGAGGGGTGTCCCATCTGCACTGGTGAGGGGCGTCGGCTGTGGAATAACTGAAGGGAGTGTCTAAAGCGACTCCTTCGTAAAAGGGGGGTTTGACATCGTAACAAAGCCAGCAGGATTCGGTTAGGTTAGGGTTGGATTCATTCAGGGATACAAAGGTAGCCTCTAACATACGAAGGATTGGGTCTGCGTCTGACCCGGTTAAGCGACTCATCTGGAAGGTTTCCGCTTGACCGGTCGGGACATTGCTGACCCCTGTGGGTAAGGTTTTGGGGTAGGTTATGTTTCTCCCTTTCGGCACGCTTTTAATCACTTTGTTGGGTCCGACTGCTCGGGGTGCTGATGGCTGGAGCCTGATAATTTGCACGTTCACCCTCTCTTTTGACCCTTGAAGGACCACTGTCCATGTTCTGCCTGTGGCCCAGCTAGGGTGGTCTGGCTGCAGGACCGTCATGTTGTAATCAGTGCATGCCCGAAAGTTAGGGATTTTAATTTGGTTTCGATGGGGGTTTTCACGAAAGAAGAAGGGTATTTTGCAGCCGATGGGTGCCCAGGTGAACTGTAAGAATTTGTCTGGCTCTTGTGGATCCCACCCAGGCCCCGACGGTCTGGCATCTGTAACTATGGTTTCGCAGCCCCAGTGCCCACAATATCCCCACCCTGGGTGATTGCAGTAGCTTTTCCCAGGGTTTGAAGCTGGGCACCAGTAGGATAGGTACGAGTGTTTGGCGTGTAGGGAATAGGGGTTTGCCCTTGGCTGTCCTGGAAACAGGTCGGTGATGCGGAGCACGAAGGATGGAGTGTTCGGTGTGGTGATTTCTCTGAGTGCTTTGCCACTACCAAGGTGTCGCATGACCCACCTGAAGGGCTGATGGGGGTAGTGGTCTGGGCTGGCTCGCCCTCTGGCGACAAGCCCCAACAGCAAAATCACACAGAAGCACCCTTGGTGTTTGTGTCTCACCCGTGCGGGTCTCTCGGGTGCTGCCTGACGGCTTGGTGATCTGTCACTTTCGTCTGGAACCGGGATGTACGCGTCACGAGGGCGTCCCACGAGCAGGTCCTGTAAACAAAGACTCGCAATTCTCGTCAGTCTCATTCTGCTCGCTATGAAGGTCCGGTTTAATCGACTTAAGTGGACACCACCTGATTTTGCCGTCCTTTTTGACAGCTGCATACCCTCGCCCCGTGAGCATCAGCCTCCAACCCCGTTCCCACTCGCCTAGTTCGTTTCTGATTACCACCTGTGGGCCCTCTTCTAGCGCTCGAGTGGCCCAATGTTTTTGGACGGGACTGTTTGTTTCGTCTCCCCTAGGGAATTGATTCAGTGCCAGCAAAGCGGTTGCCAGCATGCGTGCCTGATCTCCTGGGGGAATGGCATTGGCAAAGCCCTCTGCTTTTGCCAATACTTCTATCTTGGTTTTCAGGGTCTGGTTTGCTCTCTCAACTATGGCCTGCCCGGTACTGTTGTGTGGGATGCCTTGCACTAACGTGATGCCCCATTTTGCAGCGAATTCCTGTACTTGTTTAGAGATGAAATTGGAGCCATTGTCCGTTTTGATCTGCTTGGGGATACCAAGCCAAGCCATGGCTGTCAGCCAGTGCTGAATTGTGTTTTTGGAGTTGGTTTTGGGGTGCTGTGTGGCTATGATCGTCCCGCTATAAGTGTCTACTGTCACTGCAAGCCATGCTCGGGGCTTCATCAGTTCGCACCAGGTGAAGTCTGACTGCCAGATTTCTGAGGGCTTGAGACCTCTCGGGTTGACTCCGTAGGTCCAAAGGGGTGACTTCTGGCAGTAAGGGCAAGTGGCTACCACATGTTTCGCGTCCGCCGTCGGGATTCCGCATCTCTTCGCCAGTGCTTTGACTCCGATGTGGAGCGACTCGTGCAGTTGACGAGCTCTTTGCAGGGTCCAAACTCCTTTTGCTGCGGCGTCCGCTTTATCGTTGCCGGTCTGGAAGTAGCCTTTGACTGGGTCATGGCTGTTGATGTGGATGACTGACACGGTGCCCTGTCGCGAGGAAAGTGCTTCTTCCAGCATTAGGGCTGCTGCTGATGTCGACACTCCTGGTCCTGCCATGGACAGGCAGAGCCTTGCCACGAATATAGAGTCCGTTACGATGTTGAGGTGTTCGTCTTGGAAGAGTCCGCACGCCAAAACCACTGCTGCTGCCTCCAGCTGTTGCACCGACAGTGTGGGGTCACGCGCTTTGACGCAGTGCCATCGTTCCCCTGCCTGCCACACTGCTGCTGCGGTTGAAGTCGTGGAGGAAGCGTCTGTGAAGACCGTTGGTCCTGGCTGTGGTCTGTCCTTGACCTTCGGTGGCACGTCCATGTCGACTACGGTCAGCAGCTTCGTCCAGGGTGGCTTGGAGGAGTAGGAGATTTCTCCTCCGAAGCCGGAGAGAGCAAGGGCCAGGTACTCCGATATTGTGGCTGACTCCGAGGTCGGCTGCTTGCGAAACGGAAGGTGGATGCTTGTCGGCTCTGTCCCTAGGTGTTTCAAGGCGAGTCTCCTGCCTTTCATGATGAGACTGGCGATGCATTCGATTCCTGGGGAAAATGCACGAGCGGGTCTTCCGAGGACCACCCATTGGATCGGTCGGGCCTTTTCAGCGAGTCCTTGAGCCAGTGCTCCCACTCCTCCCTTCGGTGTGAAGTGGACGTACAAGTCCAGTGGCATGGCTGGGTTCCACCTGGCAAGCGTGCCAGTGGACATCTGGTTTTCGATGAAGTCGAGGGAGCTCGTTGCTTGCGGTGTCAGCTCCTTGGGATCCCAGGGGTTCTTCCCTTTCAGGAGTTCGTACAGAGGGTCCATGACTTCGGGAGGAATCAGGACAACGTTGCGAAGCCACTGCAGCGATCCCACCAGGCGTTGCACGTCGTGGAGCGTCTTGACGTCTCGGTTGACCTTCATCTCGGGGGGTGTCACGTAGGAGCTTGTGATTCCTACTCCCAGGAAGGTCACGCAGGGTCCTCTCTTGATCTTTGCGCTCGCGATCTCGAAGCCGTTGGCCTGAAGGGTCTCTGTGATTGTGGTCACCAGGTCATCTACTTGGCTTGTTGATGGTGCTGCAACTAGGATGTCATCCATGTACTGGATGATGGTTGCGGTGGGATTGGAGTGTCGGACCGGCGTCAGTGCTTTGTCCACGGTGATCTGGCATATGGTTGGGCTGTCGACTAGGCCTTGTGGAAGCACTCTCCATTGGAAGCGAAGGTTGGGCCGCTCACCGTTCCGAAACGCCACGGAAAAGGCAAATCGTTCTCTGTCCTCAGGGTGCAGGGGTATTGAAAAGAAGCAGTCCTTGATGTCCAGTACTGCGCACGGCTGCCCTTCGGGGATGGCTGAATTCGCGGGTAGCAGTGTCTGGACTGGACCCAGGGGTCGGATCGTCTTGTTCACCTCTCTCAGGTCGTGGACGAGACGATAGCCTTGTCCGGACCTCTTGGGGATCACGAATACAGGGGTGTTCCATGGGCTGGTGGAGGGTTCTATGTGACCCTTTTGCAGTTCGCGGTCGACCAGTTCCAGCAAGGCTGCCATTCGAGGCTCTGTCAGGGGCCACTGCTCAACCCATACAGGGTCTGATGATTTCCAAGTCAATTTGATTGGCAGCGCGGGGTGCACGGCAGTGGCCCTCAGGATAAATTTGTGATCCGAAATCCTAGCAAGGAAAGAACATCCCTTCCCAACAGGGGTGGAGAATTTTGCAAAATGTAGGGGTAAATTGCTACTGTCTGTTCTGGTCCTTTTTTCGTGTGAAGTGTTATAGCCACCAGCTGGGTGCTTTTCCATGCCCGGGACTGCCCCCCCACTCCATTCACTGGAGGGACTTCTTTGAATTGCCAATGTCCGGGCCAGTGTGCTTGGGGAATAATCGTGCAGTCTGATCCCGTGTCCGCCCAGAACTGGAACCCTATGACGTGTGGATCTTGACTACCATAAAGGCGGCATGTCCCCCACACCATCAGGGGTTCCTTCCCTATTTTCATGACCAAGGCCACCCAGGGATCCCGCTCTGGGACGTCCCCTGCTGTTCCTGTGACTCCGGCGCGGCTTGTGGCGGTGGGGGGTGCGAGGGTATTGAGGGCGGTGCCGCGCAACTCTGCCATTGTATTGCTGGAGGGGATGCAAAGTTGACTGCTCCCTGTGGGGCCGTAGGGTATGAGGGTCCCCTGCCCCACTGGGGGTTGCTGTAGCTGGGCCGCTGCGTGTTCCAGGTGGGAGGGGGCTGGATACGGCCTGGCTGCCCCCTCCCTCTCCCGTTTCCCTGAAACTTGGATCTGCATTCCTTAGCTAAATGCCCCTTCCTTCCGCACACCCAGCACGGCCCCCTACCTCCCCCTTGGCGTGGTGGAGCATCTGCTGATAGGCGCCTTGTCTGTGGGCAGTTTACTGCCAAGTGGCCTGCCTGGCCGCACTTAAGGCACGCCATCACACTGGTTATTGCGGTGTGAACTGCTGCTTGAATGGGAACTAGATGTTCCTCCTTTGCAACGTGTCTGATCATGGCAGCTATATTAGACCCCTGTGGCAGTGACCTTAAAATGTCTTTGGTGGCTGAGTTACATTGCTGGCGTAGGCAGTCTGCCAGCACGGGACCCTTCGCCTCTGGGGGTAACGCAGAGGAATCTAATGCAGCCTGAAGTTTGTCCACAAACTGAGTGAAACTTTCACTCTCACCCTGTTTTATGATAGACCACGGGGATGGTTTAGCTACCACTTTCGAAGTGTCACGGATGGCTTCTCGGGCAGCACGGGTGGTTGTCATGACCTCATGGGCACGCAAGCCCTCAGCCTGTTGCTGAGGGGTGATCATAGTGGGGTCTGTGCCCATTAGCCTCTGTATGCTGGAGCCGTGCAGTGGGTGGTCTGCCCCCGTTACCAAGGCTAGCTGTTTGAGGCAATTATCCTCCCATTCTTGTTTAAAAACGATCATTCCCGCACCATCAAATATCATTCTACACGTCTGCTTAATATCAAAGGGAAGCATATCGTCTCCACCAAAAAGGCCGTCAATGAGAGTGCGAACCATGGCAGAATTAATTCCCTTATCCGCAATCGCTTTAACAATTGCCTGCACATCTTTTGGATTAACCGGTGAATAAATCCTTTGGTTTCCGCCTGCCCCCCCCACACGAACCGGGAACACCAAAGTGGCAGACGGAGCCCATTCCGCGCAAGCCATTTTTATTTTCCGCCAGTTTGTAAGCGGGGTTCGGTTTTTCTCTGGTAACCCCTTCACCCATGCGGGGGCACTGTGGCTAGTGACCTTACATGCTACTGCTCTCTCTCTGTTAGAGCTAGAATCTGAGTCGGAATCCTCCGACCCTGTCTCGGGCTCCGAGCTCGCGTCTGAGTCCGAGCCGGAAGTCGAGTAAAGAGACGCTTCCGGGCTGCTCTGCCTTTTCCTCGGGCTCCGACCCCGCCCCTTCTTGCGGGGGTCGGGCCGTTCCCTCCCCCTGGGGTCCCCCCGCCTCCTGCTGGGGGAGGTCCTTGCCCTACAAGGACTTAATTTGAATAAAGCGCTCTGATTGGTCTTACGCGCCTCCGCGGGGGCCGCCCCGTCCCCCCGCTCGCCCGCGCATGCGTTGTTCAGCGGGCTGACTGCGTTTCCGCCCCCCGCCTCCTCCTTTCCGCCCTGACCATGCGGTCCGGCGCCATTTTCAAACGCATATGGTGGGGGGGCGTTTCTATCGGTCCCTATGGGGTCCGACATTCTGGCCGCGTTCCGCGCCTCTTCCGCGAGCCCCCGCCAGAACACCCGCGTGTGCTCCCCCCCCTCCGATGGTGAGTCCGCTCCCTGAGGGGGATCCGGCGTTCGCGCCTCCGCGCGCCCGCCTGGGTCAGGCACCTCCGCGGTTTGTGTCGCCGCGCCCACCCCCAACTGCGGCACAGCTAATAAACAAGCTCGCGCGGCTTTCCAGGTTTCTTGCTCTTGTCGAGCTTTTTTCAGAGCCTGGACAACTCTGCCCCACGATTTTAGGGCTTTCCCTGAGCCCAAGGACATAGCGTCCTCCGCCAGGGCTTTTGTACAGTTATCCCACACGTCCGAATGTAGGACGTCCACGGGGCTTTCAATAGCCCCAAGATTAATCAATCTCGTCAATGCGAGAGTTAAATCCTTAAGTTTACATTCTATACCCCATTGCGCATGCATCTCTGTTACGACCTTCGCTATGGCTTCCATCGTCCAAGCTGGTCCGGGAGCGTCCCCCCCGCTGCGATTCAGTCCCGCTGTCGCAGCCGCCGTCCTCGTTCCAGGAGTGTTCCCGTTTCCCGGGCGCAAGCCGCTGTCCCGGGTTCCGGCACCAGATGTTGCCTTCTATGCTAAGGCAGGCGACCTGGTTCTGAGGTACAGCTCGACAGCCCTCTCTCTAGGGCCGTTCGGGCCAATGACATACGCAGACACCAATGTGGTGGACGGTCAAAAGGCGTTTATTACTTCTTCTCATGGGGTCTTATAGTCTTAGGGGTCTCTACGTCAAAAAGGGGTTTGTCCTTCTTACCTATGGTTAGTAGGGAATGGAAAAGTACTGGGTAAGGGATGGAAAGTTACTGGCTTCAGTGGGGCAACATTCCTATTGTTAGTGGGACCACATTCCTATGTTAATTTCTTATCTATGAGTAACTGAGGGTCTTATCTATGGGGAACCGAAGGTCCTAGCTTCCCGTGACATCGCGAAATCTTCCGCAGCGCCTCTTCCCTAGCTACCACACAGTTCCTGACTTGGCACCATGGGAACATCCCTTGGGGAGCAGGATCACCCTACAAGTGCTGCAGGAATTGTCTGCAGGCTCCTGCAGTGCCTCCTGCTGCTCCGTTTTTGCCAGAGGTACCCCAGGCCAGGGGGGCACATCTGAACTGCTGTATCTGGCTCTGGGGCTCCCTGTTCTGGGAAATGAGGAGGAGCTGCAGGGGCTCTGCAGAACTGACAGGATGGGCTTTGGGGCTGGCAGGAGAAGCTGAGGGACCTGGGCTGCTGGAGCTTCTGAAGAGGAGGCCCAGGGCACATCCTGCAACTGCTCCAAGGGTGGTTTCAGAGAATCCCAGAATCAGCAAGGGTGGAACAGGCCATGGAGATCATCATGTCCAACCTGTGCCCTGACACTGCCTTGTCTCCCCTGAGCCTCCTCTTCTCCAGGATAAACAACCTCAGCTCTCTCAGCTGCTTCTCAAAGCTCTTGTGTTCCTAGCCCCTTACCAGCCTTGTTGCCCTTCTCTGGACACGCTCCAGCCCCTCCATGTCCTTCCTAAATTGAGGGCCCCAGAACTGGACACAGCACTCGAGGTGCTGCCCATGCAGTGCTGAGCACAGGGGAAGAATTCCTGCCCTGCTCCTACTGGCCACACCATTCCTGATCCAGGCCAGGAGCCATTGGCCTTCTTGGCCACCTGGGCACAATGCTGGCTCATGTCCAGCCTGCTGTCCATCAGTCCCTGCAGGTCCCTTTCTGCCTGGCTGCTGTCCAGCCACTCTGTCCCCAGCCTGTGGAGCTGCAGGAGTTGTTGTGGCCAAAGTTCAGGACCTGGGACTTGGACTTGTTAAACATCACCTTGTTGGATTTGGGCCCTGGATCCAGCCTGTCCAGGGCCCTGTGCAGAGCCCTCCTACCCTCCAGGAGATCCACAGTCACACCCAGCTTGGTGTCATCTGCAAATTTGGTGATTTTCCATTCTTTTTCGCACATGTGAAAATCATTTCCCCAAAATCATTAACATATTTCCCCTCTCCTTAACCCATGTGTTCTTCTGTCCTGGGGGTCTCTCTGCTGGTCCCTGGTGCTTGTGGACCCCAATATTCCAGTGGGCCTGGCTTAGCTTGCAGGACACTGAGGCTGCTTAACTTCTAGTTCCCCTTCTCACACAATGGGCATTGAGTGGTTTCCACAGGCCTGGGGTTGTGGAGAAGAAGCTCCAGGTGCCAGCTCACCTGGTGGAGACAATTGATCATCTGGTAACATGAGGTCACAGAGTGGGCTGAGACATCACAGAGTGGGTTATGTGAGGTCATTGACCACATAACCCACATACGATATCATAGGCCACCTCTGTGACATCAGACATTCAGCTGTGATATCACAGGGCAGTCTATGACATCACAGACTCTGGTGTGATATCAGAGATCAGCTGTTTAACATTAGAGAATAGCCTGTGACCTCACAGAGACGGCTGTGACATCACAGAGCAGCAGTCTGACATCACAGAGCAGACTGTGACATCCCAGAGGGGCTGTGTGACATCCCAGCAGGGCTATGTGAGGTCACTGGGTTGGTCACTCCGCCCCAGCTCCCTCTCACAGTTTCTCCCAACAAGTTCAATGCTGTTCATGCCCAGCAGGGTCCCTGTCCCCTGGGATCCCCCCGGCCCACCTGGAGCCACAGCCTCCACCAAAGGATGTTCCACAGGATCCACCCCAGAGCCTGACAGGGGACAAGGGGCCAGGGCTGTGTGACCAGGACATCAAGGATATGGATTATCCAGGTCACTGTGGCCTGGTTTGGGTTGCCCAGGACAGGAAATCTGTCTGGCAGCTGGAGCAGGGTCTGGGAAAGGCCTCCAAGGTGGGGCTGGAGCCTTTGGGCTGTGAGCAGAGGCTGAGGGAGCTGGGCTTGTCCAGCCTGGAGCAGGGAAGGCTGAGGGGCTCCTCATCCTAGCCTGGCAGTGCCAGTGAGGAGGGGATGGAGAACACAGAGCCAGGCTCTTCTCTGGGGCCTGGTGGGAGACAAAAGCCGATGGGTGGAAGGGGAAAGAGGGGAGATCAGCCAGGACAGGAGGAGATGAGTCAGGCTGCTTTCAGCATTTTCTCAACACCAAGAGCAGCCTGACCTCCTTCTCCATCCACCACTGACAGCTTTGCAAATAAGGAATTGTTTGAGCTGTTTTGCCCCCACTCTAGGACCAGCATCCTGATACAAGAACTTTATTGTGTTTTTTATCTATCACAGAACCATGTTTGTCTAAAATTAATTTTAGTATGGAAATCACCTGTGCACTCATCAGACACTGCTGAGACATTGCACATAGTTCAGGGAAGAGCGTGATTCTTATTAAATTGTGTCCTGTTCAACTATGGTCTGTTGGCCATGAAGATAAAAAACCTATGTCTCTGAGTCTCACCAGTTCCTGAACCCCAAAGGACACAAACCTGATGAGTTGTGGTTCCCACTCCAGTGGATGCACTTGGACCTCCCTCCATCCCCAGAGCAGAGCTCCCTTGTCCCAGAGAGTCCCTGGCAATGCAGGGATGAAGGAAACAGGACAGGCTGTGGGGATCAGGGGCAGGGCATGCCTAGGGATTTGGGATGGTTGTGAGCCCAGGGCAGGACCCAGCCCTTGGCCTTGGTGAACCTCATCCTACTTTCTTGGGCCCATGAATGGCTCCAGCCTGGCCAGATCCCTCTGCAGAGCTTCCTGCACTCCAGCACAGCCACACTCCCACCCAGCTTGGCCTCACCTGGGAACTGACTGAGGGTGCCCTCAATGGCCACATCCAGATCAACAATAAAGAGATTTCACTGATCCAGCCCCAATCCTGAGCCCTGGGGACACTCCTGGATGTGACGCCATTCCTCAGCTGCTCTGAGTGCTGGGGGTTGGATGAGGGAAATGGTGGGGTGGGGGCCATGAAGGGTCTTGATTTACATATCTGTTCAAACTACATTAGGAGGTGCTGGGGATCAATATCAACTGGGGATTACTGATATCAATCTATAAAGAAGAAAATAAAACAGGACAAAACAGTTCTCTATGCATTGTCATAAATATGGTATATTCACTTTAAATAGACTTCTGAAATCTGTCTAATTAACCACAGAAGATCTGAAAACTTAGATTATTCCCATGGGCTTTTCTTGTTTTGGGTGTTTTGAACAAATGTCTATGACCTTTTTTCAGTGAATTCCTGAAGTGAAGAGCTCCAGAAAGAAGAGGCCCCTGGAGTAGGAAAATTCATCAGCACCCTCCAAGTGGCTGAGGATCCATCCCCATCAGGGCAGCAATGAACAGAAATGGGCACAGCTTTGTGGCTGCCCCACTTTGGCATGGGCCCTGGGCCTGGAGCAGGAGCAGCACTTGAGGGACCTAAGGCCAGGGCTATTGTGCTGCCCTGACCAGATGGGATGGCAGCAGGGGCTGCAGAGCTCTCAGCACCTCAGCCCGAGGGGAGCAGGGCAGCCAGGGAGCCTCCTTTGGCCTTGGCCCAGCACCTTCCCCCATGGCTGGGGCTGAGTCCTGTGGCAGCTGCAGCTGCTGCTGTGCCCTTGCCAGGGGCTGAGGCCGTGGGGCAGTGCCCAGAGCAGCCTGGCCTGAGCAGAGCTGAGGGGCCAGAGCCGGCTGGGCTGGGCTGGGGAGAGGCCCTTGGTGCTGCCCAGAGCTCAGGGCAGCTGGCAGAGCTTTCAGGGAGCTGGGCCGGGCTCAGAGAGCCTGGTCCAGAAACCATCAGTGTCCATCTCAGCCTGGCTTAGCGTGCAGGGCCCAAGAAGAGCAGCCCAGAGTCCACAAGTTCTCTGTGTGGGAGCTGAGCTTGTGAGCCCCTGAGCCGTGCCAAGTGCTGGGGCTGCACCTCCATCTCCAGAGATGTGATAGATGGGAGCAGGAACAAATAATTCCTGCTGGATTGTTTCTTGTATTTGCTTATGCAGGTGACCTGGAGTCATATGTAGATGAGGTGTTTTGTTTCAGATAACTCTGGGAAAGCGATAAGAATAATATTTTTAGCTGAAAATAATACTTCACTCATAATACACAATAAGAAAGAAAAGACACATAATCAGAAGAGCATCTGAGTTTTTAAGAGTGTGAGACTCATTGATGTGCCAGCAGTCAAACCTGTTCAGATACTTTCCTCAGGGCTTCCTTGAGATGAGAGGTGACCACCAGAGGCCAAGGCCAGCCAGAGCTCTCTGTCCTGGCAGCTTTTGTCTGGGAGAACCATTGCATACAGGGAATTTTTCAGGGGAATATCAATTTTGGCTATGATTAGCATGCTGTGTGAGGTGACAGTGGCTGCCCCCTGGGCACAGGGACAGCTCTGTTGTCCCAAGTATGGCCAGGATGAGCCATTGCTGGGACTGCAGCCCCTCTCTTGGGGCCCTGCACACAGCGCTCCAAAAGGAGCCCTTGGAGCTCTCCTGGGCCAGCGACTCCCTCTGAGTGGGGCCTCTCCCAGCCGGGAACTCTCCCATTTGCTGCACTCGGGGATCCTGAACAGCCACAGAGCCTGGGCCGATCCCCCCACTCCTCCTGGCTCAACCCTTCCCCTGCTGGAGTGATGCCAAAGCATCCACAGGAAGCATTCCCTGCCCTCAGGGGAATTTCTTGCAGGTGCCTTGCACTGACTCTTTGTGTCTGTCTGCACACAGGAGTGCCTGTGCTGGGGAAATGTGGCAAAAATGCTGCACTCTGAGAGGCCTGAGTGCCTTGTATAGCTGAGTCAGTCTGGCCTGTATGTAAGGTTTTCTCTCAAGTTCTAAGTGAAGTTAATTGCTGCTAAGAGTATTTCTTTTGCTAAGTTGTTAAGTTTAAGTTATTACCTAAGTTAAATACTGTTAAATTTCATTCCTCTTTTAAATTGCAAAGTCATAGCCTATAAGTTAGGTTAAATAGTGTTAAGTGCTGTTCTTTTGTTAAATTGTCAAGTTTAAAGTATCAGTCAAGGTTATGTTAAGTCCTGGTATGTGTGAGCTCTGTTAAGCTTTTAGGCCATATTCCTTTTATCCGTGCCCTCACTGTCCTTTAGGCACACATACACAGGGACAGTTCTTGGTTCATTTCTGGTTTGATTGCCTGGATTTGGTTTGGTTTTATTGTTTCCTTTGTTGTTTTATTGTTTCCAGGCACAGCTTTGTTTCCTTGCTGTGCCTGAAGTGTCCAGTCAGGAGCAGAGTGACTCTTGCCAAGGAACTTTGTGCTGCTGTCCCTTAATATATGGTTTTTGCTGATCCCTTGCTGGGGTTTTTTTCAGCACTCTCAAGGCCTCGTTTGTAACAGGGTGAAGGAGCCCTGGCCCAGGCTCTGGCCCTGGGGCACACGGGGATGCTGCCGGGGGGGGTCCCTGTCCCCCTGTGCCACCCCCAGGGTCCGGCCCCCCATCCCCATGTCAGGCTCTGGGGTCGATCTCGTGGAACATCCTCTGGGGGAGGCTGTGGGGCCGGGGGGACCCGGGGGGACAGGGGACCCCACTGTGCACAAGCAGGGTTGGACTGCTCTGGGGGGAACTGTGAGGGGGGCTGGGGCAGAATGACCTCCCCAGTGATCTCACACAGCCCCCGTGATGTCACACAGCCAACGCTGTGTCACCCTGTGATTTGATGCAGCTGCTCTGATTTGGTGGTGTTCACACGTGTCCCAGGGCAAGGGAAGAGACGAGAATCATGACTCCATGTTTCAAAAGGCTGATATATAATATAATATAATATAATATAATATAATATAATATAATATAATATAATATAATATAATATAATATAATATAATATAATATAATATAATATAATATAATATAATATAATATAATATAATATAATATAACATTACATTACATTACATTACATTACATTATATTATATTATATTATATTATATTATATTATATTATATTATATTATATTATATTATATTATATTATATTATATTATATTATATTATATTATATTATATTATATTATATTATATTATATTATATTTAGAGAGAATTATATTGTAAAACTATACTTAAAGAATAGAAGAAAGTATTTCATCAGAAGGCTAGCAAGGAGTAGAAAGGAATGGAATGATTATAAAATCTTGTGACTGACCAGAGAGTCCGAGACAGTCCTGTGATTGGCCATTAATTAGAAACAACCACATGATACCAATCAGAGATGTACCTGCTGCATTCCACAACAGCAGATAATTATGGTTTACCTTTTGTTTCTAAGGCCTCTCAGCTTCTCAGTAGAAAAATCCTGGCAAAGGATTTTTCATAAAATATGTCCATGATACTCTGTGATGTCCCAGATTGCTCTGTGATATCACACAGTCACACTGTGACATCATAGTCTGTTTTATGATGTCACAGCCAGTTCTGTGATGTTACTCAGTAACCCAGTGATGTCACAACCCACTCTCAAGTGTCCCAGAGCCACCCTCTATGATGGCAGAGTCTGCACTATGACATCACATTCTACTCCATGACATCAGAGCCAGCTCTGTGATGCAACAATCCCTTCAGTGATGTCACAAAACCCTCTATGTGATTTCATACTGCCACTCTGTAATGTCACAGCACACACTTTGACATCACAGCCTGCTCCATTATGCCATACAGCCATGCCATGATGTCACAGCCTGCTCTATGATGTCCCACAATCCCCTCCATGTTGCTTTGGCTGCTCGATGACCTCACACAGCCCACTCTGTGCTGTCACACAGCCCCTTGCTGACATCCCAGCTGCTCTGTGCCTCTATGACACAGCCCCAAAGGTGCTGCTGTGACACAGCCCCCTCGGGGACATGCCACAGCCCCTGAGAGTGCTGAGCCCCTGTGAGCTCTGTCTGTGCCCTGCTGGTGTGCCTGAGGGGCCCTGGCAGTGCCCCAGCCCTGCTGGGCTGTGCACAGGAGCTGCTCCTGGCCAGAGCTGTCTCTCTGCAGCGCTGCCCTTGCCAGGAGCTGCCTCTGGGCCAGGAGCCCGGCCCAGCTCAGCAGCACAGACAAAGCACAGGGACTTTAATGACCCTCTGGGGCTTTGGTGCTCTTTGCATCAGACCCAGTCCCTCAGAGAGGGCTCAAAGAACTTCTCATGAACTCAAAGTCAGATTGAAAAACTGAAGTTTCTTGTACTTTCAGTAGATCCCTGTGAGGCACAAGACTGACAAAGTGTCCCCAGGTTCAAGGTAGAGGAGAAAACTGGTGGCAGTGATGACAAGTTGTGGCAAGCAGGGGAAAGGTGTCTCTGATCCTGAGCAAACCTGTGTCTCTGTCTCTGCAGCCTGTCGTCATCCCCCACCTGCCCCACCTGGCTGTCCCCTTCCTTTGCTGACAGCTCTGCCTCCTGCCTGCCTCTGCCTGCCCACACAGAGCCTTGGGCTGCTCCAGGCTCCTGCTGGGGACGTGCTGCACCACAGCCCTGCCCTGCCAGGGAAATTCCTTTCTCTTTGCTTCCAGTCTGGGCCTCCCCAGCTGCCTATGGAATTAATTTATCCTTTCTCTGGCTGTTCTCTACTATTTCAAAAGGATCCACCATCTCTGAAACCACCCTTCAATCCCTCCCAGGCTCTCCTCTGCTGTTCCTCACTCCCCACCCCACTGAGCATAGACCTCCTCTGTCCCTGTACAGTGCTCATGTGCTTGAGGCCATGGGTGCCTGGACAAGAAGCATAGTTCTTTTCCATAGGAAGGAAACCATAGAAACCCAGCGTTTGAAGGCAGATAAGAGGCAGTCACCAGAGGCCAAGGCCAGCCAGACCTGTCTGTCCTTGCAGCATTTGTCTGAAAGCAGCCTTTGGATATATGGGGAGTTTTGGGGGTGGAATTCCATTTTAGTCATGGGTTCCTGGACTGGAATGACTGTTCTTCATAGGAAGGAAAGGTGGAGCCCCAGTGTTTCAATGGCTGATTAGAGGCAGCTCCAAGGAGGCCAAGGCAGCCAGACCTGTGGTCAGGGAGGAATCCTTGGATAGACAGAATTTGGGAGGCCAAACCCCACTTTTGTCTATGGGCATCAGGATAAGAAGGACAGTTCTTTTCCATAGGAAGGGAAGTACAGAGCCCCAGTGTTTCAAAGGCAGATGAGAGCTGGCCCTCAGGAAACCAAGAGAACCTGAACAGGTCTGGCAGCTTTTGTCTAGGAGATATCCTTTGATATAAGGAATTTTGGAGGCTGATTCTCAATTTTGGCCATAGATGCCTGGAATTGAGAGATGTTTTTTTCATGAGAAGAAAGCACAGGCCCCAGTACTTTGAAAGCAGATGAAAGGTGGCCCCCAAGAGGCCAAGGCCAGAACAGAGTGGGTTGTGTGAGGTCACAGGTAGCGCTATGACACCACTGAGTTTGTTGTGTGAGGTTACTGAGCAGCTACAGCACCACAGATGGGATTGTGTGACATCACAGAGCAGGTTGTGACATCATGGTATGGCTGTATGACATCATAGAACTGGCTGTGAGGTCAGAGTGTGTGCTGTGACATTACAGAGCTGCAGTATTAAATCACAGTGAGGATTTTGTGACATCATTGAGACTGTTGTTACATCACACAGCTGCCTGTGACAATAAAGATTAGGGTGTGAGGCCATAGAGCAGATCCTGCCATCATGGAGGATGTCTCTGTGACATCAGAGAGTGGGTTGTGACATCACTGGGTGGCTGTGTAACATCACAGAGCAGGCTGTGAAAACACAGAACAGACAGTGACATCACAGGGTGCTTTTCTGACATCACAGTGTTTTCTGTGACATCACAGTGCAGCTGCATGACATTCCCGGGTGACATCCCAGATTTGGTTCTGTGCCATCACAAGAGTTATGTGTGACATCCCAGAGTGGGCTGTGACATCATTGGTGTCTATGTGACATTGCAAAAGAGCTGTGTGGCATCATAAGGAGATGTGTGACATCACAGGTGGCTGTGTGACATCACAGGGGCTGTGTGACATCACAGGAGGCAGTGTGACATCAGAGGGTCTGTGTGACATCACAGGGGCTGTGTGAGGACACCGGGGAGGCCACTGTGCCCCAACCCCCCTCACAGTTCCCCCCAGAGCAGTCCAAGCCTGCTCATGCACAGCGGGGTCCCCTGTCCCCCCGGGTCCCCCTGCCCCCGGCCCCGCAGCCTCCCCCAGAGGATGTTCCACGAGATCGACCCCAGAGCCTGACACGGGGACGGGGGGCCGGGGCCCTGGGGGTGGCACAGGGGGACAGGGACCCCCCAGGAGCGTCCCCGTGTCCCCCAGGTGTGGAGAGTTTAGTTCAAGCATGGCTTAAAGAAAAAGGCCATGAAGGCATACAGTTGAGAGAACAGTAAAAGGTAGTTGCAAAGCAGTTCCAAAAGCAGTTCCCAGGCTGATTTCTATAAACAACTAGGCTCTCTCATGTATCACTTTATAAACAATAAGGTTCTCAGACAGTCTTCCCATAACAAGCAAAACACCCTCTCTGGGAAAAGATGGCACCCTGGGAACAGATATGGAAGTTTTGGGAACCTTTCATATCACAGTGGGAACACTGGTTCTGTTTTTAATAAGCAATTATAGGTATTGTAAAACAAAAGGAGTGGTTAGAGTTTTCTCTGTTAGCCTATCGTGAGCTTGGATTTTGTAATATGCATGAAGTTAATTAACACTGTTATATAAAGTGGCTGATCGATCAATAAATCAGAGTTCGATGCATTAAAGAATGGTCGTCTCCCCTTCACTTCAATACCCAGGGCCAGAGCCTGGGACAGGGCTCCTTCACCCTGTTAAAAACCTTGAGGCCTTGAGAGCGCTGAAGAAATCCCCAGCAAGGGAACAGCAGAAAGCAGATTTAATATTAAGGTACAGCAGCACAATGTTCCTTGGCAATAGTCACTCTGCTCCTGACTGGACACTTCAGGCACAGCAAGGAAACAAAGCAACAACAAAACCAAACCAAACCCAGGCAATCAAACCAGAAATGAACCAAGAACTGTCCCTGTGTGTGTATGTATGCCACAAGGGCAGCTAGGGCAAGGATAAAAGGAATACGGCCTAAAAGCTTAATAGAGCACAAACCAAACTGGACTTAACTTACACCTTAACCTTAACTGATGCCTTCAACTTCACAATTTGGCAGAAGAACAGCACTTAACAGTATTTAATCTAACTTATAACTTATGACTTAACAATTTAAAACAGGAATAACACTTTAAAAACTTAGGTAATAACTTAAAATAAGCTTTATGTCTTAGCAAAAGAACAACTCTTAGCAGCATTTAACTTCGCTTAGACCATGGGACAAAACCTTACTTACTGATATCTGGATATCTGACTGACTCAGTTATCCAAAGCACTCAAGCCTCTCAGAGTGCAGCATTTCTGCCACATTTTCCCAGCACAGGCTCTCCTGTGTGCAGACAGACACAAAGAGTCAGTGCAAGGCACCTGTGAGCAATTCCCCTGAGAGCAGGGAATGCTCCCTGTTGATCCTTTGGCATCTCCCCAGCAAAGGGCAAAGGGTTGAGCCTGGATGAGTGGGGGGATCGGCCCAGGCTCTGTGGTTGTTCAGGATCCCCGAGTGCAGCAAACGGGAGAGTTCCCAGCTGGGAGAGGCCCCACTCAGAGGGAGTGGGGCTGGCCCAGGAGAGCTCCAAGAGCTCCTTTTGGAGCGCTGTGTGCAGGGCCCCAAGAGAGGGGCTGCAGTCCCAGCAATGGCTCATCCTGGCCATACTTGGGACCAACAGCTTTCTTTGGCAGGGTGAGAACAGGGATGTTGTGCCACTGAGGGAACAAAAACAGATCCCAGGGCTGCTCCTACAGGAACCAGGAGCTGGTTGGGCAGCAGCAGTGGCTGGAGCAGACAGTGTTTGTGATGAGCTGCAGACGAGCTGAGCCCAGGGGCTGTTGGCCAAGGCCCAGGCCCAAGGAGCATTTCTCAGCTGGCAAGGCAGCCTGAGAAGGGGAGGGGGGAATGCAGCAGCACAGGGCCCATGGAACCAAGGGACCATTGTGACCCTGTGGGGCCCTGTGAGACCAAGGGACCATTGTGACACTGTGGGGCCCTGTGAGACCATGGGACCATTGTGACATGTGGGGCCTCATGGAATCATGGAGAGCACTGTGACATTGCTGGGCCTCATGGAACCAAGGGGACTGTACTGATGCTGTGTGACTCCATGGAATGTAGGGATCACTGTGACACTGAGAGGCCCCATCAAACCAAGGGTCTGTTGTGACACTGAGGGGCCTCATGGAACTGGAGACCATTATGGCATTTTGGGTTTTCATGGAATTATGGGGCCATGTGACACTGTGAGATCCCATGCAACCAAAGGTCCATTGTTACATTGCAAGGCCTCATGCAGCCATGGAACCATGGTAAGACCATTAAGACTCTTCTCAGCCTCATGGAACCAAGGGGCTGTTGTGACACTGAGGGGACTCATGGCATCATGGAGACCATTGTGACACTACAAGGCCCCACGGAATAAGCAAAGCATTGCGACACTTGTGGGGCCTCTTGGAACCAAGAGGCCTTTGTGAAACTGCAGGGCTGCATGGAACCAAGGGGCCATTGTGACATTGAGAGGCCTTCTGTCATCAGTTGTCCCATTCTTGGCTGTTTTAATGGCCTGGAAAGGCTCGGGATGGCCTTGGGGCAGCCCACGCTCCAAATGACGAAAGGAGTCTTCAGGTTTTTTCAGTCTTCAGTGTTGTTTATTAATTCTTATCTACAATATTTTCTCCCGGCCCGACAGAGGTCCGCACAGCAAGTCAGCCATGAGCACACTGACTGCCCTTGGGGCTGTCACTTATCTTTATACCAAAAACTACGTGTAGGATATTTACCTTTTCTCCCCAATACCTTCCGCCCCTATTGACAAGTGCACATTCAGTAAGAACCAATCTCAAAGTGCCACTACCACCACCGAAGATGGACGACAAGAAGAAGAAGGATAGGACACGCCCTAATTCCGCCATCTTGTCCCTAGAACCCCCCTGTACTGAGATTCTAAAACCTGTGTTTCACACTATAATTAATCTATCCCTTCACCATTTATCCCCGTGTGATCCTCCCATCCTCATACAGGTGTTGTTTCCCGTGCAGGCTCAAATTCCAACCACCAAACACTTCTGGCAATGTTCCAGGACCTCCGAGCCCCCCAAGGGTGGTCTCGGTGACTCTGCACATCAGGAATGTTGTGCTGAGTTCCCACAATCAGTAGTCCATTGTGACACTAAGAAACCCAGGGGGACCATTGTGACACTGCAGGGCTGCATGGAACCAAAGCTCCAGGGTGACACAGAGTGGCCTCCTGTCATCAATGGTCCATTGTGACACTGTGGAGCCAAAGGAGAGCTCTGTGACACCACAAACCCCCATGGTCCAAAGGTCCATCGTGACAGTCCAGGGCTCATGGAACTGAGGAGTCACATGACATTGTGGGGCCTGTGGAACCACAGAGACCATTGTGACACTGCAAGGGCTCGTGGAATCCTTGGGACCATTGAGACACTGCGGGACCTTCAGGAACCTGGGGGCCATTGTGACACTGTGGGACCCCATGGAAACAAGGTGCTCTTGTGACACCTCAGGGCCCCACAAAACCAAGGGAACACAGAACAGGTCTGGCTGGTTTGGCCTCCCGTGGGCCACCTGACTGGTCCAGCTGACCTTGGCATGTTGAGGGTCTCTTCTCATCTGCTGCTGAAACACTGGGGCTCTGTGCTTTCCTTCCTATGGGAAAGAACTGTCCTTCTCCTCCAGGCGCCCATGGCCAGAACTGGGATTTCACCTCCAAATTTCCTTATATCCAGGGATTGTTCCCATAGCAATATTGCCAGGACAAATCTGTCTGGCAGTGGTTTCACAAAGGTCACCTCTAATCTGGCCCCAAAACCTTAGGGAAGGCTCTGTGCTTTCCTTCCTATGGAAAGGAACTGTCCTTCTCGGCCAGGTGCCCATGGCCAAATTTGGGTTCCACCTCCAACAGTGCCTATTGTGACAAACTGGAGGAGATTGTTGGCTTGAATCATTTCATGTGTGGGGGAGGAAGGGGCAGGTCCAGCCTTGCCCTGCTCTGGAACCCCAGGACTGCCTTGCCCTTGAAACCCCAATCCCCCCGGAGCCTCTATCCCAGCCCAGCAGTGTCTGCCAGTCCCTGGCACAGCACGGGCAATGCTCCACAGACACCTCTGCAGCCCCAGCCCAGCTCCTGAGGGACCAAATGAGTCCAGTCCCACCTGGGGGAAGGGCCCAGGGAGACCAAGGGGTATTGAAGGCTGACCACAAGGCAAGAACACATCTTGACCCCATCTCCTCTTGGAATTTCCATCTGAACAACACTGGAATCCGGGTGTGGGTGCTTCTCTGTTACTTATTCGTCTTTCTTTCTTTGTGTATCTACTTCTTCTATTTCTGTCTCCTTGCAAATTTTGATTAACTTAAAATTGAATGGGCTTACAGTTAGTGAAGTTGAATGGGCCAAGTTAATGCTTTGAGAAGTGTTTGTTTTTGATTGACTGTCATATTCAACCTTTTGCCAAAGTTTCTCTGATTTCCTAAAATCCCCAGTAAAGGCTGTTTGGTTGTTTAGAACTCCTGAGAATCTCTTGTAGGCATTTCTCCAGTACATCTAACTCAGAGGACACAAATAATTGTAACTCCTTTTAAATGTCTTATTGAGAGAATTGTTTGGTGGGATGGGAGTCAGGGCTTGTGTGTCCTGCTTGGCACAGCCCAGGCAGGGCTTTCCCAGCGCCATTCCACACTCCATTTCCCAGCTGGAGCCGCTGATGCCTCTGAGTTGTGCTGCCCCAGCCCCAGGGACGCTCTCCTTGTCTGCCCATTCCCCCACGGTCTCTGGGCAGGGATGACCTCAGTGGGGGCTGCTGACATCCTCAGCACCTTGGAGGCTGCTGCTGAATTTTCCTGCTGCAGAGGCTTGTTCAGCCTTCAGCTCTTCAGTGCAGGAATTCAGTGTCCCAGGGTTCATTAACATTCAGAACACTTTAACAAGCCAAGCCCCTGGGAATAATTTGATTTAAGTGTTCAAATCTTTTGTGGTTGATTAGTCAGATTTCAGAAGCCTATTCAATGTCAATACTCTGAGATTAAAAGACAGCAAGAAAATATGTTTTAGGTCCTGTAATTTCTTTTTTCACTAGTAATTCATTGATATGTGCAATCTCCAATTGACACTGAATCTAAGTTCCTCCTCACGCCCTTTGAATGGATATGAAAATCAAGACCCTTCATGGCTGACAATCAATCAGACTCTGTCCCTAAGCCCACTCCACCGTTTCCCCCATCCAAGCCCTGGAACTCAGAGCAGCCTTGTGCAAATCTGAGATCCCTCCAGCCCACACTGGACCTAGCCAACAGACCACAGTTGAACAGGATACAATTTTATAACAATCACACAATTAAAATAACAATCGCACAATTACAAACTCTTCCCCGAGCCATGTGCAACATCCCAGCAGTGTCTGATGAGTCCACCATTCACAAGTGATTTCCATGCTAAAATTTATTTCACACAAACGTGGTTCTGTGATAGATATAAACACAATTAACTTCTTGTATCAGGATTCTGGTCCTGGAGTGAGGACAGAACAGCTCAAACAATTCCTGATTTGCAAAGCTGTCAGTGGTGAATGGAGACGGAGGGTCAGGCTGCTCTTGGTGTTGAGGAAATGCTGAAACCAACCTGACTCATTTCATCTCCTCCTGTCCTGGCTGATCTCCCCTCTTTCCCCTTCCACCCATTGGTTTTGTCTCCCACCAGGCCCCCCGGAGAAGAGCCTGGCTCTGTGTTCTCCATCCCCTCCTCGCTGGCACTGCCAGGCTGGGATGAGGAGCCCCTCAGCCTTCCCTGCTCCAGGCTGGACAAGCCCAGCTCCCTCAGCCTCTGCTCACAGCTCTGGACAAAATTGGTACTTCTCCCAAATTCTCTACATGCAAGGGTTTCTCCCAGACAAAAGCTGCAAGGACAGACAGGCGTGGCTCAATTTGGCTCTGGTGGTCGCCTCTAATCTGCCTTGGAATAATTGGGGCTCTGTCCTTTCCTTCCTGAGGGAAAGAACTGGCCTTCTCATCCAGGTGCTCATGGGCTGAAATTGGGATTCTTCCCCAAAAATCCCGTATATCTGAGATACTGAATATTTATATCTGAGGTACAAGATATTTATTTTGTTGCTCCCAGATGAAAGCTGCCAGGACAGACAGATCTGGCTGGCCTTGGCCTCTAGTGGCTGCTCCTTATCAGCTCCTGGAAGACTGGGGCTACATGCTTTCCTTCCTGCTTTCCTTCCTGTGGAACCATGATGACACTTCAGGGCCTCATGGATCCAAGTACCATTGTGACACTGTGTGGCCTCGTGGAACCAAGGACATCATTGTGGCTCTGTTGGGACACATGGTCCCAAATGCCAGTGTGAAGCAGCAGGGCTTTGTGGAGCCAAGAGGCCATTGCTGCATTTCAGGGCCCCGTGGTGCCAAAGGGCTGCTGTGATCCATCAGGGCACCGTGGATCCATGGAGAGCATTGTGGAATTGCAAGGCCCCATGGAATCATGGAGACCATTGTGACACTGTGGGGCCCCACAGAACCAAGGGGTGTCTGTGATCCTTGTTTTGTGGAGAAAAGAAGAAACTTCACAAGTTCGTAAAAATTGTAAAGCTCGGTATGCTTTTATTACGACGCGTGCTGGACACAAGTTCTCCAACAAGGATGCGTACCTCTGAAGACTTCGGGTCTTCTTTTATCTCCTTTCTAAATGCATATGCATACAGTTTCACAATAAGTTCATACATATTCATTCTGCGTGACATTTAGCACTAGTTTTTCTTTATCAAAGGAATTTCTAAGTCGGGGGCAGATCGACTTTGTGGTCTTTTCTGTTTTTCTTTCTCTGTCTCTTTGCTGTCTCGGCATGCAAGTTTTTCTTTCAGCTTTGGCTTCACAGACTTTTCACGTTTTTTAGACACTTCACCTAATTAAGAATGGATCTTTACTCTGTCTCATTCCTCCCTTTCTTAGGAAATAAGTTTTACTTAATGAAAACTTTCATGACAATAAGTGTCTTTTAACCCTTCACTATGTACGTTTCATAAAGAGGTTAGTACAGCTATTTGTTGTAGCATTTTCTAGTTCTAAATTAACAATATAATAGATAATCCTAAGCTTATCTCAACTAATAATAGTAAAACTACAATCGGGTGGCACAACTTATTAAAGATTCTATTTGCAGTTGGTGACTACCTAAAGATCACATCTTACTAGTGATGATCTATATTTTGTTTTATTCTTTGTAGAACTGGTTATCTCTTTTGTATCATGTTGGACAGTAATTAAGGCTTCTTTTCTGCTTCTTTGGATTCTTTTCAAGCTTTTTAATAGGTCTTGGTGCTTAATTAATTGTTTTACTAATGTAAGGTTCATCCCGCTAGGGGTAGGTGGTAGTCTGTGATACATTGTGTAATTGGCTTAAATCAGCTGGTGGGA
Source organism: Melospiza georgiana (assembly GCF_028018845.1). Lineage (NCBI taxonomy): Eukaryota > Metazoa > Chordata > Aves > Passeriformes > Passerellidae > Melospiza > Melospiza georgiana. The sequence continues at coordinate 3,096,214 of NC_080452.1, forward strand.
TGTTACTGGTACTAAATAAGAAAAATCACACTCAATAATCTTAACACAATTACAAATACAGAGATTAGAATGGTTTCTAATAGACAGAATAACATTATTGCTATCAATTTGTACAGCAGCACAGGCAGTTTTCAAGCATACACCCTTTTCTAGTATATACGAGCACAGTTTTCTGGTCAGTGACTGGATGAATTTTAAAGTGACGAATACTCTGTTCAGTGTCTAAACACACATTTTGGGCATTAATAGTATTGCTTTCACAAATGAATCTCATCTGTTCTCTAGTAATGTAGGATTCTAAGTTTACTGTCTGCCACTTTCTATTCATCTTTCATGCTCACACTCTGCTTTGAAGGATAGAGTATTGTTTTTTCATGGTTTAATCTTAGAGCAACGATGGGATGGATAACATAAACAGTGGCATTATGTATGGTAAGCACAAAGGCAGTTGCCACATTAGAAACAGGACCATAGGTGAAATTCACCATAGTCTACTAAGACTGAAACTTCTTTTCAAAATCAATTGCTTTATCTCACACAATTTCTTGAATTTCAGCTGGAAAATTACTTTCACCCCTTTCCCATATGATCAGAGCTGCTGTTGCTTGTATCTATAACTGTGCTTGTATACAACTGAAAGCTAAAGACACATTATCTCGAACTATACTAAGTGCTTCTACTGTCAACTTGTGGTCTTGGTCTCTAGCTTTTTCATACTTCTTTACTTTGGCAGTACTTTTGAAATTTGTCACTGGCTAGTTTCTAATGCTAATAGAGATTACTATAAAGGCTGCTTCAATTTTGTTAGGCTACTTGCTGCAGTGGCCAGTTTATTTAACAGTATTTTTGAATCAATTCCATTTAAAACTCTTAATCTTGTCTTAAATATGCCAGTTAGATGTTTGCTATGGGGAGCAGGAACTGCTTTCTGTCTATGACCATCCCTCCCTGCCAGAGGGATGTGCTGGGCTCACACTGCAAACTCAGACACACTTCACAAGTGTATCTGAGAGAGGTTTAGGTCATATTTGAGGCAGATGTTTGTTCTGAAATGTAGAGACCTCAGAGAATCTCCTTCCCCCTCCAAAGCACTTGATTTTTCAGATGTGTGGCAAGCAGGAATGTCTCTCTTGGTCTACAAAACTTCACCCACCTTGCCCCTAGCTTCAGGTCTAAGCCTCAAGTAAATAATGAAGGGGAAGTCTGAGAGAAGAGCCTAAATTAATTGCAGTGCCTCAGAAGAAACTGGGATCAGGTTTTTGCTACTTGAAACACTCAGCACAAAAGTCATGCTCAAAATCTTACAGCCTGCTGCTGAGCTCTGAGGGGGGGGGTCTCTCTCTCTACCTCTTTTAAGCAGAATCTAACCGCTTCAGACTGGGACAATCACTGATTTAGATCTCAGTAGGAAAGGGATAGCTAGAAATAAAGAAAATCACTTCTCTTGCTTGGGTTAGTTCACCACCTGCAGTTCAGCACCCTTTACTAGCCATTGCTTGAGTCAGCCAACCAGCTTGGAAAATGACTTAAGGAAACTGATTTCTTGGTGTTCGTGGTTTTATGCACCAGAAGAGCTGGCTCCTTCTTTTCTTGTAGGAAGGAGAAGCAGGCTGCTTGGATTTTTGAGATGTTAATTTGCATTATTCTTTACTATGTTAGGTTCAAGTTTGGAGTTAGGGTAGAGTCTGAACTAGTATGGGGTGTATAAGGCTCTGCTGCGGTAAAAAGTGCAGTGTCTACTTTGAATTCAAATGAAAGTCTGATAGTAATTCGAGCTCAAAGGCAGGTCACTTCTACAGGCTGTATCAAGGTGAAATTACACTAACAGTCTGATTCACTTAGGTTATCACAGACTTCCTGGTGTTCATATACACCGGAGGAGGTTCAGACACTGGTTTCTCATAAGCTACTCTATTGATGACCTGGCACTTTACTTTGATTTCTTCTCTTCTGATTCCTTGAAGTGTCCACAGTTGTTGTTTTTGCCACTCTTGCTCTTCATATACCTGATTCTCGTGGATTACTACAGTAGATATGTTTAAATCTTTTATCTCAGAAGGTTTTCTTATGGATCCAGTATACTGATTAAATGCCAGGGACCAAGGCCATTCAGCATTGCTTTGAATAGAGGTACTCTCAAGTTCTAAAACTTCAGTTATGATTACACACAAAACAATTCTACTAACTAAAATATGAGCTACTCTTGACCACAATGTACTCATTTTGCCTGAGTAAATTTTAATCTCAGTTCATTGTTTCTTGGCGTCACTCTTTTAGGGGTTTCTGGGCTTTCTTCACTCAAGAGTGATGAATCTAGGCGTCCTGCTCCTTGATTTTGATTGCAGTGAAGGTGGTGAGAAGTACTTGCAGTGGTCTCTCTCACTGTGGTTCTGAAGTTTTCTCTGTAAGAGACTTAACATATACATCATCTCTAGGCTATCTAACTGGCTGTCTAACTCTCTGCTTCGAGTTCTAGCTACATGTTTCTCAATTACTCTGAACTGTTTGCTTAATGCTACCATGTAGGTGGACATTCTGGACATTCTCTTTGTGTTCTATATGGTCTTCTATAAGGCATTCCAAAAGGACTCAGCATTCCTTTAGCTCAAGATTTAGTTTAAATTTGCAATAGTGCTAGTGGAAGAGCTTGGGCTAGGGTAGATTAACTTCTTGCTTCAGTCTTATGATTTGCTGCTTAATCAAATGATTCATTCTCTCTACCTGGCCGCTTGATTGGGGGTGGTATGGGGTGTGAAGTTCTTGATCTATGCTCAGATGGCTACTAATCTGTTGCACTATTTTGGAAATGAAATGTGATTCTTTATCTGAGGATATCGTGGCTGGAACTCTGAAGCGTGGTATTATTCCTTATAAAAATAATCTGGTCACTTCTTGAGCTTTGACAGTTCTGGTGGGGAATGTTTCTGGCCACTCTGAAAATGTATCTATCAATACCAGTAAATACTGATACCCCCCTTTCCTTGGGAGTTCTGAAAAGTTAATTTGCTACTGCTGTACGGGCCTATGGCCTCTCTCAGTCTGACTGAGTTTTGGCCGGGGGGGTATTTTGGGGTTAGTCTGGAGGCAAGGATCACACTGTCGGCTCACCTGAGTGATAGTGGCATATAAAGTCTTGACAACGATACAATGATTCTTTCAATCAGATGTGTGTTCTAGAAAGCCTGTGGAAATTACTACTTCAAAGTCAACACTTCATTTCAATGCACTCTGTATCACTCGCAGCCTTGGTCATTTCGAAAAAGGAACCACACTCTATAAAAACATGCCTAAGTAGTTAAGTAGTTAGGCCCTAGTGTGTTTTCTAGTGCCCTTCTTTTACTAGTAACTACGAAAATGGGAAGGGATTGCTAGCTCTCCTTCAATAGTAGCTCACCCCTTGCAGTTGTACGTCTCTTTTGATTAGTATTATTGTATTATGGCTTACTTTCGAGGAAAATCTGTACCTTACCCTTTGCTGCTTTCTTTGCCTCTCTATCTGCCAGCTCATTTCTTTCAATTTTAAGCTCACTCTCTGGTGTGCCTTAATATGCTTTTTCAGGTAGCTGAACTGCTTCCAGCAGCTGGATTGTCTCTTCTTTCCCTGTGAGGTCAGCAGTCCCCTCTCCTTCCAGATGGCTCTATGTGCATGTAGACTCTGAATGCATACCTCGAGTCTGTGTAGGTGGTTATTCTCTTCCCTTTTGCCCTTTCTAGGGCACGGCTCAGGGCAATTATCTCAGCCTCCTGCGCAGAGGTACTTGTTGGTAAGGGTCCAGACTCTATTACTTCTCTGCAGGTAGTCACTGTGAACTTTGCAATGTCGCTTTCTTGTCAGTGAACCAGGTCCCTGCATCATCTACATGAGTGTCCCTTAAGTCTGGGCGGCTGAGTAGGTAGCTTCAGTGGTCTCTAGACAACTATGGTGTACTGCTTCTCTTTGATTCTACTGAGAAAATAAGCTGGGTTGACAATATTAGTCACCACTATCTCTACATCGTCTTGCTCTACCATGATGGCCTGGCATTTCAGAAACTTCTGTGGTGAGAGCTAGTGGCCACCCTTTACTTCTAGTGCTGGGGACACTGTGTGGGACACTAGCACAGTCATTTTTGTCCCAGGGTAAACTTGCATGCCTCTTGAATATTCAGCATGACTGCTGCTACAGCTCTGAGGCAACCTGGCCATCCTTTGGCTGTTGCATCTCGTTGCTTAGAGAGGTAAGCAACTGCCCTTCAGTATGGGCCTAAGTCTTGAGCTAATATTCCCTGGGCAATTCTTTGCGTGGAAAAATAGAAAGAATGGTTTACTTACATCTGGAAGTTTCAAAGCTGGAGCTGACATGAGGACACTTTCTCTAGCTGGCGAAAGGCCTGTGTGGTGTCTTTTGTCTACTGGAGATCTCAGTTTCCATTGGCAATAAGAGCATAGAGGGGTCTGGCGAACAGTCCATAATTAAAAACTCACAGCTGGCACTACTCTGCTATGCCTAAGAAGGTTCAGAGTTCTTTCGTTGTCTGGGGTTTCGGGGTTTGGCATACGGCTTCCCTGCCTTAAAGTCTGCTGCTCAGCACTCACTTCTTACCCCAGGTAGATTACCTTCTGTTTCAATACCTGTGCCTTTTTCTTTGAGACTCTGCATCTTTGGAGTTCTAGGAAATTCAAAAGGCTTACTGTCTAGGCTTCTCTTGCTTCCTTCGTCCGAGTGGCTACTAGAAGATCGTCCATGTACTGCAACAGCCTCCTTTCTTCTTGTGGAGCTTCTTGGGATTCTGGGTCTTTGCAAGCTGTTCTCCAATCGGAGTGGGGAATCTTGAAGCCTTCAGGCACATAGACTATGTGAGCTTGAGTTTGAATGCAAAAATTTTCTGGCTGGCTTCATGGATAGGGAGGCAAAAGAAGGCATCTCTTAGGCCTAAAACAGTGAACCAGGTTAGCTCAGGTGTTAAACAAGTTAGTAAGGTATATGGATTTGCTACCACAGGGTATAAATTCTGTGTTATCTTATTGACAGCCCTTAATCTAGTACTATCAGTTATTAGGCTGATTCATTCCTTATCTTCTTTTTGAGGGTACTACTCAGTTCTCACTAGTTGTGTTCTTTCCTTAAACTTGATGCTCATGGGGGAACATCTTTCACTCTCCCTGGTACAGCAGAGGCCCATACCTTTGAAAACACTTGTTTGAAAACACTTATTCTAATATTTCTTTACTAATGTCTTTCTTAATTTCAGTGTCTGTTAATGTTAAGCCTAACATCTTTATATCATTTGCCTCCAGAGTAACCTTTCTCATTTGAGAATGTTTAGCAAATTGAGCAAATTGTACAAAAGATTTTAGGTACACATAGTACACATGTTACTTTAAAGGTTTGCACAAGTATGCCTTCTCAGACTGGCCAGTTGTTCATTCCCCACACTACAACATAAACATTCTCTACAGGTACTAAAGCTTTATTAAAACTGAGTATATGACCTTTGTGTCGACAAAAATTCTTCTCTTTTGGGGAGGTCATCTTTACCTTTCCTCTCTTACTTTGGGAGGAGCCTTTAGCAAATCATATGTACTCATTTTGTGAACTGTGATTGCTTTGCATTTCAGCATGATAATCTTTGCCTGATTTCATATGTTGCTATCTTATGCTGCATGCTGAACAACATGTTTGATTTGCTTTCTCTTTGCTTTGTTTTCCTTTTCCAAGGGCCAAGACCAGAGGGTGGTCTGATCTCACAGTCTCTTTGCCATTCCGGGTGATTTCTTAAAACAAAAAGACATTTCAGCATACAAAAAAAACTCTATCCCATTTATCTTCCTATTTTAAAACAGTACTAACAGCAATGAAGTATTATAATTTTTTTATTTTCTGAGCTGCTCTTACTGGCAGCCTTCTCTCAGTGAGCCCCTCCCAAAGGGGCTAATTTAGGAACTTCTTTGCTCTGGTCAGTTCTCATTATTTATTTCTCCTTGCCCTATCTCGCTTGTACTAAAACCTTTTTACAGACCTTCACAGTAGTTTCTCAACTTTCTTCCTATACACACAGCTCCAGGTTGCAGGTATCAGATGTGGTTCTCACACACAAGCTCTAAGACTTTAGGTTCTGAATCTGCTTGACTAGAAACTTCTAATTTACACTCGGGGCATGTGCCCTGACAGCAAAACAGCAATACCAGTGTTTCTCATAAACACCACACTGCAATAATACCTGCACATCCAGCTTTTGCTCACAGGCCATTCCCATGTTCCCTGGGAAGACGGGGCAGCCAGAGCTGTCCCTGTGCCCAGGGGGCAGCCACTGTCACCTCACACAGCATGCTAATCAAAACTTGACATAGACACTATGTTCTGATCAAACAAAATATCAGTCTTTTCTAGTTCTCTTGCACAATCTAATTAAGCACTGTGTCTACTTACACTTGTTTTACTGCTTTGCATAAAGGCTGTGCTAGTCACAGCTGAAACTCTGATATGCCCACAGACACATGCACTCGCACCCCCCCCCCTTTATCTCAAATTCACTAGAGCTAAGGCTTGAATTGCTGTGAGGGGGAGAATTATTGGAATTCCTTTAACTCGCTTTATCGTAATTAAGCATAAATCACCGTACTATAGTTCTCCTATGTAAAATGCTACTCTTGTTGCAACAAAATCTTAAAATCTCCACAAACACTACTATACAATCTGAGAATCAAATTACCACAATGCAGCGGAAGAAAATCACTACACAAATTCACTGGGAAAGGGCATATTTCTCAAAGTGCTCTCTTTTCTCAACACAACACAGCATACAATAATTCGGTATTTACTCCCATCAATTTTTCCTGGACACAATCTAAATAACAGCACACAGTCTAGAGATCAAATCTAAACATCTAAGGCAAAGGAACTCTCTGAGCTCATACTCACGGTTAAAATGTACCAAATCTACACAAATCAGTACATTTAAACACGATAAATACTATCACTGACATTCTTCTACTCGCTTCTCCGCAGGGCACTTCTCTCTCTGCCTCCACAGCCTTCTGCAGCCGGCGCCTCAGGCCTCACTCGGCTGCTTTAAACACGGGTAGTACTCACCCCCCCGCACTGTAGGGCCCTGTAGATTTACTCTCTTTTATACACCATACACTTATACACTTGCACGATTAGAAACACAGTGCACTGACTACACAATGCATTGACTATACAGCGACACCGTGTCCGGACATCACACACACACACAAACAAAACACACACGGGCTCAGAAGTTCTGCTCTGTCAGAACAATGAACTTCCAATACACACATACACGGGTTCACCCGGCTCACCCCCAGAACCGCTTGTGGTCTGCTCTATCAAAACGATGAACCCCATCTCTAATACAGCTGCTCTATCAGCTGAACCCAGACATCTATGGGTGGTTTACTCCCTTGCTCTCCTTTCCCTCCCCCAGGGGCCCCTCAGTACATACCGTATCTTTCTCCGCAGGCCAGCAGGTCCTTGTCTGTCCTCGCAGGTGGAAAGTCGAGACAAGCGGAGCCCCACCAGGAAAAAAATCCTAGGGCGCGCCTTGGAGGTCCGTCTATCCCCCCTGCCCCTGCGCGGACAGAGAACTCCTACCTGGCTCGCCATAATGTTTTGCGGAGAAAAGAAGAAACCTCACAACTTTGTAAAAGTTGCAAAGCCCGGTATGCTTTTATTACGACGCGCGCCGGACGCAAGTTCCCCAACAAGGATGCATACCTCTGAAGACCTTCGGTCTTCTTTTATCCCCCTTCCAAATGCATATGCATACAGTTTCACAATAAGTTCATACATATTCATTCCGCGTGACATTTAGCACCAGTTCTTCTTTATCAAAGGAATTTCTAAGTCGGGGGTAGATCAACCTTGTGGTCTTTTCTGTTTTTCTTTCTCTGTCTCCTTGCTGTCTCGGCATACGAGTTTTTCCTTCAGCTTTGGCCTCACAGACTTTTCACCTTTCTTAGACACTTCACCTAATTCAGAATGGATCTTTACTCTCTCATCCTGCAGGGCCTCTTGGAAGCATAGGGCCACTGTGACACTGCAGAAGCAAGGAGGACATTGTGACACTGCAGGGCCTCAAGGAACCAAGGGAACATGGAACAGATCTGGCTAGCTTGGCCACCCAGGGCCCACTTGACAGGCCCAGGTGATCTTGGAATGTTTGAGGGCTGCCTCTCATCAGCCCCTGGAGAACTGGAGCCCAGTGCTTTCCTTCCTATGGAAAAGAACCAGTTGTCCTTCCAGGTGCCCACAGCCAAAATTGATATTCCCCTGAAAAATTCCCTGTATGCAAGGGTTCTCCCAGACAAAAGCTGCCAGGACAGAGAGCTCTGGCTGGCCTTGGCCTCTGGTGGTCACCTCTCATCTCAAGGAAGCCCTGAGGAAAGTATCTGAACAGGTTTGACTGCTGGCACATCAATGAGTCTCACACTCTTAAAAACTCAGATGCTCTTCTGATTATGTGTCTTTTCTTTCTTATTGTGTATTATGTGTGAAGTATTATTTTCAGCTAAAAATATTATTCTTATCGCTTTCTCAGAGTTATCTGAAACAAAACACCTCATCTACATATGACTCCAGGTCACCTGTATTAGCAAACACAAGAAACAATCCAGCAGGAATGATTTGTCCCTGCTCCCATCTATCACATCTCTGGAGATGGAGGTGCAGCTCCAGCACTTGGCAGGGCTCAAGGGCTCACAAGCTCAGCTCCCACACAGAGAACTTGTGGACTCTGGGCTGCTCTTCTTGGGCCCTGCACGCTAAGCCAGGCTGAGATGGACACTGATGGTTTCTGGACCAGGCTCTCTGAGTCCAGCCCAGCTCCCTGCAAGCTCTGCCAGCTGCCCTGAGCTCTGGGCAGCACCAAGGGCCTCTCCCCAGCCCAGCCCAGCCGGCTCTGGCCCCTCAGCTCTGCTCAGGCCAGGCTGCTCTGGGCACTGCCCCACGGCCTCAGCCCCTGGCAAGGGCACAGCAGCAGCTGCAGCTGCCACAGGACTCAGCCCCAGCCATGGGGGAAGGTGCTTGGCCAAGGCCAAAGGAGGCTCCCTGGCTGCCCTGCTCCCCTCGGACTGAGGTGCTGAGAGCTCTGCAGCCCCTGCTGCCATCCCATCTGCCCAGGGCAGTACAAGAGCCCTGGCCTTAGGGCCCTCAGGAGCTGTTCCTGCTCCAGGGCCCATGCCAAAGCTGGGCAATCACAAAGCTGTGCCCATTTCTGTCCATTGCTGCTCTTATGGGGATGGATCCTCAGCTACTTGGAGGGTGCTGATGAATTTTACTACTCCAGAGGCCTCTTCTTTCTGGAGCTCCTCAGTTCAGGAATTCAGTGAGCAAAGCTCATAAATATTTGTTCAAATACCCAAAGAGGAAAAACCACTGGGAATAATCTATGTTTTCAATTCTGTGGTTTATTAGACAGATTTCAGAAGAGTATTCAAAGTGAATCTCCTATATTGAAAACAATGCAAGTTTGGTTTTCTTTTCCTGTTTATAGATTGATATCAGATATGTCCAATTGATATTGACCCCCAGACTCTTCTAAAGCAGTCTGAATACACATGAAAATCAAGACCCTTCATGGCTGACAATCAATTACACTGTATCCCTACTCCCTCCCCACAATTTCCCTCATAAAACCCCTGGCACTCCTATGGATCAGGAATGGTGCGGCCAGCAGGAGCAGGGCAGGGATTCTTCTCCTGTGCTCAGCACTGCTTGGGCAGCACCTCGAGTGCTGTGTCCAGTTCTGGGCACCCCCAATTTTGGAAGGACATGGAGGGGCTGGAGCATGTCCACAGAAGGGTAACAAGGCTGGGGAGGGGTTGGAAGCACAAGTCCTGTGAAGATTGTCTGAGGGAGCTGGGGTTGTTTATCCTGGAGGAGAGGAGGCTCAGGGGAGACCTCATCACTCTCTACAACTCCCTGACAGGAGGGTGCAGCCAGGTGGGGGTCAGGCTCTTTTCCCAGGGAACAGTGACAGGACAAGAGGACACAGCCTTCAGCTGCACCAGGAAACATTTAGGCTGGACATTAGGAAATATTCTCCATACAACTGGGCATTGGAATGAGCTGCTCAGGGAGGTGGGTGAGTCACCATCCCTGGAAGTGTTTAAGGAAAGAGTGGATGTGACACTCAATGCCATGGCCTGGGTGACAAGGTGGTGTTGGGTCCCAGGTTGGTCTTGATGCTCTCCAAGGTCTTTTGCAGCCTGGTTCATTCTCTGATGATTGTGACAGTGCAGGGCCCTGGGGAAGCAAGGGTCATTGTGACACTGTGGGGCCTGGTGGCACTAAGAGGGCCATGGTGACACTGTGTACGACATGGCAGCACAGAGCCAAGAGGCCATTGTGACACTCTGGGGCTGAATGGAAGCAAGGAGTCCATTGTGACACTGCAGGGCCTGGGGCACTAAGGGGACCATAGTGACATTGTGTACGACATGGCAGCAGAAAGCCAAGGGGCCATTGTGACACTGTGGGGCTGAATGGAAGCAAGGAGTCAGTCCATGGTGACAGTCTGGGTCCTAGTGGAAACACAGAGGCCAGTGTGAAACTGCAGGGCCTTGTGGAACCAAGGGGCCATTGTGACACTGCAGAACCAAGGAGACCTTGGAAGAGCCTGGGGACAATGGAATCAAGAAGGCATTGCTGCATTGCAAGGACTCTGGGAACTGAGGGAACAATTGTGACACTGTGGTGCCCCATAGAACCAAGGGTCCCTGATGACACTGCAGGATCTTGTATCAACAGGGCTCCATTGTGACACTGCCACACCAAGGAATCCATTGTGGCACTCTGAGGCCTCCTGGAACCACAGAGGCCTCTGTGACCCTGCAGGGCCTTGTGGGACCATGCAGAGCATTGTGACAGAGCGGGACCTGGTGTCATGATGGGGCCATTGTGACACTGCAGGGCCCCATGGAACCAAAGGGACATTGCTGCTCCTCAGGGACTCCTGGAATGAAGGAAACATGTTGGACACTGTGGTGGCCCATGGGACTAAGAGGCCATTGTGACGCTGTAAAACCAAGGAGAGCATTGTTTCACTGCCTGACCTCATGGAACCAAGGACCCATTAAGACACGGCAGGGCCTTGGGGGACCAAGGATCCATTGTGACATTGCAGGGCCCAAGGATCCAAGGACATTGTGAAATCAAGGGGTCCCATGGAACCAAAGAGACATCAAGGCACTGTGAGGCCTCATGGAACCATGGTGACATCGAGTTGGCTGGGAGTGTTGATCTCCTGGATGGTAGGAGGGCTCTGCACAGGGCTCTGGACAGGCTGGATCCAGGGCCCAGATCCAACAAGGTGAGGTTTAAAAAGTCCAAGTGCCAGGTCCTGCACTTTGGCCACAACAACCTCTTCAGCTCTACAGGCTGAAGACAGAATTGACAGCATCCAGGCAGAAAGGGACCTGCAGGGACTGATGGACAGCAGGCTGGACATGAGCCAGCATGTGCCCAGGTGGCCAAGAAGGCCAATGGTTCCTGGCCTGGATCAGGAAAGGTGTGGCCAGCAGGACCAGGGCAGGGATTCTTCCCCTGTGCTCAGCACTGCATGGGCAGCACCTCGAGTGCTGCGTCCACTTCTGGGGCCCTCAATTTAGGAAGGACATGGAAAAAGGCTGGGCAGGGGGGGCGGTTTGGAATGCAAGAGCTTTGAGGAGCAGCTGAGGGAGCTGGGGTTGTTTATCCTGGAGAAGAGGAGGCTCAGGGGAGACAAGGCGGTGTCAGGGCACAGGTTGGACATGATGATCTCCATGGCCTGTTCCACCCTTGCTGATTCTGGGATTCTCTGAAGCCGCCCTTGGAGCAGTTGCAGGATGTGCCCTGGGCCTCCGCTTCAGAAGCTCCAGCAGCCCAGGGCCCTCAGATTCTCCTGCCAGCCCCAAAGCCCATCCTGTCAGTCCTGCAGAGCCTCTGCAGCTCCTCCTCACTGCCCAGAAGAGGGAGCCCCAGAGCCAGAACCAGTAGCCCAGATGTGCCCCCCTGGCCTGGGGTGCCTCTGGAAAGGGAGCAGCACCAGGCACTGCAGGAGCCTGCAGACAATTCCTGCAGCACTTGTAGGATGATCCTGCTCCCCAAGGGATGTTCCCGTGGTGCCAAGTCAGGAACTGCAATGGGGAGTGGGGCCAGAGAGGAAAGGGCAAACAGGGATGGGCTGTTTGCAGGGGAGGGAACAGGGGTGGGCAATGGGAAGACATTTGTATCAGGAAGAGTAAATAAAGCAAAGGTGAAGCAAAGGAAATGCTGACGGCAGTCTGAGGGTAGCTGCCAGGCATCCCTGACTCGGAGCAACAGCGTCTGCAGTGGGACAGGAAACTCCCAGCTGATGTGAAAAAATTTTCTGGCTGAGTGCAGAGGCCAGGACAAAGCTGAGTGGTTTCCATGGTGTCCCCCAGCCCTTGCTGGCCCCAGGGGCTGATGGCATTTGTGCTCCCTCAGGTTCATGTCCCCACACCAACAGCATGGGGGTGCTCCCCCTGCTCTGTGCAATGCAAACAGGGGCTGCTGAGCCAGTGCTGCCGTGTCTGTGCCTGCAAGGATGGGGCACCTGTGTGAGCAGCGGGAGAGGCCAGGGCTGCAGAGGGGGGATGTTGTTGGCAGCTCCATGAGGACGCTCTGGGACACTGCCCTGGGCTGTGCAGCGCAATGGGGGTGGATCAGCCCCTGCTCTGCTGCTGCTTCCCTTCTGCCCCAGGGCCCTTGCAGAGCACCAGCTGTTGCTGTCCTCAGCTGCCATGGCAACCCTCAGGACGAAGCAGTGCCAGGGCCATTCCAGGAACAATTGCAGTGACACTCGTTGGTGCCACCAGGTGCCATGGCAATGGCCACAGGGACCCGGTCCTTGGTTTGGTGCCATGGCAACCAATGCCCAGAGCTGCTGTGATGGTTGGTGGCCATGGAAAGCTGCCCTGGTCCCTTGCTCAGGGCTGGTGTCAGTGCCCAGAGCCAGAGGGGATCCCTTGCTGGGGGCTGTGCCAAGGCCACCTGCCCTGTGTCGGGCTGGCCGCTCAGGCACCAGGAACCAGCAGCCACCGGCACTGCCAGGGCCAAAGGCCAGGTCAGCCAGACAGAAAGGGGCAGGGCTGGGCACTGTTTCCATGGCAACCGGCACTGGGGGGACACCTGGGTCACCTGGCCTGGAAGTTGCCATGGAAACCCCCGGCAGGGACTGAGGGCACAGCCCCTGGCACTGAGACACTGCTGGGCCGGGTGCTGAGCACAGGGCTGAGCACGCAGAGATGGTTTTGTTCTTGCTGAGCTGCAGCACAGCCAAGGCCTGTCCTGCCCCTCGTCAGCCACGCTGGGGAGGGGCTGGGGCTGTGGGGGAGCTGGGCAAGGGACACAGCCAGGACAGGGGACCCCAACTGACCCTGGGCATACCCCCGACCAGAGCACATCGTGCTCAGGGTGTGAAATGGGGAATTTTGAAGGGAGGGCTTTTTCCTTCCCAGGGAATACCTAGGCAAGAGGGGGCCCTGTTTCACCAGTGGGCAGGGTCACTACCAAGGATACAGACACCAACTGAAGGAATTGTGTCATTTATATCATGCACAGCTGCAAAGAGTTACAAAAGGATAAGCTCAGAAAAGCACATCATCATTAGCAAAGAATTACAAAAGAAGCTCAGCAATCCATCATAAGCCATCATTACATTTTTATGACCAATCCCTTGGTGAAAAACTAGAGGTGTTTGTGGCAGACAAAGATTCTGGCTGACTATCAAGGTACACCTTACAGACATCAGTAGTACTTTAGTGACACCGTTCCTCATTCTTTTTTCTCAATCTCATTTGAGTTAGGAACAAGAATTCTGTTGTCCATGGAGCTGGCACCTTTTTAATTCCAGAATAATGCCCCGAGGCCCTTTGCTGTTCAGCTTTACCATGCTGTCTGTGGCTAACAAGGCTTGGGGGACCCTTTCCCCTCTGGCTGGAAGGGGCTGGGTCCCAGTCCCTGAGGGGCACCCAGGCTCCTGGATGGAATTCCTGTGCAAGTCCCTCAGTGTCACAGCAGCCTTCACATGGAGCCCCGTGGATCAGAGCATTTTCCAAAGGGGCCCTTGGGGCAAACAGGGAGATCTGGTCTGGCAGGACGTATAAAACAATATCCTGGCAGATCTCCTTGTTCTCACACAGAATCCTTGGCTGCAGGGACACATTCCCTTTTTTCCTGCCCAGGGTTCAGGACTCAGAGTTGTCTTTCCTAGGAGCTGCTCCTTCAGTTGCCTCGGGAGGGCCATTTAGCCTCTGGACCCACACTCTGGCTCCATTATTAGGACTGCTGCATCCAAACCCTTTATCTCCCCAAACGGTGGTGACTGGAGCTGGATCTCCTGTTTTCACAATCGTTCTTAAAATTGCAAGATCAATAATTGTGCTACCCTGTCATGGGGTTGAATAATCCAATCTTGTTCATTATTGTTTACAGAATTACTGTAATTTCTCCTGGATATTCTGCATCAATTCCTCCTGCCATGACAGGAACACTTTGCAAGGCCAAGCTCCAAGGGAGCAGTTACCAAAGCAAAGTGTCCTGGAGGAATCTGAATTCCTGTTTCAGAATTGACAGCTCTCATTTGCTTTGAATTTCTCCTCATTAATTCCAATGCATGAAGGCCCAGCCCTGCAGCCTCTGGGCTGGCCCTGCCAGGGGCCATCACAGCCACAACAATTTCCCAGGCAGCCCAAGTCTCACTGCCCATGGTTGGATTTGCAAATTGGGGGCAGCCGGGCACAGCTAGGGGGTTCCATTTCCCCAGTGGGCCATTGTAAGGGCATGGAACACATCTGGGAGATGGGTTCTCCATGGTCAAAGGTTCCCATCTCCTCATTTTTCCAACTGCTCTTTTAACAACCCCTTCACCCTTTCAACCAATCCGGCAGCTTGTGCATAGTTGAAAAACCCTGCAGGCCTAATCACTGTATTTTTCACAGGAAGAGACAAAGCACTCTGCATCACAGTATCAGCACACCCTGTAAAAATAGCCAATTTCCTCCCTTCCTCCTTTTTCCATTGTATACAATCTCACAAAGTTGACCACTGGTATTAGGGTCCTGGCCAATCCTGTTCTGTAGGGTATTTAGTGTTACATCCCTGAGCAGCCAAAGATACCAAATTAGTATTGTCAGCATTTCACATTATTATTGTCAATATTTTACATTATTCTTATTTTACACGTACATATTGATATAGAAATATAGATACAGATACGCAGATATAGAAATATATCTATAAAAATCTATAAATATAAACATGGTCTTATTATCCTATAAATACGTATATACTTATTTATTATATTGATATTTCCCTTGCACAAGTGCATCTGAGCTCAATATTAAAACCTTCTTCTGTTGCTCCATGTGGGAGCATTCCAACAATAATTGCTCCTCCTGAAGGTGCTGTTTCCTATGTGCTCTCAGCAAATTCAGCTTTGTCTGCCCAAACCCACAAGGTCTTTTCCTTTTCCATATGCAATTTTTGGATGCATTTGAAGCCATCCAGGGGTGCAGCTTCTTTTACCCAACTGCCCCACTGCTCCCATGGGGCTCCGACCTCAGCCCACTCCAGAGCCAGGGAACTCCAGGGAAGGACTTCCCAGCTGGGAGTTTCTGATGGCACTGATTCCTCACATTTACATTGAACAAGTGAAAATTTGTTGGCATCTGGCCAGACTGTGCCAGTTTTGTTTTGCCAGTGGGCAAAGTCAGCACCAAAGACACAGACTCCAACTGAAAGAATCAGTGTCATTTCCTGCAGTTCAGAGCAGCAAAGAATCACAAAAGGAGCAGCTCAGCAATGCACCCAACCATCCCCACCAAAGATGGCAGCAGTGATTAAGAAAGATCCAGCAGCATTTACCCTCAGCCTTTACCATCCCCCAGACCCACACAGCAGCTGGGGAAGCTGTCACAGCCAAGGGCTGCAGAGCCACTCCTGGGCACTGGGAATTCCTGCAGGTGCCTCCAGCCCCAGGAGAGGCTCCAACCCCACTGGGAGAGGGCCCAGCTCTGACAGTGCTGAAAGAACAAACTGACAGCACTGCTAGTGTGGCAACATCTGCTTTCATCCTCCTCTTGGGTCCCTCCCAAAGCCTGGCCAGGTCTCAAGGAGGAACCAAGGGAGGTGACTTTGATCATACAGCCTCAAATAAGGCCAGATGTCAGATTTCATGGCCTTGTCTGGCTTCTAAATACACAAAGGTCAATACATGTTTCACTAAGGAGTGGCTACATCTATCACAGGGCTAATGACCATGCATATTTCATCAGGGAGCAGATACAAAGATAACCTTTGCTTGGAAGGTTCATCCAGAGGCCACCTTTGGTTCTCGCCCCCGCCTCTCTGCTACCCCCACCCACGGGGGTTTTGGTTGGGCTGGCTGCTCCAGTCCTGGGCAGAGTGGCTGGCAAAGGCTGCCAGCAGGGCTGGAAGATCACTGCCCACCCAGCCCCGCTCTAAAGCAACTCAGCTGAAGACTCAGTCCCCTGACTGGCAGCAAAAGGGAGAATCCCCGCTGCCACAGCCAGCTTGGGCTGGGAGATGTTGGGCCATGAGATGTCAGCGGCCGGAGCACAGCCCTGCGTGGGCTCACCTGCAAAGTGAGTGTAAACTGTGTCTTGCAGGTAGGTGCCACAGCCAAAGTCATGAGTTTGCCTGGCTGGTGTCCAGGTCAACCAGGATATTCCCTGGTTTGATGTCCCTGTGCAGGACCCCGCAGCTGGTGCAGTGCCGCACGGCCTCCAGCACCTGGCGGAACAGCTCCCGCGCCTCCTCCTCGGGCAGGAACTGCCGTGCCTGAATGAAACGCTGCAGGTCCTGACACTGCTCTGGCCACTCCATGACGATGCAGTTGGGGAGCTTGAGCCACTCCAGCAGCTGGACCACACCGGGGAAGCCAGTGGACACCTTGGCCAGCAGCACTATCTACAGGGGTGCGCTGGTGCCGTCGGGCTGCGGGAGGAGCACGATGCCGTCAGTGGAGCTGATGCCGTGCCAGGCCTGGGGAAGCCCTCAGCCAGCCCGGGATGCTCTGCGCCCTGCGCTGGCCCCACGCCCGCTCTCCCTCGGGGCGTCCTGGCGTCTCCCACCGTGCCGGGCCCCGGCTCATCCCCGGCAGGCAGCCTCGGCTACTGCCGCTGGCTCCGCTCACTCACCAGCTCGCCCCAGTGCCGGACGCGGTTCCGTGGCACCCTTTTGATGCCCAACTGCAAGCCAAGGGCAGCAGCGGGGTGAGCTCGCCGCCCGCACTGCGAGCCGCATCCTCCGCCCTCCTCCGCCTGCATCCCCTTCGCCCTCCTCCTCCTGCATCCCCTCCTCCTCCGCCCCCTCCTCCTGCGTCCGCCGCCGGCCCCGCCGCTCACCAGGGCGCCGTCCGGCAGCTGCGTGGCCGCGAAGACGCTGCCGAAGCCGCCGCGCCCCAGCAGCGATCCCAGCCGGTACCGCTCCTGCAGGGAGCGTACCTCGTGCGCCGTCCCTGCGGGCGGGACGTGGCTGTCAGCGCTCGGCCCGGGGCCAGCAACGGCCCCCGAGCGCCTCTCACCCGCCCCGGGCCGGCCATGCCCAGGCGTTCGCTCCCGGGAACGCGGCATGGGAGGCTAGGGGCCGGCGGCCGCGCTGCCGAGCGGCGGAGGCGGCGGGAGCGGCCGCGCCGCGTGTGTCCCCCGCAGGCCCCGGGAGGAGCCCGGCACCGGGCCGGAGCCGGGACCGGGGTCGGGACTGGAAGCTGCGTCGGGTCCGGGGCCGGGCTCGGGCCAGGCGGAGCCGAAGGGCGGCGATGCCGCCCCCGCACAAGGCACTGATGCCCGCCCAGCAGCGCCACCGCCAGCACGGCCAGAGCCGGGCGGAGGCGAGACCGCGGTGGGACGGCCGGGGCCGCGCACGGGGCAGCCCCGCCCGGGGCCGGGGGCGGGCTGGAGGCATGGCCCTGCCCGGCAGGGGAGAGAGAGGCGGGGAGAGGAGAGGGACGCCGGGAAACGCACGCCCAGAGAATGGTGCGCGACAGTGGCAAAGGGAGAGAAAAATAAAGAAAAAGAGAAAGAGGAAGAAAGAGAGAAAGAGTATTCAAAACTATCTGTTTGCTGATGCCGCCACTGCTGCTGCTGATGACGCCGCTGCTGCCGCTGCTGCAACTGAAGCACCGGGGCCGTTCGTCCCCGTGTCCGTTCCCCGCTCGCCCCACGAGCCCCACGTTCGAGCCCCGCGCGCCCCGGGGACAGCCCCTCCGTCTGCCCAAACACGGGAACTTTGCAGCCTTGAGCCCAGATGCAGAGCCCTGACTCCTGCGCACTGGCACAGCGATCCCCTCGCTTGCTGCTGTGCATTGTCCTTGCTGAGGGTCAGAAACTGCCGGCCCACCTTCCCTTGGGGAAGGATTCCTGCCTGACCCAAGCACTGCACTCACACCTCCAGTGTTGCTTTCCTGTAAAAACAGGGGAAGGAAAACTCTGTGTGGCTCATGGTATTTTAGAGTGTCTAAAAATCCCTAAGTCAGCGATCTTAGAAGTGAGGTACATCTGGAATTACTGGGTTGCAACATGGAAAAGGGAAGCACAGAAATAAATAAAGATAAACATCTTGGATTGTTTCTTTCATTTTCATTTTGCTTCTGGAAAGCTTTTTCAGTTTTCCAGGAATCTTCTCCTGTCTGCTCTTCCCAAGTACCTCTCATTGAGAACAAGGTCGAGCTTCTGTCACAAGATTTTCCATCAGGAAATTATGCCACTGGTGCAATTTTCATTGTGACTGTTTGTGCTGGTTAAGGGCAAATTTTGGGAGGAAATCTCCAAAAGGGGTCCGTCTAGAAAGCAAGTTCAAGCAGCCCCTCCTCCTACTAGTTCAGGAAAAGACTTGAGAAAAGTGGAAAAAACCCAGTTTATTTAACAAATAAAGTATTCACAACCACGAAAAATGAATAATATTAAATAAAACCTCTGACAGTGCTGAAGAGATGGCAAATTCAGAAAGTCCTTTTTGTGGGTTGTAGTTGACTCACTTCATGTCTTCTAAGTCCCTCTGCTGCTGGAATGCAGTGTCCCAGAGCTCGGGGGGCCACAGGTGTGAGCTGCTGCCGGTGTTTGTCTGGGTTTTCAGTCCAGAGCAGGTTTAAACAGTTCCAAGAAAAAGGAAAGTCACAGTCCAAAGAAACTTCTCTGCCTAAGCTAGCTAAAACCAAATTGCTAGACCTAGGCTGTGAAGGCACCGAGAAATTTCCAAATCTGGGCACTGGCAGTCCCAGCAAACACTAGATCTGGATGGTGCTAGAGTCAGAACCTGGAAATTTCCAAAATTTTAGATTTCTGTGCCAGTAATTCACTGGACTTGGGCTGTGCAGGCACCAGGAAATTTCCAAATCTGGGTACTGGGGCAGCAAACACAAGATGTGGGAGGTGCCAGACCCAGTAGCAGGAAGTTTGCCAGGTTTTGGATTTCTGTGCCAGCAAATTGCTGCACTTGGGCTGTGCCAGAATAGGGAAATTTTTGGATCAAGGCACTGGCAGTGCCAGCAAACCCCACATTTCAGGAAGGATGGGATCTGGACCCTTCCCTTCCCTTCCCTTCCCTTCCCTTCCCTTCCCTTCCCTTCCCTTCCCTTCCCTTCCCTTCCCTTCCCTTCCCTTCCCTTCCCTTCCCTTCCCTTCCCTTCCCTTCCCTTCCCTTCCCTTCCCTTCCCTTCCCTTCCCTTCCCTTCCCTTCCCTTCCCTTCTCTTCCTCAACAAGGTGCCAGAGGGGCTGGACAGCAGCCAGGCAGAAAGGGACCTGCAGGGACTGATGGACAGCAGGCTGGACATGAGCCAGCAGTGTGCCCAGGTGGCCAAGCAGGCCAATGGCTCCTGGCCTGGATTAGGAATGGCGTGGCCAGCAGGACCAGGGCAGGGATTGTTCCCCTGTGATCGGCACTGCTTGGGCAACACCTCAAGTGCTGTTTGCAGTTCTGGTGCCCCCAATTTAGGACATGGAAGAGGTGGAGCGTGTCCAGAGAAGGGCAACAAGGCTGGGGATGGGTCTGGAACACAACTCCTGTGAGGAGTGGCTGAGGGAGCTGAGGTTGTTTATCCTGGAGAAGAGGAGGTTCAGGGGAGACAAGGCAGTGTCAGGGCACAGGTTGGACTTGATGATCTCCATGGCCTGTTCCAGCCTTGCTGATTCTGGGATTCTTGAAAAGAACCCTTGGAGCAGTCGCAGGAGGAGCCCTGGGCCTCCTCTTCAGAAGCTCCAGCAGCCCAGGTTCTCCTGGCAGCCCCAAAGCCCATCCTGTCAGTCCTGCAGAGCCTCTGCAGCTTCTCCTCACTGCCCAGAAGACGGAGCCCCAGAGCCAGACAGAGCAGCCCAGATGTGCCTCCCTGGCCTGGGGTGTCCTTGGCAAGGGAGCAGCACCAGGCACTGCAGGAGCCTGCAGACAATTCCTGCAGGACTTGCAGGATGATCCTGCTGCCCTAGGGACGTTCCCATGATGCCAAATCAGGAACTGCAATGGGGAGTGGGGCCAGAGAGGAAAGGGCAAGAAGGAATGGGCTGTTTGCAGGGGAGGGAACAGGGGTGGGCAATCGGAAGAGTAAAGAAAGCAAAGGTGAAGCCAAGGAAATGCTCAGGACAGTTTGGGGGTAGCTGCCAGGCATCCCTGACTCGGAGCAACAGCGTCTGCAGTGGGACAGGAAACTCCCAGCTGATGGGAACAAACTTTCTGGCTGACGTCAGAGGCCAGGACAAAGCTGAGTGCTTTCCCTGGTGTCCCCCAGCCCTTGCTGGCCCCAGGGGCTGATGGCATTTGTGCTCCCTCAGGTTCATGTCCCCACACCAACAGCATGGGGGTGCTCCCTCTGCTCTGTGCAATGCAAACAGGGGCTGCTGAGCCAGTGCTGCTGTGTCTGTGCCTGCAAGGATGGGGCACCTGTGTGAGCTGGGGAAGAGGCCAGGGCTGCAGAGGGGGGATGTTGTTGGCAGCTCCATGAGGACGCTCTGGGACACTGCCCTGGGCTGTCCAGCACACTGGGGATGGATCAGCCCCTGCTCTGCTGCTCCTTCCCATCTCCCCCAGGGCCCTTGCAGAGCCCCAGCCATGCTGTTTGCCCCCAGCCTGCCCACGGCCAGCCTGGGCTGCTCACGGGGCTTTTCTGTGCTGAGCATTGGCCTGGGTGTGTTCTTGGGAGAGCCTGGGCAAGGAGCCTGGAGCCCCCAGGGCCTGGGCTGAGGCGTCAGCGCTCCCCCAGCAGTGCCCATGGCCTGTCCCAGCTGCAGCCCCGGCACTGCCACCCCCAGGGCTGTGCCCGGCCCTGAGAGCACTCAGGCCCTACAGATACACCAGGGCCACCAGGGCAGCCAAGGGAATCTAGATAGCCCTGGCAGCTTTTGTCTGGGAGGTACCATGGGAAAACCATATAAAGAATTTTGGAGGCGGATTCTCAATTTTTGCCATGGATGGCTGGACTTGAAAGGGTTTCTTTCAATGGGAAGAAAAGAACGGGCCCCCAGTGTTTTGAAGGCACATGAGGGGTGGCCCCCAAGAGGCCAAGGCCAGCCAGAGCTGTCTGTCCTGGCAGGTTTCATATGGGAATAATCCTCGGATATAATCCGATTTGGGGGAGGAATCCCAATTTCAGCCTTGAACCCCTGGAGGAGAAGGACAGTTCTTTCCCACAGGAAGGAATGCACAGAACTCCAGGGTTTCAGGGGATGATAAGAAGCAACTCTCAACATGCCAAGGCCAGCGGGACCAGTCAAGCAGCCTCCAGGAGGCCCAGCCACCCAGACCTGTTCCATGTTCCTGGATCCTTGGGGCCCTGCAGCATCAAAATTGCCCCTTGGTTCCATGAGGCCCTGTGGGATCACCACAGATCTTTGTTTCCATGAGGCCCAGTGATATAACAATGGTCTCCTTGGCTCTGCAGTGGCACAATGGCCCCTTGCTTTCCATGAGGCCTTGCAGTGTCCAAATGGTTTCCTTCTTGCCATGGGACTGTACAAGGCCACAATGGCCCCTTGCTTCCATGAGGTCACAGTGTCTCCAAATGGCCCCTTGGTTCTATTGGGTTCCCTGGGATCACAGTGGCCCCTTGGCTCCAGCAGGCCTGGATGTGTTACACTGGCCCCTTGCTTCCATGGGGACCCACAGTGTCCCAATGGCCCCCTGCTCCCATGAGGACCTGGGATGTCACGATGGTCTCATCGCTTCCACGAGGCCCTGCTGTTCCACAATGGCCCTTGAAGTGTCACAATAGTCCCAGTGGATTCCCCCGCTGGTTCACAATGGCCTCCTTTGTTCTGTAGTGTAACAATGGTATCCTTGGTTCCACCGTTAGAATGGCCCTGTGGTCTCATGGAGCCCCCACAGCCCCTTATGGAGCTCCACAGCCCTTTATGGAGCCCCACATTGTCACTTTAATCCCCTTGAGCCCATGAGGCCCTGCTGTGCTACAAGGACCCCTTGGTTATACAAGGCCCTGCAGTGTCACAATGGCCCCTTGGTTCCAGTGGTCCTGAAGTGTCCTAATGGTCTCCATGGTTCAATGAGGCCCCACAATGTCACAATGGACTTTTGGTTCCATGAGCTTTCGTACTGCCAACAACAGTCTCCTTGGTTCCACAGTGTCACAATGGACCCTTTGCTCCATGAGGTTCATTGGTGTAACATGGACGCCTTGATTCCATGAGGTTGTGTAGGGTCACAATAATCTCCTTGGTTCTGGGGCCCTGCTGTGGCTGCTGTGTAACAATGGACCTGTGGTACCATGAGGTTCCATAGTGTCACCATGGTCCCTTTGGTTCCACAAGGCCTTGCTATGCCACACTGGCCCCTTGGTTCCATGAGGTTCTGTACTGTCAACAATGATCTCCTTGGTTCCGCAGTGTCACAATGGACCCTTGGTTCCATGAGGAGCCTGGCCTCCCACAGCCCCTCACAGCTCCCCATGGCCCCTCACAGCCCCTCATGGCTCCCTCATAGCTCCCCATGGCCCCTCATGGCCCCTCACAGCCCCTCATGCCTCCCTCACAGCTCCCCATGGCCCCTCACAGCTTCCCATGGCCCCTCACAGCCCCTCATGGCTCACTCACAGTTCCCCATGGTCCCTCACAGACTCTTACAGAACCTCGCAGCTCCTTGCAGCCCCTCATGGCCCCTCACAGCCCCTCATGGCTCACTCACAGTTCCCCATGGCCCCTCACAGCTCCCCATGGCCCTTCATGGCCCCTCACAGCCTCCCACAGCTCATGGCTCCCTCACAGTTCCCCAAGACCCGTCACAGCCCCTCACTGTGGATGCTCTGGAAGAGAGAGAGAGAAACAGCAAGTGTTTCTCACAGCAGCATGTGAGAATTTTTAGGGTGTTGTAGGGATGTGATAACTTGTTAAGTATAAACAATCTGCAGGTGGTATTCTTCTACTTTGTCTTTCTGTTCTTCTCAAGGACAGTGTAATGTATTTTTGTTAACCAGCCAATCAAATAGAATAAATCATCTCACGCTATAAAAACCACAAGGTTCTCTTGAATAAAACCTTCTTTCACTCTCTACAAACTGCCTCCCGCCTGTTCCTGTGTCATTCTCGACTCAAGAGTGACACCTCACAGCAACTCATGGCCCCTCACAGCCCCTCACAGTTCCTCACAGCCCCTCACGGCCCCTCACAACCCCTCACAGTTCCCCATGGCCCCTCATGGCCCCTCACAGCCCCTCACGGCCCCTCACGCCCCCTCACAGCCCCAGACGCGGGGCGCCTCCCAGAGAAGGAGGAGTCGGGCCCTGCTTGTTTTCCTTTCATTTCAGTCCCTTCATTACAGCGACAAGTAAAAAAAGGCTGAAATGGAGCCTTTCCCCAGCGTTTTCCTCGGGGTTAACTGCGGGCTGAAGCTCTGTGCTGGCCCCGGCCCCAGCGCCACCATCCCTGCAGCCGCCAGGCCTTTGCTGTCCCCCCGTGTCCGTTCCCTGTCCCCGAGTCCCGCCCGGCTCTGGCAGCAGCAGCAGCCGCAGCGCAGGGGGCGCCGGCCCGGCCCAGCCGGGGCTCCCGGCCAGGAGCAGCAGCAGCGCCGGCCCCTTCCCACCTGCTCCTGCCTCGGCTCCCAAGGGCTTTTTCCAGCTCAATTCTGGAGCAGAGCAGCCAGCACCCACACACGGCCCTGACTGCTCAGGGCCTGCCTGTGCTGCCCCGAGCCAGACCTCAGAGGAAGAAAGGATCGGATTCCAGAGCTGTTTACAGCGCTGTTTTACTCACCCTGAGGTGGCAGCAGGAGGCTGCTGCTGCCTTTGCCTTGGGAATTGGGGATCATGGCTGCTCTTGGCCCTCTTCTGCTTGCCACCTGAATTTTATCCATGAAACTGCAAGTGCCACTTTCAGTTGGTGCTACCCACTGTGCTTTCATGACAGTGAAGTCAGTATTTTTGTTGCAGGCATAAAGATCAACAGATACTGGAATGCTCACCAACCTCAAGCTCTAAGGTGAGGGGAATTAAAGCCTCACAGGCCACATTTGCAGTGCTCATACACAGCCGTGTTGCTGGCGCTGATGAAATAGAATAAGCTGACAGAGGCCATCACAAAAATTGCCTCTGCAGTGTGGAATTAAACTAAAAAATCCACCAGGAGAAACAGAAACCAGAACTTCTCGACTCGCTTCATGGCTCCTTCCCAGCAGCAGGAAACAGAGATGCCCAGAGGTGTTTTGCAGTGCTGCTGCCCCCAGTTTACAGCCAGGCTTGTATTCCCTAACAATTCCTGGAACCACCTCCTGTTTTCTTAGCCTGGAACAGTAACAATGAAAACCTCACCAATGGCACAACTCCCCAGTCCACCAGCAAAAGAAAGGACAAGTTGTCAAGTTCTCCAAACCTTTGTCCTGCTTTGCTGCAAGAGTCCTGCTGCAGGCACAGTGTGGAAAGCCAAGAGAAGCCGCAGTTGGTGGAACATCTTGTAACAGGAGCTCGACCTCATTCTCCAGGAAATGTTTTTGAAAAGAGCAGACAGGATTACAGAGAAGATTCCTGGGAAACTGAATCAGCTTTCTAGAAGTGAAATGAAAATGGAAAGAAATAATGTGAAATGTTTTCCTCAATTTATTTCTGTGCTCCTCGTTTCCATCTTACACTACTTCTCCATGCCATTAATTCCACATGCATCTCACCTCTAAGATCAATGACTTAGCAAGTTTTAGACACTCTAAAATACCATGAGCTGCACAGTTTGCATTCCCCTGTTTTTGTTGGAAAGCAACGCTGGAGACACAAGTTCAGCGCTTGGAAGCCTGCAGGCAAGGAATGTGCCCAGCAAGTGCGTGACCCTCAGCAGGGACAATGCTCAGCAATCCTGCAGGCAGGGAATGTGCCCCAGCAGTGTGTGACCCTCAGCAGGGACAATGCTCAGCAGCGTTGCTGTGATCGGTCTCCACGGAACCATGCCAGGAGCAGCTGCTGAGCTCAGAAGCCATCGCAGCCCCTGCCCTGCTCCAGAGCCCCTTGGCAGGGTGGGCTCCTGCCCTGGCTCCGTGTGCCAGGAGCTGGCAGCGCTGGGTGCAGGGAGCCCAGGGAGGGCACAGAAACGCTGGGTGAGAAATGCTGGGGCACAGCGAGATGGGCGAGTGCAGCCGGCCAGGGCAGAGGAGCAGCACGCACAGGGGGCACAGCCTGCAGGACAGATGGCCAAGGGGAGAAAACAACAAACTTCTCAGGAGGGTGGAGAACAAACTTTTAGTTGGAAACTTAAGAGAATGAGGTACTTGGGAAATCTTAAACAAACAGCATTGAATTACAGTAAATCACTTGACAAAGCACTGACTTCACAAACTCTAACCTGTCCAACTTCAAGTTATACAGATTTTGAGAAGAGGAAGTCAGGAGAAGAGAGAGAGGGAGAGAGAGATCCACAGTCAGTCTTGGATCTCAGCTGCTGTGAGCTCTGGAGCCGTGGGACGTTTCAGTGTCACACCTGTGTCACAGCCTGACCTGCTGTGGTCCCTCTCACAGGTGGGGTTTTCGGGGTGCCAGGGGCTTGGCAGCCACTTTGCGGCTGCACCAGAGGCTGCAGTGGCTGGGGTGGGGCAGCGACCACCCCACCTATGCAGAACTCTCCCTGCCCCCAAACACACACTGGAGATGTCTGGGGCCGTTCATCATTTCTCTGCTCTCCAGCACCGAGGCAACAGACTCTGGCTACAGCTCTGAGATCACGCCCAAGGCAACCACCCCTGGCAATGGCGCTCCATGGAGCTGCTCTCAGGAACGCCCCCAAGAGCTGGGGAGTGCCCCAAAACTGCCTCAGAAATGTGAGATACCTCAAAATCTCTTCAGGAATGTAGATTATTAAAAAATTCACTCAGTAATGGGCTCCCCCTCCCTTCATCATCCCCAAACTTTGGCTGTCTCATTCCAGACCCTAACCCACCTCCCCATTCCCAACCTCAACACATCCCACCCCTCCTGGACATCATGGCCACCTTCCCAAGCCATATTTCCCCCATTTTCCACCTCCCAAACTCCATCCCACCCATCCTGCCCCGCCTAATGCCCATCTCAACCCTCCTGATTTGAAGCTCACTTTGCTCAATCCCCTTCCAACCCCATTCCACACCAAAGAGCTGTGGAATCGAGGAAATTTGGGGTGGGATTGAGTAGTTTTCAGTGGCATTAAGATGACAGATTGAATCCTCTTGTCTCTTTCAGTGCCAAGAAAGGGAAACAAGTACACCAAATACCCCCAAAACACCCAAATTCTCCCAGTTATCTCCCTGAATCCCAGATTCCCCTGAAACACAAGTAAAAAGTGAGGCTTTAGATGCCCTTGATGAATTTATTGATTTTTACCCCAATTTTCTCTGTTTTAAAGGGATGAAGATGAATCCAAAGAAAATTAGGGCCAAAACAAAAGAATAACCAGCCCAGTGTCTTCCCAACATGGATCACAGGGAATGTGGATCACCAGAACTCTGACCAACATGGGTCTTGCCATGGGGGATGAAGCTGGAGCAGTGCATGAAGCTCCTCCTGCAGTTGGGGCACTCACAGGGCTGCCCTTACCGATGACTCTTTTGGTGTCAGGTAAAGAACGAGCGCTGTGAGAAGCTCTTCCCACACTGGGGACACTCGTAGGACCTCTCCCCGATGTGGATGCGCCGGTGCCTGATGAGGGTCAAGTTGTGCTTGAAGCCCTTCCCACAGTCAGGACAGCAGAAGGGCCTCTCCTCTGTGTGAATGCGCTGGTGCAGGAGGAGATCGGAGCTGGTCCGAAACCTCTTCGGACACTGGGGACACTCATAAGGCCTCTCCCCAGTGTGGATGCGTTGGTGGGTGACGAGGGCAGAGCTGCAGCTGAAGCCCTTCCCACATTCCCCACACTTGTAGGGCCATTCCCCAGTGTGGATCATCTGGTGGCTGATCAGGTCGGAGCTCCGTCTGAAGCTCTTCCCATGCTCCAAACTGTTGCAGAATGGCTCTCAAGTTCAAACTTCCTTTAGGTCCCTGTTCGGGCAGCCATTTGTTGCAGAATGAGACCTTTGTCGGGGATGAGCCATTTGTCAGTGAGGGGAGACTTGGACACTCAATATGAGTGATAAGCAAGTTCCGTTTATTGAAGGGAGCATCAAACACTTATACAGCAAGTAATAAGCTTATGAATATTCTGTAAGCCAAGCGATCTATTGGTTAAACTATACCATCAACTCTTCCTCATTCTTTTGGGCCTACATTCCCTATTTCCCACGTCTCTCTGTCCACTTGTTATCATACCCAGCTAGGCCCAAGGACACGCTATCTTGCAGGTGCAAAACTCAAACTAACTGTGTTCGGTACTTTCCCAGCTCCTGGTCGGCTAACCAGCAAATGTCTACGTGACCTCTGTCATGTAGCCATTTCTCCACACTTACCAGTGAGCATTTTCAGTTCTGCCACCCATGTTTAGAGCAAGTTTTCTGTGACTCACTGCACCAGGTCAGTCCAAAGAAGAGCATTAGGAAGTATCCAGCTGTATTTTCTCTTCTTCCTTCTGTACTTGCTGCTTTTTTGAGCACTTTGGCTTTCTGAGCTCCCTCACATGTCTTGATCCTTTTCTGGATAACCAGAGGGATATCGGGATTCAATCCTGTCTCAGCTCTGAGGTCTGGCTTTTGAAGAGCCCCAGTCATCCTCTCCTACTCATCTCATCCTGGTCTTGGTGGAAATATTATGCCTTCATGGGATTGTTATTCAGCTTTGGGGCATTCTGGCACTGCTGTTCAGTGAAAGATTTTGAGACTTAAAAGATTTCCTGGTGTGGCAATGAAAATCCTCAATCCTAATGCTTGATGGGGTGTGCAGTTGCCTGAGTTGTGAAGCCTCCTGAAAAACATTGTTTGTTCTTTTCTCTTTGACTTTTCCTTGACTGTTTTCATCAACAGATTAGGAGGTTTGGGGATATCTTTTCAAAGAGAATTTCAATAAATCTCCTGTCTGGCATTTCAAAGGGGAACAGTGGTTTGGTTTTTTTTAACCAGCACCTGCTTACCATCCAATTAGCTAATTGCCTTTAATTAACCATAATACATTCCAGGAGAGCAAAATAACAAGGGAACAAAATCAAGTGGTGATAACTCTGTGACTGAACCTGGACTTCCCCTTTCCCAGGTGCAGGATTCTGGGTAACCCTTTGCTGGCCACTTTGAGCTCTGCCATGCAGTGCCTTGGGTTTCTGGGGAGGGGAAAGCATCCAGTCCCTCACCTCCAGGTTCACATCTGCAAATCCAGAGGCCAGTGGATATTTCTGTCCATGGGATTTACACACTGGATGCCCCATAGGATTCTGGTTGTGAGCTTTCCTCAAAAACATGGTGAGATGAGGTGTGCAGGACTCATTTCTTCAGAAGGGCAGGAGAAACCTCTGAAGGCCTCCCCTAAAGGGCCTCCTTACCCAGCAGTCTGATACAGATTTGCTTCTGAAGAGCTTTGTAATTTGTCCTTATTATGTTCTATATGTGATTTAATGAAAGCCTTTTTCTCTACTGTAATTGAGCTCTTAATCTCATCTGAAAAGCAGAGCACAATCCCTTCAGAGATGGTGTTTGAGTAACAGCCTGTTTGTGTTTCCTCTGCTGTGGTACTGCTCATGGAGCTGCTCACTCCTGATTTAAGAACAGAAAATAAACAGATTTCTCTGAGTCAAAAATACATCAGTGATGGCACATAGAGTAGGTTTGAATAAAAAACTCTTTTTTCTATTGGGCAAGAGATCTTCCAAGCAAGATCTTTCCTGGTTCTGCAAAGAATATGAAGGAGTGAGTTTTCCTTAGTGAGCCCCTGAGGCTTCATGCAGGTGATGCTCAGAAAATGGTACATGGGCATGGCAGCTGTCAGCAAAACAATTGGCTCTGGGCAGGTAAAAGTTGGCAGGAGATAAGAGTGGAAAGTCAAAACAACAGGATGCTGAAAAACTTGTAAAAGGATTAACAACTTCAGTGAAAATCCCTCATCTTAAAGCTTCAAAACACATTTTTACAAAAATCCACAAAGGTGTCCTGATTTTGATCAGTCTGATCTTCCTAAATAGCATTTTACAATCAGAATTAGGAGTTGAGAGACACTAAAGAAGACTCAGCAGAGGATTTTTCGTTGTGACCTTAGTATATCTTTTTTACTGTGCTGTGGTTTGGAAGGAGGCCCCAAGCTCCAGCTGCAGCCTGGAGAGATCCTGTTGACCTAAACATTCCCCAAAGCTGCTGTGGGACTAACCCAGAACCAGAATCTGTATGGAACTGGGTAAAATACTTCCCACTAGAAAACACTTGCAGCTTGATGGTGATCCACAGTTCCCAGTTCAGACCACAGGCAGTGCCAGTAGTCACCAGTTTGCTGCCTGCTCTGTGCAGAGCTGGTGGCTGTGAGTGGCAGAGCTGTGGGGTGAACAGGCTGGTGGCTTTTTGGGGCACACAGAACCTTCCATATCTACTGCTTTGTCCCCACTAGAGAGAGGATTTTCCTAGAGAAATACCTGGAGAGTGGGAAGGATGAAGAGCAAATCATTCCCTGCCAGTGGCTGCTGTGCTTGTTGCAAACACGAGTTACACCTGGTAGGAGTCCTTGCTGTCAACCCTCAGGGATTCCAGGCTGAGATCAGCTCAGCTCTGTCATTTGCCAGGGGAGTGAGGATCAGACTCCACCACACCTCCAGAGCTGGGGATGAGTGGGTTGAATCACATCCAGAGCCAGAATGAGGAATGGGCTGTGTTTTGTCTTGCCATGCACAGCAGATATCCTAATTTAAAGCTGTGCTGTCTTCCCAGATTCTGCTTCTTCCTCTGAGAAGACCCATCCATTTTGATCCTGTTCCTTTCCACCCATCCCTCTAAAGATCTCCATTACTGGAGTAATTGGCACAATTGGATCAACTTTTGATGTGATGAGCAGTGGATTTTTGTAGTCAATATGCCAACTTAAAGTGCCGCAAATAAAAGATCAATTACTTCTTTCCTGGAGAAGAAATTAAGGTAAAATCTTTCAATGTAATGGGGTGAGTGTACAAAGCTAAAGAGGTAGAAGATTTAAATGAGACTGTCTCCTGAGAGGATGTGTTTTTAATGTAAAAATCACAAAAACAAACTAAACAGTGAGAGAGCATCACCTGAGCTGCACCTCTGTCAGTAAGGGATGGATCCCTCCTGCTCTTTCTCCTGCCTGGGGCACCTGTGTGGGGCTGGTTATCCCTGTCATTTACCTTTTGATTGCACAACCATTTCTTAGAAAACAGTTGGCTCTTCAGACCCTCCTGGGCATTCAAGTGAGCCCAGGAGATGTGGGGGTGAGCTGACAAGTGGGTTTGGATGGTCCTGGCTGTTAGGTGTTGCTATGTTTCCTGATGCTGGTCTCCAAAGCAATCCCTGGCACGCTGCTTTTGTGGAAGGCAGAACAGCTCTGTGCTTGAAATTACCTGTTCTGGGGAAATGCAATGAATTTTCTGCTAGGAACTGCATGTAAGCAGAGATGGAGCCTGAATTAGGGATCTGCCCTTGTGGGGATCCCTTACACTGACACAAAGCTCTCTGTGCCTCTCCAGAGGGCTGTCACCCTACAGAAACATATCACTTCAGGGCAGGGAGGGGGATTTGACATCACAAAACATCGAGGGAAAAACATCGAGGCAAATTCTCCTTTTCTGGTCAGGAAAACCAGGGTGTGTGCCTGCTGTGTTCACGAGCAGCAAACCAATTTCTGAGGGATTTCTGCTGGGAGATTTGTGCTTTATGAAATTCCTCCCAGTGGCAGAGGGCTGGGGAGATGGAAACGATAGCGCTGTCGTCCTCCCCTCTGCTGCTTTAATTGTTTGTAATGATTTAATAAGCAGCACTAATCTTCCCCGCAGCAAACACAGGTGGCATTTTATTACCTTTATTAGGGCCCCTGTTTGGAATTTCTTTGCTGTATTTCCTTCTTTGCAGGCTTGGTCCAAAACTTGGAGAGGTCAGTGTAAGAAGTGGACTTTGTGCTGTCAATATTCTGAGTGTTGAGCCAGCACCAAATCCATGCAATTTTATGGGAAAGAAATAATAAGGACAAATGACATGATTTAAACAAGGAAATGCTCTTGGCTTTGGCATTTTATGTGCACACCAGGAGAGAAAGTGCAAAGCAGGTACAAGCTCCCAGTACTTGCAGAAGAATAAATGGAAATAACTTCCCGTTTAGGCTGGGAATCAGGAGAAAACTTCTACTCATCAGAAGGGTGTTGAAGAGGAGCAGCTGCCTAGTGACAGCAGACAGGTGGAGAAGTGAAACCCCAAATTAAAGGCTTTTAATGTGGAGTTTTTTGGATGTTGGGGTCTTTAGAAGCAGATTTTGTGAGTCCCATGGGCAATGGAGGTGACTTCCCAGGGGAGCATCCCTGTCCCATGCCTGGGATCTGCTGCCCTGGTCCCACAGAGTGATTTGGGTTGTACCTGATGGCTCAGCGGAGCTTGGAGAAATGCCTCAATATTGGTTGGATTTGAATGGCATTTGGGTCAAATCAAGTTTCTCCTCTGAGGGATGGAGTCTTGACCTCTCACAGGTTTCACTTGAGTATTTCTTTAATCTGTCCCCCATCCCAAAACCCCCCAGCAGATCCCCTTCTCCTGCCACTCTGTGTCTCCCACAGCTGTGATCCCTCAGAGCTTTTCCCTTACACTAAAAGAACTGGAAATCGGCTGGGTTTTGTTGCCTCTTGGCAACAAAATTGTCTCCTATTATGCAGCTCAGGGGGAAAGAAACCTCTTCCTCCCTTCAGTCTGCTGCAACAAAGTGTTTTGTTCCTCTTTGTGAAGAACCAGGAAGAAACACTTCTTTTTAAGATGAGGGAGCCCAATTCAATTCCCTTATAATTCTGAGCAAAATAACCCAGTTATTTATGTTGAAAGTCACTCCAAAATTTTGAAGAGATCTTTTTAGAAAATATTTCTCTTGGTTACTGATTATGAGTGGGTATGGGAAGAAACTCTTTGCATTGAACCACTCAAAGCAGTAATTTCTTCCCAAAGAGTAGATGTAATTCCATTTTTTGGGTGAAAAAAAATAAGTAGTAGTGGACCAAAGGAGCTTCAAGCTGATCTCTATTTGCTGCCAATGACTGAATTAAATGCACAGGGTTCCTATCAGCTCTGCCAGACAAAATGTTGTATTTGGGTTATTGGGGGTTTTGTCAGAAATCTTTGTAGCATGAATAGTTCATGGACTTATCTCTGCTGGCTTCAGCCATTCCTGCTGTCCATCATATCTTGCTATTATAAGGCAGCTCTTTTCATTATGTTGTCTTTTAATTCAGATATCTGAGCCTTTTTCTACTTCTAGTCCCACTTTTCAGTAGGACAAACATTTTCACATTATCGATGAATGTATTCAGTGGTGGCCACAGAAGTAAAGGCAAGGAGCTGGCAGGTAATAATTTATGAAACTTTCTATAATGGGAAAAAACTCAGCATTCAATTTCCATCTCCTTAGAAATCTCAATTTCTTTTCTTGTCTCTTGTGCTCTTTGTGGGCATTCAATTTCCATCTCCTTAGAAATCTCAATTTCTTTTCTTGTCTCTTGTGCTCTTTGTGGCTGGTCTGAGTTTAGTGCTTGGAAATGCAATTAGATGGATTCCAATTCTTTTGAGAGAGAATAATCTTGTACACAAAGCCAAATAAATTTAACTTTTCAATATTAGAGGAGTTTGACATCCAGGTTGGGGACCTGGCAGTGGTTAGTGCCTGGCCAGCCTCAGAACACAGAGTTTGTCTGATTTAGGTCCAGCCCCTCAGGGTGCTCAGGAACAGGGGTTTGAACTGCATTCAAATGCCCTTTTATTGGGGCATAAATTTCACAGCCTGGTCTATCAGCCTGACACATTCTTTGAGAAGAGACAAACTTTACAAGCCACTTTAAAAATAATTTCACTGCCAGGTTTGCAGCTCTGAGAACATTAATAAACTGCAATGGCTTTTCACCCTGCAGTAGCCACTAAGTAATTATGATTGTCTGTAGGCAGACTAATGAAACCAGCTGTTAACAACCTAATGAGAATTTTTACCAGCCCTCTCCTCCACCGACACATCCCTTTTCTGTCCCTGATTTTCCTGCACCCAGTGCTTCCCAGAGAAGTTTGATGTTGCTTGATAGTCAGGTAAAAACTGCTTTTTTTTGTAGGAGTGGTGATGCTTCACCTGGGCTACTGCCATGCTGGGGTCACATTAAAAAGTCCAGTTTCTGCAGGAGCTGGGGAGCATGGAGAGCTCTGATAGCACACCATGGCAAAGCTGGAGTGGAGGATTCTGGTTAAGTGTGCCCCTGGTTTAGTGGCAGACAGCATTAGTGATTGATAAATCTTTAGTTCAAAGATAAGATGTTGCTGTTTTGGCTCTAATCTTAGGTTGCTTTCAACACAGTTTTCCCTGGCACTTAAGATACTTTTCTCTTGCTTTCAGTACTCTGTCATTCCAGATGACCTTTAAAGGTGCCTTCCAACCCAAACCATTCCATAATTCTTTGGATACAAGATGAATAGCAACATATATTTTACCCTTATTATGGATGATATTATTGGAATATGAATCCCAATCTTACCAGTTAAGATTGTTCCTGGGCCAGTCTGACCCTCGCTGCTGGGCCAAAGGCAGCAACTGTGGTGTAATCACCCCAGAGATACCTTTAGCTTGCTGGTGGTTGCAGCTGGGCACTGAACAGGTCCAGGCTTGTTAGGAACTCCGTTTACCTCAGGAGGAATGGCTTCAGGCAATGGTGAAGAGAAAAAGGAGATGGATTCTGCTGGAGGGTTTAATGTCCAGAGGTTTATTCCATGGTTACAGAGGTCTGAATGTGAGCAACTGCTCCAACAGAATCCCGACCACATGGCTCGATTCACCTTTTAAGTTCAGGGACAGGGGAAGGGGAGGGGACAGGTGAGCACCAACCAGGTGGAAGGGGCAAGGTCTCAAGGGACAAGGGACACCTAGACAGGCCAATGACCCCCAGGCCTGAGGGGCATCCTTTGAACATGACCAACCACACGACACCTTGCTGGAATGTTAAGCCTGATGGACAGGACTCACTCAGCATGGGGGCAAGGGGGAAGGGAGAGAGGTATAGGCACACCTGGGGAAGGAAGTTTACGACACACTGCAACAGATATTACATCATGTCTGGCCTTTTGGGGCTCTTTCTTCTCCAGGTCCTTGTGACTACACTCACTCCTATATGCTCTTAATTTTTTCTGTTGCTTACCTGTTGCAGAATGAGACCTTTGTCGGGGATGAGCCATTTGTCGGTGAGGGGAGACTCGGACACTCAATATGAGTGATAGGCAAGTTCCGTTTATTGAAGAGAGCATCAGACACTTATACAGCAAGTAATAAGCTTATGAATATTCTGTAAGCCAAGCAATCTATTGGTTAAACTATACCATCAACTCTTCCTCATTCTTTTGGGCCTACATTCCCTATTTCCCACGTCTCTCTGTCTACTTGTTATCATACCCAGCTAGGCCCAAGGACACACTATCTTGCAGGTGCAAAACTCAAACTAACTGTGTTCGGTACTTTCCCAGCTCCTGGTCGGCTAACAAGTGAATGTCTACGTGACCTCTGTCATGTAGCCATTTCTCCACAGGAGCCTGCCTTTGTGCAGGCACAGGGAGAGTGAGTGTTGAACCAAATCAACTTCCAACACACTGGGCCAACCTCCAAAGAGTCCAGTTTGTTCTGCTGCTTCCTTCACGAACACTCATTGCCTGCCAGTTTGCATTTTTCCCATTTCTGCTCAAGACTAAGGAATTTGGGATTTTAGACTGCTTTCAGTCTGGTAGCACCCATAACCTGCCTTGAGCTATTGAAAACAAAGAGTTGGCATCACTGAATCTCTGGTCTGTTTCCATCTGTAAGTTAGGAAATATTTCCCTAAGCCTCGGTATCAGTGATCCTGGTTCTAACTTGTGTTTTCAACAGGGAATTTCCTGTTTCATACTCTAAAGATTGATGGGGTTTCTCTGTGTCTTTGTAGGGTATGGAAAACCAGAAGGCTGAAGGCCCATCTGTCAAGGAGCCGGTGAAGGAGAGGAACGATGGCTCAGAGGAGCCCCAGGCCACATTGTCTGCTAGCAAACGGTACTGAGCACTTTTGTCAGATGTGACAAAGCACATGACAAGCTTTACATGCCTCTTCCTCAGGAAAAACTGTCTGGCAGAGATGACCAATGCCACAGATTATTTCCTTTCCCTACAAATGCTCTAGGATAAAAAATGTCTACTTGTGCATTGTGCTGAACACAACTTCTCTGGAGGGATTTCCACAAAAATGGAGAGACAAAAAGACACCCATTGGTTGCAGTTCAGACGATCCAGTGCAGTGGCAAGGGCAGTGTTTTGTGGAGGCTGGGAGAGGGCCAAGTTTCTGCTGCCTGATTTGGGACAAGTAAATTCAATCAGGGCTTTTTTTCATCTGACTGGAGTCTTTTTCAGATGGGTGTTTTGATGAGAAATCTCAGTCTGGAAGGAAGATGCCATTCCACAAAGATGCAGTTCTCATCCATGTGGTTTGGCCTGGCTGAATCATGGTTTTCTTACCTTCAAACAGCACCAAGTTTGAGTCGTAAGGAGCAAGGCAATTCCTGAACAACTTCAGTCAACAGGTGTCTGAATGTGGACTTTTTGTCTTGATATTCCTGTCGTCCATGTAATTTGCTTGACAGACAGCATGTTTGGTTTATTTCCCCCTGTGCTGCAATCAGCATTTAAGACAGGAATTGCTCCTTGCTGTCTCTTCATGGCAGTTGCAGAGCTGCTTGTACCTGTTCTCCTTTGATAGCAGAGGGGATTTATTTAGCTCTGTCCTGCTCAGCAGTGGCAGGAAAGTGACCACATGCCTCAGTAGCACAGCTGGCATCTTCCTGTGCTCATGGAAGAGACAGGTTGATCAGGAGGATTGTTCCCAGTGGGGTTGTGAAGCTGTGCATCTGGTCTCTAGGGAAGCAAATGAAATTTGAGTGTAGTTCTGGGATGTCTGGCTTCTGTTTTTATCTCTGTTACTGATTTTCTGAATCCTTCAAATATGGCCCTGTTCATCTGTTCAGTTGCATCTGAGCTACTTTTCCAGATTGTCATGCCTGGTTGTAGAGACATTTCTCCAGAGTGATGAGTTTCCTTATTCTAAGACACACACGTCCCTTATGAGGAGGCATTTAAACTTGGCAGTAGTGTCTCTCTTTCTCCACAAAGCAAAGTGACCTGTGTGCCCTGGCAGCCATCTGAAGATAGATCAGATGCATCTCATCCTTGGTTTTCCTGAGTGAGCAGTGGTGAGAATGTCACTGGCAGATCGTCTCCCATAATGATTGTCAGGTCAACATTGTTCTTCAGAGCCTCATGATTTTCCAGCTTGAAATCACAAAATTGGGAAAGCTGCTCAAGTTGTTTTGCTCACAATTAATTGAAGGTATTTTCTGTGGCTGCAGCTCTCTCCAGAGAGCAGCAGGCATAACTTTGCCAGGCATTGTCCTGGGGAAGGCTGTGAGAAGATCAGAGAAAAGAATGAGAAACAATTCTTATCTTCACTTGCTGCACCTGTTGTTGTGAACACATGGAATCTGTTTTGGAGATTTGTTTACCAAAGGGTGATTTCTTAATTGGCCACTGATGATGGTGTTTTGAATTCGATTGACCAATCTGGTCTGTCTGTATCAGACTGTCTGTAAGGGCGATGAGTTTCAGTATAGTATAGCATAGCATAGCATAGCATAGTATAGTATAGTATAGTAAAGTGATTGATCAGCCTTCTGGAATCACGGAGTCAATGTTAATTATTTCCACTATGGGGATGCCATGCTATGATAATTATCACCACCAGGTCCTCATTTGGTTTTATTTTCCAGGGTGAAATCTCCCTCTGATGGACACCTCCTACACCGTGCAAAAGCCCAGGTCACGTCACCTCCAGCTGTGGAAGAAACAGAGCTGCTCCAGAAGCTTTACCATCTCCTGGAAGCCAAGGGGTTTCAGACAAGGATGGAAGGAGTGGAACTCCTCCAAGACCTGTATAAAACCAGCCCCCAGCTCATCTCCACTAACATTGCCCAAGTATGTAGGGTATCTTCACTGCTCCTTTCCTTTAGCTCCTTTCCTAAGCCTGTAGCAGCAAAGTTAATTCAGTGTGTCTTGGCACTCTCTCCTGGCTGTTTGTGACATGCTGGTCCCTCTTACCCAAAAAAATGTAATTCAGGTCCAGGCTTCAGGACAAGTTATTTCAGTCCAGCTGTATTTGTCTGGCAGGTGCCTATTGATGCTGTTCATCAGATGATGTCAGAATTTTCTGCTGGTGTAACTGCAGAAACTGCTCTCCCCTACTCCCAGTTGGGTGAAGTGAAGGGAATCCAGCCCCTGAAAGCATGGCAATTGTTCTCTAGACCAAAAATGGGTTTGCATAGGGAAAAGTAGTATCAGGCTGGGTTGGTTTAAACCCAGTTGTTTTTTTTAAAGAATACTTCTATATACTCCATCTTGTCTTACACAGGCACAGCTCTGGCTACTCATTTCCATCCTTGTTCCTATTCCTCTTGGTAAAGACAGTGCTCACCCTTCTTGGTGGATCTTTTTTTCTCTTTGGAAAAGGAGGAAAACAGCTAAGGACCCATCTCTGCCTTCTCCTCCCAGTAGCTGCTTTTTCCCTTTTTCCAGGGAAAGGTGCCTGATAATGAGGCTGTCAAGGGACTGAACCTGCTCTAATGAGAGCTGTACAGCACATTACATTTTAGAAGTCCACCTGTTACTTACAGAAATGGTCTGGATCCTGGAAGAGTTGATCAGAGCCCCGCTCTTCTCCAGACACTGGCTCTGAGACAAATAAAAGAAAACTTAGATCTCCTCCAGCCATGGCAAAATCATAACTGCCCTCAGTACTTGAGGCAACTGTATAGAAAACCGGGCATTGTAAACATCTGCTTCCATTCAAAGCAAAGGTACTCTTAGCATTAATAAATGGAATTGTTTTAATGGTTTATAGTTGGAGAGAAATACCATAGGAACTATTCTGTCCCCAGCCAAACCTCCTAAAAACAGAAGAAAATCTTTCAACCAGCATGAGGTTGTGCCACCATTCCAGTGAGTGGCCCACATGAAAACAGTGAAATTGTGCAAGCGAGTGCTGACCTGACAGAAAGGATCACTTTCATCTTTGACATTGCTGACTGCTACAGCCACTATTCAAACAAGGACATTTGAATCCAGCTTTCACATTGCTTGTTCTCTTCACAGATTTTTGATTATTTTGTCCTGAGAATATCTGATAGCCACAAGAAAGTGAAGCAGAGGGTGCTGGATGTGCTGGCTGAAATCACAGGAGCCCTGAAAGATGCCTTGAACCCGGTGATCATTGGTTTGGTGGAGGGAATAACAAAGAGCCTGAACTCAAAGGATCCCAGGGTTGGTGGGGCAGCTGTGAAAGCACTGGAAGAATCCATTGCTCATTTGGGTAAGGCTGAGCCCTGTCAGGGACTCTCCTCAGCTTTGTCTCTGTCTCTCCTGCACAAGAGAGCGCTGAGTGCCTTGACAGCTGCTCTTGTCTGTGGAACACTCCAGCTGACACCCACCAGAGGCTGTGCAGGTGCAGTCCCTATGCACCATCCCCAACAGGCTGGAATGGGATCAGCATTTCCCAACAGTCCCAGGAGCCCTTGGCTCTGTGCTGCTTGTCTGAAGAGCAAGTCCTGGGCTGCAGCTCTGCTACAGTTCAGAGGCAAAGGGGGTTTGGAGTTTGCTTGGGCCCTGTCTGACTTCCCAAGTGAACAGCTTTGCTGTTGGCATGAAGGGACACTGATCATCAGAGCTTCTGCAGAGCAGCCACCTGGGAGGCTCTACATTAGAGGCATTAGCTGCCTATTTCCCACTTTTCTTCTTTGTCTTCTGTTTGCAAAGGGGAACTTGTGATTCACCAAGTTCATTTCTTTAGAACAAACAGGTATAAACCCAGCTGTCAAGGATGCCTTGTTCCACATGTTGTTTTGCATGGGGCAAGATGGCCACAGCAATTAACTACATAGGCAAGGGCTGCTCTAAATTCCTTTGCCACACAGATTTATGTCAGTTCTGAGAATGCTGCACTGGGGAAATATGCCTGAAAAAAGGAGTGTTGAAGAGGCAGGTCTTCAAGAGGAGTTTCCACTTTCTCCTCCCCAGCTGCCCTATGAACTCAGGAACTGTCCGACTCAGTGTCTTTCTGTGACCCAAGTATGGGGCTCTGCCTTTTTGCTCTGGGATGCAAAACCTTTCACTGCTTCCATGTGACTGAACTCTTGAGGTCCCTGATGTGAAACGTTTTAACACAGCTCCTGCTACAGCAGACAAGTTTGGATTTACAAATGTGAAAGAAGAGCTTTTCGTTTGGAATTTAAACCCTGCCAAGTAGGCTGGAAGGAAAGAAGAAAAGGATTTAAAACCCAGCAGAAATGTACTTTAATTTATAAAATGGGGTTGGCCCTGCCCTTTCCCTCCCCACTGTTCTTTCTCCTATGACCTGAGAAAAGTGAGCAGAAACGTGTTTTTCCCTTGTAGATAAAGTGGCACTGCTGAAAGAGTTCAGCTACCAATGGAATCACCTGAGTTGCCAAGCCCTGCTGGATGTCGCCGAGCGTATCACAGGTTTGGCCTCCCCTTCTGAGCCCAGAGCTCTTCCCAGGGAGCATTTACAGGGAATGCCTGTGAGCAGACAGCAGAGCAGCTCCTCCAGGAGGTGCTGAGCTTGTCCCTGCTGCCCAATAGCCAAGGCAGGTGGGTTTGGCAGGTTTTCCCTGGCTGCTGCAGAGCTGGGCAGCACCTGAGATGGGGGCAGCGCTCAGCCTGGGGCTGAGCTCTCACTGGGGCATCTCAGAACCACCTCCAGCAAAGGGAGGGCTAAAAATGCCCCAGCTGGCTCCTCTCTGGGGAGCTCAGGGACATCTGTGATCTTTGAGGGGAAATGGTGGCAAATGCTGTTTCAGGGCATCCGTTTATTTTGTCCTCACAGAATTCTTGTTTTTCTCTTGGAAAGTTTTGAGGCTGAACCGTGCAGAGCCTGGGGGTCACAGCTTAGGTCAGAACTCAACAAAGGTGTCAGAGGCACGTGTTTAGTGCAAGGCAGCCTCTGGGGGCACAGGGACAGAAGCAGAGTGCTGAGGCTCCCTGCCTGTGCTGTCAGAGGGGCCTTGGACTGAGCCTTTCAGGGTGTGCAAACAGTGTCTGCCTGTGTCAGCGCTGCCCAAAATGCTACAAATGCAGCTGATAATTGATTTCTCAGAGGAGCTTGCTGGGTCAGCAAGAGCCAAGGAATGGAAAAAGGATAATCTCAATATATAGCAGAGATGATTGATAGCCTTGCTTTAACTGGGGCTAAATCCACTCCTAATTATTCCAACATCTTTGAATGCAAGGTTTAATACACTTTGTGTCTTCATTAGGAATCTCAAAAGGGCATGTTCAGAGATTGGGAATGTCAAAGGCCCTTTAAAGAGCATTTGAATAAAGTAGATCTCCAGCAACAGGGAATTTAGTTTAGCTGTTCTTTGAAAAAGAGGTCATCTTTTTCAAAAAAACGATTTAACCATAAATTTGGAGTACTTTAGAAAGAGCAGATGTTCTCTGTGATTTAGTAGGAACAGACAGGTGCTCCTCCTGTTCAGTAGTCACCAATGTCTTTAATTGCATTTAAACTCAAATGAATTCCCATTTTAAAATGGGTTCCATAACCCTTTCCTGCTTAGCAGAATTGGTTTTGGGTACTTGCAGGAGCTCTTTCATTGTTGCTGACTGCTGGTGGATTAACAGCATAGAGAAAATGAAGTCTCTTCCACCACAGAATATTAAATGGCTGCTACATAACATTTTGTCTGATCAGAAAATAAGAATGGTCTCCAGAGCATTTCAGGTTTTCATCTCTCAGCCAAATCTGCCATGCACGAAGCCTGTTGGTAGTAACTTTTTGTCTGTGTTTGATATAGTTCAGTTCAGAAAATGAGCAGAGAGATTTCAGAGACAATATGAGAAGACACTCGTGTTTTGGTTATATTTGAGTCCCCTGTGTAGCATTTTTCTTTCTCTATGCCCTTATTCAAGTGGACATTATAAGAAAAATTGCCATTAACATTGAGAGGGGAAGTGGCATTAAAATGTGGAGATGCCCAAATGCCACAGCAATGAGTTCTGGGTAATTCTCTAAGACACCCTGAGGTTTGAAACAGCTCTTTGTTGGAAGC
Organism: Melospiza georgiana; assembly: GCF_028018845.1. Taxonomy (NCBI): domain Eukaryota; kingdom Metazoa; phylum Chordata; class Aves; order Passeriformes; family Passerellidae; genus Melospiza; species Melospiza georgiana. The sequence goes on from NC_080452.1 coordinate 3,137,895, forward strand.
CCCAAAAGCATTCTGCCAAAGACACCAGCTGGTCACTGATGTTTCTCATCCAGCTGTCACGCAGCAGCCATCTCTGGTGGGCTGGAGTTTTGAGGTGTGTTCTAATCCTGCCCTTTGCTGAGCACAGGGAAGAGCCAGATTAGACATTTGGCACTTGGCATCAAAGTTACAAAAATGGAATCATTCCTTTTATTAGAAATCTCTCCATTTCCTCTCTATGGTGCATTTCCAAATCTTCAGTGTGGGTTTAGACAACTTCTTTATGTAAATCAAAGGCAATTGGACATTTCATTCATTGCTCATGCAGAAGAGATTGTGAAATAATTTAGTAAAGGTAGGAAGTCTGCTGCAGGGACAAGGCTCTGGTTGGAGCAATTAGTGCTGAGGGGTTGGTGGTTCTGTTTCCAGGATGATTAGCTGCTTTGCCCCTTTCTGGATCAAGGGGCTCTGGGTGCTGTTTTGCTGCTCTTGGCCAGAGAGGCTGGCAAGAAGCAGAAGCGGAGGCAGATCCTTGTTTGCAGTGAGGCTGGTGGGTAAGGAGCTGTGTTTCTGTCCCGGCAGTGCTTGTGCAGGGGGTTCATGCCAGGAGCCCTGAAGTCGTCCAGCGCGACGCCCTGCCCGTGCTCTGGTCCTCCCTGGAGAACAAGGCACTGCCTGTGCGGAGCGCCAACGTCCGCACCGTGGCCACCAAGCTGGCCTCTGCCCTCTGCAAGGTGATGGGCACCCAGCTGAAGAAATGTGCTGCCAGCAAGCCTCCACATGTGCGGGAAAACCTCTTCAGAATGCTGGGCTGGTGAAGGCGAGATGTTCACCAGAAGGCTGAGGAAGCGCTGAGTTGGACACCTCTGGATTTGCTTTTTGAGCTGTGCCAAAAATGACAGAATGCTAAGGAAGGGTGTGCATCTGCCCCCACTCTCTCCATTGCTCTTCCTAGTCATGGCATGGGGGGCCTGAAGCAGCTCCAGATGGAGGACAAGATGAAGGGCAGTCATGGCCCAGCCCCACACAGAGGTGAGGGGGGAGCTGGGCCAATCTCTGCTGGGAGGAAGGGTCTTGTGGCAGCCCAGAGAGGCTGTGCATCATTGCCAGGGAACAGCTGTGCCCTGCATGTGCCCCTGCAATGAGCTGTGCTGCTGCCAGTGCCCCTGGAGCTGCAGGGCTGCTGAGCTGTGGGGCAGGCAGAGGAGCAGGAGGGTGCATGTGCAGCTGAGCCATTCCTGGAGAGCACAGGGCTCTGGGCTCCCTGCTGTCCCAGGGCAGCCCAGAGGCCAGGCTGGGCCTGTGCCAGCTCTGGGCAAGTGGCTCAGGGTTTTGCCCTGGCCTGCCTCAGTGTCTGTCAGCAGGAGCATGTTTCCCTGTGCAGCTGTTTGGACATTTCCAGGAAATGTGTCCCAGGAAATATGGAGCTTCAGATGCTTTAGGTTTACATGGTGGCCTCTGTTAAACTTTGCCTCTCTATTAAACTTTGTGTCTCCATTTTGCAGATCTGGCTGGTTACAGTCTTACCGAGAAGTTTTCTCTGGACACTTCGGATGTTCCCTCACCCACAAAGTCCTCGCCTCCCGTCCAGAAGAGCTCTCTGTCCTCCAAGCTCAGGAAGAAGTTGCCACCTGTATGAAGTGTGTTTGAAGAATAGGATTGATGTGTTAGGCTTCATAGTTAGAGCTGTACGTATGTTCTGATCTTTAGATGCAGTTTTGAATTAATGAGTTTTGATTGTATTTTTCAAATTTATGACATATTTTTAATTCTATATATTTTATTTTGATGATGAAAAAAAGTAAATAAATAAATAACATTTAAATAAACCAAGAGGAGAATGTGAGACCAGGACCTGCTAGTGCAGAGATTATGGGAGTGCAGCTCACTCGATATGCCAGTGTCTCACCACATCCTTTCCTCATTGGGCCTCTCCTCTTCCTCTTTGGCCCTGTTTTCTTTGTGTCATTTGTGCTGCTCTTTGTTACTTGGCATTACAACAGGGCCACACATTGACCTGTTTGGAGGACAATGGATCCAAAAGATCCTGTCTAGTCAAAGGTTTTCTACCTAGGTGTGTTCTGTGCTCACCAACGGCCTGAGCAAAGAAACCAAGAGAAGTGTGCCCAAATCCCAAAGCTTTGCTGCTTTGCAATCTCCCACAGATCTGGCTCACAGGTGTCTTCAATCACAATTCCATAGGTAAGAAGAGGTCATGTATTTCACTGGGAAATGATGCACTGCTTTGGCAAAGTCACCTGTATGTATATTTACCCAGGACAGCAGTCCAGCTGTGTTGTTTGCACCTTGTTTGCAGAAGGATGAGTGCACTGGGAGGCCAATAACAAGTGAAAAGGGTTCCTCAAATCTGCACTGCAGCCTGAGTGCCATTCAGCCCAGAGCTAGGGGATCATTTTTTCCCATGGACCAGTGCTTGCCAATGTAATGAATTCCTGCACAGCTGGAAGAAGCAATTCTGGATTCAGCTCCACCTGTTGGTGGGCTGCATGATCATTGACAATGCTGCCCTTCCAGAAATTATTCTGCAGTTTCCTTTCATGGTCATTTGAAGCTTTTAAATTTCACATTTCAATTTGCTTTGCCTTAGGGAAAAACACTTCTGGGCCCAGTGCAAACTGTAACCTTTTGACAGCAAAGTCCTCATGGTTGCCAGCCTCTGATGTTACACAATGTCACCTGGCTGCATGTGTTTGCTTAGCTCTGGGTCTAGTCCCGGCCTAGTAAAGCTCAGGCAGGGTGGCACGTTGCAGGGGAAACTGGTCTATGAGCTTATGGGGTTGCCATCAGCAGCAGAGTGAATGTGCCCTTTGGGGATTCCTCTGGAGACAAAATTAGGGACCTGCTCCATGCCACAATATTCTCTTAGATCTTTCTAAAATATCCTAGAAAAGGCTGTGAAACTTAACATCTCCTTGCACACCCACTGTTTGAAGAGGGGCATTTTTGTCCCTCCTCAAAGTCATTGCTCTTGCACACCAGAAACATGAACATCCACCAACAGGAATGATGCATGGTCCTGCTGCTGCTGCTGCTTCCAGAGCACTGGGTAGTGCAGACCTGGGTGTTATCAATATGAGCACTTAATTAGCATTTCATGCTCCTTCAAGCTGTCCAGATCTCAGGGCTTTTTGTTTCAAAGCAGCCACTGCACCGTCTCTAGGGAAGAACAGGAAATGGGAAACAGCGACTGCCAGCCTTGCAGGGATATGGGGGAAAACCTGAAGTGTCTGCATCAAAAGATGAATGGGAAGAGTGTAATTGCCAAAGCAAACGCTTTGTTAGGATAGCAGGAGCAGTTCTTTACTGCACGCTTGCATGAAGATCATTTGGGATCTCCTTTTTGTATCTCATGCAGAAAAGGAGCTCTTAAAAATACCATGTTACTTAAACCAGATTGAGATGTAGCTCTGTAGTGGTTCACAATGAAGCAGACTGCCTGCTGTGTCACTGCCAGCCCTGCTGAGCCTGTGAGGGACTGTAGTGTATCCCATGCCTGTTTTGCCTCCAAGCAAATCTTGGTTTTTCTTATTAGTGTGGAGCAAATACAAGAGTAATAAAATGGACAATTAAACTGGCCACTTTGGAGAATATGCTCATGCTTTCGCATGTCAGTCCTGTACCTCATGCTCCCAAGGCTTGTTACTCATCATGAAATATTTTAACAAAAAAAAATCAGCTCTCATGTTACATCTGAATAAAATTGCATCAGATGATCAAGAATTCTGCTGACAGGAACAAGACAAGAGCCTTCTGACACTCACGTGCAGCTGTCCTGGATTGCTGCAGCCCTTTGTGAAAAGCTGCTGCAGACAGAGTGTTTGGAGCTGGTTTGGGCCTTTATGAAAGATCTGTGGAGCAGTGTGCAGGGCTCTCCTGGCAGGAAACTGTTTGTCCAAGCCCAGGGACACGGTGCCGGCAGGAGCGGAGCGGCCCCGCTCCCAGCCCGAGAGTCTGTGAGCTGAGCCACGCCGGGGAGACAAGGCAGCGAGGGGCTCCAGCCCAGCTGCTTCACTGCCCTGCCCGCTCCATGGAGCTCTGCCGTGGGAGACAGCCGACGCTGGACGAGCCCCCGAGCTTCCATCAGCTGCTGGAACTGCTCCGTGACAGCTCCTGTTCTTCCTGAGAGAGACCCCGGCTCCTTCTTGTAACGCGTGTCAGGGGGCGATTCTGTTTGTTAATAAACTGTTGGGGGTTTTCCACTTCCATCCATTAGTAATAATTTCCTATTGCTGGAAAGGGGTTGTTGGAACACTTTAGAGGAGACGACTTATTGCACAATATCCTGTTTGAAGTTGTCTCAAACTGTGTGAGACAGATGGCTTCACACAGGAGCATCCCCAAGGCTGCTGAGGGGAAGGCACAGAGGAAGACAAACCCAGTATTTCTGAGGGAACTCCTTGATGCCAAACCAACCTGAGTTGTCAAACAGCAGACCTGATGTTTCGAGACATGGGCCACAGGGGAAACCTTTCAGTGTGTTTGGTCCAGGCTGGGTTATGCTCGAGGCAAAGGTGTGTCAGTGTGTTGGATAATACTCTTTTCTTGACCTGGAGATGAGGACACTGAGAGGTGTTTTAAAAACTTTTATTCCATTTTCAGTCTTATGAGAAGGGTGAGACAATACAGATGTTATAATTCAAGCCATCACAATCAGAAGCCAACTATTTTCTAATTATAATACATTATAATTAGGTTTTTTGGTCTATCAGCCTTTTGCCATGCCACGTTGTGAATGCCTTAAAGCCAATAATTAAAACTGCCCCTCGTGGGTCCCACTACAATGCATCTTTCATAGCTCTGTTTCTCCAAAATCTTATTTGCAAGGCCATCTTTTGGAACATTTTTCCAGCTCTATTTCTCTCTCAACAATATCTGTCCTATTCCATGGCATTTTTAAGTTAGCATTTCTTGTCTAAAGGTTTATATACAGATTCATACTCTGTTGGCCTTCTACTAGGCCCTAAAAGCTTTCTACATATCCATTTCCACCTCAGTGCACTTGGCTCCTTCTCTCCTCATTGTGCCTGGCAAGCACAGGAGCCCAGAGCTCCTGCAGAACCCATCACAGCACTCAGTGGGAGCAAACTTGTGTCCAGTCCTCACCTGGAGCTGTGGTGCCCAGCCTTCCACCACACTGGAATGAGGAACTGTTCCTGCTCTTTCAGAAGGAGCTAAGGTGGTCTGGCCTTCAGATCAATTGTCTGCAGGCTCCTGCAGTGCCTGGTGCTGCTCCCTTGCCAGAGACACCCCAGGCCAGATGGGCACATCTGGGCTGCTGTGTCTGGCTCTGGGGCTCCCTGTTCTGGGCAGTGAGGAGGAGCTGCAGAGGCTCTGCAGGACTGACAGGATGGGCTTTGGGGCTGCGAGTTCAAGCTCAGGGACCTGGGCTGCTGGAGCTTCTGAAGAGGAGGCCCAGGGCTCCTCCTGCAACTGCTCCAAGGGTGATTTCAGAGAATCCCAGAATCAGCAAGGCTGGAACAGGCCATGGAGATCATCAAGTCCAACCTGTGCCCTGACACCACCCTGTCTCCCCTGGGCCTCCTCTTCGCCAGGATAAACAACCCCAGCTCTCTCAGCCGCTCCTCACAGGACTTGTGCTCCAGACCCCTCCCCAGCCTTGCTGCCCTTCTCTGGACACACTCCAGCCCCTCCATGTCCTTCCTAAATTGGGGGCTCCAGAACTGAACACAGCACTCGAGGTGCTCCCCAACCAGTGCCGATCACAGGGGAACAATCCCTGCCCTGCTCCTGCTGGCCACACCATTCCTGATCCAGGCCAGGAGCCATTGGCCTTCTTGGCCAGCTGGGCACACTGCTGGCTCATGTCCAGCCTGCTGTCCATCAGTCTCTGCAGGTCCCTTTCTGCCTGGCTGCTGTCCAGCCCCTCTGGCACCTTGTTGAGTGAGGGAGGCAGGAAGGGAACAGGTCCAGATCCAATCCTTCCTGAAATGTGATGTTTGCTGGCACTGCCAGTTCCCACATCTTGGTATTTCCATATTCTGGCACAGCCCAAGTGCAGCAATTTTCTGGCAAAGAAATCCAAAAACAAGCAAATACCTGGTACCTACAGCAACCCGATCTCGTGTTTGCTGACACTGCCAGTACCCAGATCTGGAATTTTTCAGATGCCTGCACAGCACAATTCCAGCAATTTGCTGGCACAGAAAATTACCATCAGGAAATTTCTCAGTGCCGGCACATTCCCCACCCAGATCTGGTGTGCGCTGGCACTGTCAGTGCCCACATCTGGCAATTTCCCTTTTCTGGCACCACCCATGTCCAGCAATTTGCTGGCAAAGAAAGCTAAAACCTGGCAATTTCCCCTTGCCAGCACTGCCCAATCTGGAGTTTGCTGGCAGCAGGACCCCAGGAAAGAAGGAAGGAAAGAAGGAAAGAAAAGAGGAAGGCATCCAGATCCAGTCCTTCCTGGAGCCTGGAGCCTGAAATGGGCTGTTTGCTGGCACTGCCAGTGCCCAGATCTGGAAATTTCCCTATTCTGGCACAGCCCAAGTGCAGCAATTTGCTGGCACAAAAATCCAAAACCTGTGGCAGCTTCCTGCTACTGGGTCTGGCACCACCCACATCTTGTGTTTCATGTAACGAGAACCCAGATTTGGAAATTTCCCAGTGGCAGCAGAGCCCAAATCAGGCAGATTTCTGTTGCCGGCATGACACCACCCACATCTGGTGTTTGCTGGCAGCGCCAGCACCCAGATCTGAAAACCTCCTTGTGCTGGCACAGCCCAAGTCCAGTGATTTGCTGGCACAGAAAGCCAAAGTTTGGAAATCTGCAGGTTCTGGCACCAGCACTATCCAGATCTGGTGGTTGCTGGGATCGCCAGTGCCCAGATTTGGAAATTTCCCGATACCTTCACAGCCCAGGTCTAGCAATTTGTTTTTAGCTAGCTTAGGCAGAGAAGTCTGTGACTTTCCTTTTTCTTGGAACTGTTTAAACCTGCTCTGGACTGAAAACCCAGACAAACACCGGCAGCAGCTCACACCTGTGGCCCACCGAGTTCTGGGACGCTGCATTCCAGAACCAGAGGGACTTAGAAGAGACCGAGGGAGCCAACTACAACCCACAAAAAGGACTTTCTGAATTTTCCATCTCTTCAGCACTGTCCAAGGTTTTATTTAATATTATTCATTTTTCATGCTTGTGAATACTTTACTTGTTTAATAAACTGGGGGTTTTTTTCACTTTTCTCCAGGGAAGTCTTTTCCTGAACTAGTAGGGGTAGGGGCTGTTTGAACTTGCTTTCTAGATGAACCCCTTTTGGAGGTTTCCTCCCAAAATTTGCCCTAAGCCAGCACAAACAGACATCATGAAAATTGCACCAGTGGCATAATTTCATGGTGGCAAATCTTGTGACCGAAGCTCGACCTTGTTCTCCATGAGAGATTCTTGGGAAGAGCAGACAGGAGAAGATTCCTGGAAAACTGAAACAGCTTTCCAGAAGCAAAATGAAAATGAAAGAAACAATCCAAGATGTTTATCTTTATTTATTTCTGTGCTTCCCTTTTCCATGTTGCAACCCAGTAATTCCAGATGTACCTCACTTCTAAGATCGCTGACTTAGGGATTTTTAGACACTCTAAAATACCATGAGCCACACAGAGTTTTCCTTCCCCTGTTTTTACAGGAAAGCAACACTGGAGGTGTGAGTGCAGTGCTTGGGTCAGGCAGGAATCCTTCCCCAAGGGAAGGTGGGCCGGCAGTTTCTGACCCTCAGCAAGGACAATGCACAGCAGCAAGCGAGGGGATCGCTGTGCCAGTGCGCAGGAGTCAGGGCTCTGCATCTGGGCTCAAGGCTGCAAAGTTCCCGTGTTTGGGCAGACGGAGGGGCTGTCCCCGGGGCGCGCGGGGCTCGAACGTGGGGCTCGTGGGGCGAGCGGGGAACGGACACGGGGACGAACGGCCCCGGTGCTTCAGTTGCAGCGGCGGCAGCGGCGGCAGAAGCAGCAGCGGTAGCGGCGGCAGCAGCAGCGGCGGTTGCAGCGGCAGCGACAAAACAAATAATTCAGAATGCTCTTTCTCTTTTTCTTTTTGTTTTTCTTCCTCTTCCTCTTCTTCTTTTTTTTTCTCTCCCTTTCGCGCTGTCGGGCACCCTTCTCTCGGGGTCCCTTGCCCGGCGTCCCTCTCCTCTCCCCGCCTCCCTCTCCCCTACCGGGTCGGGCCACGCCTCCAGCCCGCCCCCGGCCCCGGGCGGGGCTGTCCCGTGCCCGGCCCCGGCCATCCCGCCGCGGTCTCGCCTCCGCCCGGCTCTGGCCGTGCTGGCGGTGGCGCCGCCGGGCGAGCATCAGTGCCTGGGGCCGGGGCGGCATCGTCCCCCTCTGCCTCCGCCTGGCCCGAGCCCGGCCCCGGCCCCGGCTCCTCCCGGGGCCCGCGGAGGACACACGTGGCGCGGCCGCTCCCGCCGCCTCCTCTGCGGCTTCCCCGGCCCGAGCTCCGCCGCTCGGCAGCGCGGCCGCCGGCCCCGAGCCTCTCGTGTCTCGTTCCCGGGAGCGAACGCCTGGGCATGGCCGGCCCGGGGCGGGTGAGGGGCGCTCGGGGGCCGTTGCTGGCCCCGGGCCGAGCGCTGACAGCCGCGTCCCGCCCGCTGGGAAAGCACAGGAGGCCCTGCAGGAGCGGCACCGGCTGGGTTCGCGGCTGGGGCGCGCTCCAGGCACAGACATGGAGCAGAGAGCCTCGAGAGCGCCCAAGCTGGCCTGGGTGGAGCAGGAGGAGGAAGAAGGCCCTGGAGCTACCCCAGCACAGGACATGGAAGAGGTGTTGCCATTCCAACCACCACAGGAGCGTGAGTGGCTGAGCTGGGCTGCAGGGCTGGAGGCTGCAACCAGCTTGGCCCCATGCCATGCCATGCCATGCCATGCCATGCCATGCCATGCCATGCCATGCCATGCCATGCCATGCCATGCCATGCCATCCCATCCCCTGGGGAAATGCCCATGGACAGGATGGAAGAAGGGCCAGGCAGACACCCCGCAGTGGCCCTGCTCCATCCCCCCTGGAGCATCCCAGGGCTGTCCCTGCCTGGGGAGCGCAGGGCTGGGCCGTGCTCTCCGGCCTCTCCCGCAGCCCCTCAGCTCTGGCTGTGCTCGCTCTTTGCCAGATGCAGCCCTGGAGCGCACACAGGAGCAGCAGTCCAGCCGTGGCCGCTTCCGAAGAACAGCGCAGGTACCTGAAGCCTCCCCCACCTGGGCTGGGCCTGCTGTCCCTGCTCAGCCCAGCACCGTGTGTGCAGCACTCCATGCAACATCCCTGGCTTCTTGCCCTTCTCCTACAGCTCCTTTGTGACTTCATCAGGATCATTCAGCAGGAAGAGACCAGCACCATGGGCACTGGGCTCAGAGCACACTCAGAGCTCCTCCATCATGAGACCAGTGCCGCGCTGCTGGATTTGCTCCTGGAGAAGGGTGTTGCCAGGCCAGAACAAGTAAGCAGCTGGGGCCAGGCTTCAATTCCCCCGAGTCCCGTGGCTTCCCCAACCACGCCTGCTGGTCCCGGGGAGCCTTTGAGGCCATGGCAGTGCACTGGCAAGGGAAGCACTTCTCTGAGGACCCTGGGGACATTACTCCCTCTGGCAGCTTTCCAAGTCTCCCCGTGCCTTCTCCAGGTGCCCGCCATGGTGAGGTACATTCACCACTGGCTCATGGCCAATGATTCTGCCGAGCACAGGCTGGACAAGGCCCTGCTGGATCTCACTGAAGCACAGCCAAACGACGCAGTCATGACGCTCCTGCGTGTGGCCCCGTCCTGTGACAGGTATGGTATTGGGAAAAAAAAGGCTCCCAATATTACCAGTTAGATTGTGCCTGGGCCAGTCTGACCCTCGCTGCTGGGCCAAAGGCAGCAACTGCGGTGTGTCACCCCAGAGATACCTTAGCTTGCTGGTGGTTGCAGCTGGGCACTGAACAAGTCCAGGCTTGTAAGGGACCTCGTTACCTCAGGAGGGATAGCTTCAGGCAATGGTGAAGAGAAAAGGAGATGGATTCTGCTGGAGGGTTTAATGTCCAGAGGTTTATTCCATGGCTACAGAGGTCTGAACGTGAGCAACTGCTCCAACAGAATCCCGACCGCATGGTCTGATTCACCTTTTAAGCTCAGGACAGGGGGAGGGGAGGTACAGGTGAGCCACCAACCAGGTGAGAGGGGCAGGGTCTCAGGGGAAGATGACACCCAGACAGGCCAATGACCTCTGGGAATAGGGGCATCTTTTGAACTTGACCAACCACACGACGCCTTGCTGGAATGTTAAGTCTGAGTGACAGGACTCACTCAGCATGGGGGTAAGGGGGAAGGGAGAGAGACATAGGCACACCTGGGAAAGTGATCTGGAAGGCCAAAATGGGACAATACAGCACACCACAACAGTATGGGGCCCACCTGCCCAGAGGGCTCAGGCGTCCCCAGGCCATCAGCCTGTACCACCTGTCCCAGGTGTCTCACCAACAGAATTCCAGGGCCCTCTGGCTGCTGCCTTTCCCAGCCCTGGCACGTCAGCCCCCAAGCCTGCTGCCATGCTGCCTTGCTGCCCCTCAGGGCTCTGTCCCCACAGGCCTGGGCTGCCTGGCTGCCGCTGGCCAGGGCCAGTGGGCAGAGGCAGAGCCGGCGGTCAGCCCGGGCCCCTAGGGATGCCCAGACCACGGTGCCATGTCTGAGACCCCCCCTGAGACAGAGCTCTAACCCTACAGAGCTGCTTTCACCATGTGGAAGACCATCATGGGCTCAGCCAGGACTGCAGAGCTGGCGCTGCTGATACTCCTGGATGTCCTGGGGAGCTGGCCAGAGCACAGCACGTGCACCTCTGATGGGGACAGAATGGGTGTCTTTGCCCTGGCTGTGAGTTTCTGACACTGGCCTTTGCTAGCCCCAAGGCTGCCTCTCCAGCTGCTCTCCATCCTCCTTCCCCCACTGCATCTCCTTGCCTCAGGCGCTGGCCTGAAACCTTCCCCAGGGGCAGCTTCAGGCCCACCAGGCCCCGTGCTCCCCCTGCCAAGGTCTCTCCGGGCCTCTCCCTTCCACGCTCGGGCCCTGCCACACGCACACCTCGGCACTGAGCCCTGTCTCAGGGGGCTTTGTCCTTTACAGGCAACCGTGGTGATGTGGAAGATCCTCCAGGAGCCCCCTGTCCTACCTGTAGTAGAGCCATATTTCCCCCACCTCTTTGTGCATCTGCTCTTCCAAGTGCTCTTCAGCACTCTGGATATGCCAGAGGAGGTGGATACCTTCTGGAAGCGATGCCAGGAAGAGCACGGCCTTGCCACCAGCCCCAACAGGTGCTCCATCCCACTCCTCCTGTCCCTGCCACATCCCTGGGCAGGAGCCAGTGCTCCCAGCATGACTTGGGCTTTGCTGTGCACACAGGTTTGCAGTGCAGACCCTGAAGTCCCTGCTCTGCCGAATGCAGCACAAGGATGTGGTGGTGGCAATGGAACGCAGTTGTGGCTGGGGCACGCTGCTGTGTGCTGACACCCACCACTATGCTGTGGGTCTGCTGGCCAGGTGAGACCCCCTTCTCCCCGCTGCCTCTGACATTTGTGCTCTGTGCCCAGGGAGCTCCACACGGTCCCCGAGGTCGTGGGCCAGAGGGCCTTGTCACTGAGGGATGGCCAAGCAGATTGGAAAAGGCTGGGAGAGGAGGGTGCCCACCAGGAGCTGCCTCCCAAATAGCCCAGGGCCCCTTGCAGGATGCTGGGGAAAGACCAGACCTGTGTGTGTAAGTCCTGGCAGAGGTTGGTCCCCCTGTCCCACAGTCTTGGTTACTTGTGGAGAGTATTATTAATAATTGGTTAGCTGAGAAAGGCCACACTGACATAATGCCACTGGTTAAGCTGAAGGAGAAAAGTCAGCAGTCAGCAAGCTGAAAGGAAGAGTCAGCAGTGACCTTGCTGCAACATGAGGATAGGGAGTTGAGATTAGTCCTGAATATATCCTAAGAATATATAGAAAGTATCAAAAGTAGAACCATAGGAATGTAGAAGTAGGCGTAGGTGCTGATATGTAAGCTGACCAATCCTGAGCTCAAGTTTTGCAATATGTATGAAGCTCATTATTAACTGTATTTAACCCGCCGTACTGATCAATAAAATTGAGCCTGTGATGATCAAATTGATGTCCTGGTTCCCTTCCGTCGACAGTTACTTTATCTCCTGCCAGGAGGATGTGCTGTGTCTCCATCCCCTTGTGTTCCCAGATCGCTCGCTACCTGCTCTGGCTGCTCAGCACAGAGGAGCCACGCTGGGAGCTGCCCGGCCTGGCGTTCCTTGTGGAGGTGAGCCTGATGGCCAGCGCTGCCTGGCTGAGCTGCCTCCCAGCTCTCTGCCCTCTCGGAGCCGCAGCTGCCTGGCACGGTGCCCGCGGCCTGTGCTGCTGCCTGGGCCCAGCCCCGTGCGGCTCCAGGCTCCTGCCGGCCGGGTCCCTGTCACTGCCCTGTGCCTTTCAGGTCCTCAAGTGGCTGGACTTCAGTGAACGCGGCATTAACAGAGTCCTGCAAATCTTGTCAAGGCAGCTGCAGAGTGAATGCAGGGAGAGGCGTCGCCTGGCACTCAGGGCCCTTCTCAAGCTCACTTATGATCCCTGCATGGTGAGAAGGGGGCAGCAGCTGAGGCTGAGCTGGGGAATGTGGTCACTTGGGCTTGGCTGGGCTTTGGGTGCTGGAGCAGCTGCTCCCAGCTCTCCTGCCTCCCGGTTCAGCTGCCCAAGTGCTTTAGGACAGGCCTCTGGCCTCCAGGCCCTGTGGCAGCAGATAGCATTTCATAAACTTGTATTCTGCACAGACCAAAAGCATGCAGAGCCTGACTGAAAGTCTTGTGGAGCTCCTGTGGGATGGAGAGATAGTTATGATGACAGTCATGCTACTCAACTCTATCATCTTGGACAGTGACAGGCTGCTGCCCAGCCCCATCACACTGCAGCTGCTTGAGGCACTGCTGCCACTCTTTGACCACGTAAGGCTCACTGCTCCCAGCCACAGCTACTGGGTGCTACCCAGACACTTTATGCCCTGTGAATTTGCAGGCCTGTGCCAGGCTGAGTCCCGTGCAGCTGATGCTGAGGTCTTTTTTTCTTCCTTTCATACAGGACAATAGCCAGGTGCGGCTGATCTCCATACTGCTCTTCCAAACCTTGGTGACTCATCCAGAGAAAATGGCAAAAAAGGACCTGAAGACACCCCTGCGCCAGAGCCTGCTGCCACTCTTCTTCCACTGCCATGACGAGAATCAGTGTGTGGCAGAGGTGAGGACTCGTGGGCTGCTGCTGTCCCCCTGGCAGGGGGCTCGGCTGCCTCCTGCCCTGGCACCTGCCGGACTGCAGCCTCCTCAAGGCCTTAGCACAGGAATGCGGGTCCTGTGCCCTGGGCTGTGGGGCCATCTCCATGTCTCTGCTGCTCTCCAGGCTTCTCAGGAAACGCTGCTTTGTGTGGCTGAGTTCCTGAAGAGGAGGGATCTTGAAAGACTGCTGAAGAACAAGAAGCTGTGGAAGTTCGCTGAGTTCCTGGTAAGGAGGGCCTGCAAGCCCCAGCCTCAGCCTGGAGAAGGCCCCTGAGGGCGGCGCTCAGTGTGCGGGACTGGCAGCTGTGCCCTGCCCGCTGCTGCACCCAGAGGCCGTGCGGGCTCTGCTCCAGGCTCCCATGGCCCCAAGCCGGATGCCCATGGAGCCCCGGCCCGGCAGAGCTGCGGGCCGGCACCGCGGCTCCCCGGGCAGCAGCCGGCCCTCTGCCCCTTCCCCTCGGGAGCCCTTGGCCAGCGGCTGCTGGCCGCGCCTCAGGGCTGTGCGGGCAGGGGAGGCCGGCGCTGGGCGCAGGCAGCGTCCGGCCCAGGGGCTGAGCCCGCGCCAACCCTTCCCTCCTGCCGCTCTCTGCAGCTGGCAGAGGACAGGAGCCGAGCAGCCGAGCACCTGCGCCAGGCCCTGCGCTACATGGAGAGCCCACAGGAGACCCTGCGAGAGGCGGCCATCAGGTTCATGGGTGAGTCCCGAGCCCGGGCTCCCTCCCCGGCCCGGCCCGCCGCACCTCGGCCCCAGCCCCGCCTGCTGCCCCGGCAGCGCCAGCCGGGCCTGGCGCCATGGAGCCCCGCCTGGCCTGGGCATTGCTGCTGCCGCCCTTTGGCAGCCGTGCCCTGGGGCGGCAGCATGCGGCAAGGGCCGGGCTGAGCCCTGCCAGTCCAGCAGCCCGTGTGGCCACAGTGCCGGCAGCGCCGCTGGCAGGGAGTCGTGCCGCTGGGGCCGTGACAGGCTCTGTGTTCACAGGCATGGCTGGGCGGCACCTGAGGAGGCAGCAGCAAGAGCTGCAGCTGATCTGCACTGGTGAGTGAGGGCAGCAGGCTGGCCACGGGGGCTGGAGTGGGAAGCTGCGAGCCCTGCCCCGGCTGCGGAGGGCTCTGCTCCCATTGGCAGAGCACACGGAGCTTTCAGGGCCACGTGGGCCATTGGTGGCCAGCAGCTTCGGGCTGATCCCCTTGCTCCCTGCTCCCTCCTGGCAAGGGCCGGCTGGGATGGCCCTTGCAGGGGGCTCTCCTGGGCTACTCGCAGGTCCGCCTCTGACCGTGCGTCTTTTCCTCTCTCTTGCAGCCCTGGAACGCCTGACGGAGGACACGAGCAGTGCCATGTCACAGCTGGCACTTGAAACACTGCATGTCCTCCTGGCAATACAGCGTGAGCGATATTCCACCATCCAGAGGCTGCATGATCAGCTGCGCAGGGCATGGATCACTCGGCCTCGCCTGTTGGGGCTCGGCTGCTGCACTGCCAGATGACTGAGGAGGAGAGCTGATCTGGGAGGCTGTCTTTGCTGGGGCAACCTGAGCCAGGGGTAATTTTCCTCTTCTTTAAGATTTTTCTTTTCTTCTTTTCCATTTTTTATCTAGATTGTAAATAAATAAATTATAGAGAATTATATATATTATTATAGATTATAGATTACTATAAATAATTCTAGAATGTGTTATGATACACAGACTGCCAGGAGCTTTTCTTTGCTGCCCAAGGTCTGCAGGGCAAGAGGCAGGAAAGGGTGAAAAGGAAGCGTGTGCTCAGCAGCACAGCCGGCTGAGGGGTGGTGAGGCCCTGAAGGGGGAAAAGGTGCTTGTGCTCAGGCAGCTGCCCAGGCGTCCAGTGCTGCAGGGAAAATGGCCAGAAGCCCCTTGGCCTGTGGTGGTTCTGCTGAAGCCTTTGTGCTGCCCACAGAGCGGCTGGGCAGGGGCTGAGGCTGCAGGGATCCCTGCCGAGCAGTGCCTGGAGATGGCCACAAGCCCTGTGCCAGGCAGGAAGCACCATCCGTGTCCTCCTGCCCGTGTGCTGCTGGCTGCCTTGCTGAGGGCTCCCAGGTGCCTCTGAATGGGGCTCCTCTGGAGCTGCTGTGGGGCTGCGGTGCTGCTGCTGGGCAGCTTGGCCAGGCTGGGGCAGCCCCTGAGGGGCTGGGGCGCTGGCAAGCCGTGGGCAATGGGCTGTCAGAGGCAGCCCCCCGGCAAGCCACCTTGATCCTGACAGCGTTGACTTGCAAGATTGATCCTGGGCACTCTGCAACTAACAGCATTGCTGTTGTGGAAAACCCAAATGCAGGGAAATCTCAGACCTTTGGTCTTGTCAGCAAAGGTTAGAATTAAACACAGGATTTGATCGGAGACCTTGGAAAGGGCTTCCAAACTTAGGTGCTAGAAGCGAGAATGCAGATTTCTAGTTTCTAGCAGAGACACGGGGAGGAATGTTGAAGTGGAGGAAAGTTTAGAGTTTTAGAGTCCAAGATCTAGAAAAAATAAAAGTAGTTACAATGGTAAACAAGAAGTTTAGGATGCAGTGCTGTAGGTTTGTGTGTCATAACATGATTGGCTAAGGAAGCTTACACTGTAGCATGAGTCCATAAGATGAAATATTGAAGGGTTGGCTCCAAACCACAAATATCCTTGTTGGCCGTGTCTTCTTGGCCAAGAAATCCTTCAAAGCTCTTGTAACTACAAGTCTTGCGGCCCTGTGAGCCATGCGGTGGAGATGTGAGCCAAACTCACCCTTCCTGTCTATGTAGAAGTGAAGAAAATGCAATGGCATCATGTAAAAAACTCAGAGATCCGCTCTCTAGCTCGTTCCAAACTCCTTCAACTCCTGCAGAGTGGGATTTAGCTACAAAGAGATGACGAGGACCCTTAGTGCTGCCTCTTTGACTCCAGAGCAGTTGCTTTAGAATCTTTCCCATAGCTCTGTGTAGTTATGTGCCAGAAATGGATCATTGGAAGAAACTTTCCCAGGTGACTTGCATGGAGGTTTGTTTGAAGGGTATTTGAGGAGAAAGGCTCCCAGCAGAGGTCTGGGCTTTGGCCTAGCTGTGTCCCCTGCTGATTGTGAAGTGTGCCATCAGCTGCAGGGCTTTCTGGGCTAAAAATGTCATCAAGTCACTTGGACTTGCTCTTTATGGCCTCTAAAAGCTGGACCCAATTTTGGGGCAAATTTGGAGACTGCATCTATGGGTGGATGGAGCACCTAGGGTTTTCCCAGTTGCTGGGAATGGTTCTCCAGGTCCCTGGAGTATCCATCCCATCTGGTTTTGCTTGTCCTGGTTCCCTGACAGCTGGGGCCCTGGGCAGAGCCCTGAGAGCCTGGTCTCCCCCCAAGGAAGGAGAAGGAGCCCCTGGAGAAGCTGTACCGGGTGGGGATGCTGCTGCTGCTGGAGACAGCGAGGGTGACATCAAGGATGACAAGCTCTTCCTCAGCCTGGCCACTGGAGGCTGAAGGTGATGGACTTTGATTCTGACACCTTCTTCAAAATCAAAGTCCACAGGGAATTTGCAGATGAGTCCCCAGCCGGGGAAATTCTGCCAGATTTGGGCATGGCCCAGGCTGGCTGGGAACCAAAGGTTCCCCCTTTACTGGGGCAGAAGCAACTCATTCTTCAGTCGCTGCCCAGCTGCTTTTGGCAGGGCTGGGAGGATGGGCTGGGGTGGGTACGAAATGGGAGTGGGCTTCTGGCCCTGCCAACAGCCCCCAGCACCCACCGTGCCCCGGGCTGGGCTGGGGCTGGGGCAGCCAGCCCGACACAAACAAAGCCCCATGGTGGGAGCAGAGGTGGGGCTCCAGAACCCATGCTGAGGCTGCTTTGGTGTGCAGGCAAGGAAGGGCTTGGGCTGCTCCACTGCCCTTGTTTGCTTTGGGATCACCGTGATTTTGGGGGGCAGTGCAGGGGGGAAGAGAGAAAGTGTGGGCTTCCCTCACCCATGGCTGGGTTTTTCCCTGGCATGCAGGGGTTTGGCCTTCCTCAAGGCCCTGACAGAGATAAGAGTTTTTACTGTTTTTCTTGTTTTCCCTTTTTGCATCTAATCTCTTTTCAGTAATGTGTTGTTTGTCTTAGCAGAGGAAATGTTCCAGGTGATCCAGTGTGGATGGGGAAGTGCTGGGGAGCAGCTGTGGCGTGGATGGGCCGTGCCCTTGGAGAAGGCTGAGGCCAAGGTTCGGGAGCAGCTTTTCTTGCAGCCGTGGCTGGCGTGAGGTGGGTCCCTGTGTGCTTGGCAGGGTGGGATCAGAGCTTTTGGGAGATGGCAGCGAGCACAGGATCATCCTGCTCTGGGCAGCTGCTGAGGGCTGGATATGCCGTGGCTGGCTGCAGGCTGGGCACATGTCCTGCCCTCCTGCTCTGTGCCAAAGGCAGCAGGGTTGGGCAGCTCTGGGCACAGCTCTGGGCACAGCCAGCATGGCCTGGGCACCACAGGCCTTGGCACAAGGGCACAGGAGCCCTCAGCTGACGGGCACTTTCTGCTTTCTCTCCTTGCAGCTGGGCTCTGCGGGTGCTGAGGCTGCTCTGGGCTCTACCAGGGCTCTGCTGGGTTCAGCCCTGGGCCCAGCTGGGCTGGCTCTGCCCTCACATTGCTCTGACAGCTCTGCATCAGACGAGCCCATTGCGAGCACAGCGCCTGAGCTTTCTGCTTTGGCAGGTGAGTGAGACTCTGCTGCAGGCCCAGCGATTGCAGCTGGGGACACACATCCAATTGGCAAGGACCCAAACTCTCCACAGTCCCAGCTGAACGCCTGGATCTGCACAGGGTGTTTTGTCTGTCCCGTTCTTCCTTCTTGATTGGCTGGAATTGTGCAATTGCACTTTCTTCCTCCTTTAGAAGTGCCGCGAGTGGGCCAAAGCTGGCGAGTGGGCTGTGCTCCTGAGGCAGTGCAGTCTAGAGCTGGTGGATGGAGAATTGCCCTTCTGCACTGCCAAACCCGAGCAAAAAGCTGTCAGTGGGACTTTGTGTCTCTGAGAAATCCCTGACGGTTTCAAAGGGAATGTGCTGCTCATTTCCAGGCTGAGAAGGAAGGTCATCTTCTAAAGGATTTGGGGTTTGACAGAGTTTCCATTCCCAGTCCTGCTTGGAGCTGCAAGGGCACAAAGCAATTTCCTCTTGCTTCAACCACAATTTCAAATACAAATTTCAAATGTTTGGAAACAAAACCCAAAATCTTTTAAAAAGGCTGCCGAGGTCAGTAAGATGGATCCATGCCATCAGCACATTTACAATGTAAATAACTGAGTTCTCTTTTTAAAAAGATCATTTACCTCTTAATGCAAAGAATTTAACTTTGCCTTTATGTTTTGTTTTTTCACTAACATTATGTTTTTTCACTAACACCTGGATTTTATTCCTACCTTTTACAATTTACCTATTTTTTTCCGTTTTCCTTTTTTTTCCTTTAAATAGAAAACATGTCCTATAAAAGGAGTGTCCTTTGCTCCTGATTCCTGTGTGGAGCAGTTCCCTTCCTGCTGGCTGAGCTGCTCAGGCAGAGCCCGGCAGCTCCTGGCCCTGCAGGGCTGAGGCTTTTCCTCATTGCTGGGCACAGACTGATGGAGCAGCACTGCTGAACTCGGGTACACAGAGGGACCAGCAGCAGCTGCCTTTGGCCACCTGAGGCTCCAAGGCCCAAACTCTGAGCAGCCAGGGCTGGAAGAGACTGGCAGGATCTGATCCCTGACTCTGGGCAGACAGGGCTGCACAAATGACCCCACAGCAGCAGCAGCAGCAGCACATGGAGCTGACTTTGAGCACAGCCCTTGCCCCTCTTCCCTCCCGTGTGCAGCGGTGTCACAGCAGCCTGAGGCACCTGGGAGCCCCCAGTGACAGCAGGGACTGGAGATGGCAGCCCTGGGCTCCTGGAGGCTGTGCAAGGAAGGGAGCTGGGCACTCCCTGTCCATGGGGAGCTTCCAGATGGAAAAGGCTGCTGTGCCCAGGCAGCTCCAAGGGCACAGATAGGAGGCTCTGGAGCACTGGATCTGTGCCAGTGCCACAGTCCTGGGCAGCAGCCAGCGAGCCCTGGGGGAACAGAGGGCACAGCATGAGGGACAGAACCAGACAAGGGCAGAGACTGGAGAGAGCCAGGCCTGGGAGCAGGAGCAGCTGCTCCATTGCACTCTTGGAGAAAGCTCTTGGCTGGTTCAAAGCGCTGAAAGGTGTGAAGGGCAGAGAGGAGGCCCCACCAAACAATGCTCCTGTTTGCACAGCCTCCCCTCTCCGTGTCCCAGAAGGAATTGCATGGACTGTGTTCTCTGCTCCGAGTCGTCTCGTTCAGCATGAGCAGCTCAGCACCAGGAGCTAAAGGAGCTGAAGCCTCAGGCCACAGGAGCTGGGCAAGAGGGAACTTTTGGAGCAAAGTAATGCTGCTAAAATAGCCCCAGCTGAATGCAGTGGATAGAATCATGGAATCACAGAATCCTTTCTGTTGGAAAAGCCCTCTGAGCTCACTCAGTGTAGCCGCTCACGCAGCAGTGCCAAGCCCAGCACTAAACCTCGTCCCTGAAGTGCCAAGGCCTGGACACCAGCCCTGAGTGAGGCCTGGACAGCAGGCCTTGAGCCAAAGGTGGCCTCTGGATAAACCTTCCAAGCAAAGGTTATCTTTGTATCTGCTCCCTAATGAAGTATGCATGGTCATTAGCACTGTGATAGATGTAGCCACTCATTAGTGAAACAGGTATTGACCTTTGTGTATTTAGAACCCAGACAAGGCCATGAAATCTGACATCTGGCCTTGTTTGGGGCTGTATGATCAAAGTCAGCTCCCTCGGTTCCTCCTTGAGCCCTGGCCAGGCTTTGGGAGGGACCCAAGAGGAGGATGAAACCAGATGTTGCCCCACTAGCAGTGCTGTCAGTTTGTTCATTCAGCACTGTCAGAGCTGGGCCCTCTCCCAGCGGGGTTGGAGCCTCACCTGGGGCTGGAGGCACCTGCAGGAATTCCCAGTGCCCAGGAGTGGCTCTGCAGCCCTTGGCTGTGACAGCTTCCCCAGCTGCTGTGTGGATCTGGGGGATGGTAAAGGCTGAGGGTAAATGCTGCTGGATCTTTCTTAATCACTGCAGGCAGTCTTTGGTGGGAATGGTTGGGTGCATTGCAGAGCTGCTCCTGTTGTGATTCTTTGCTGCTCTGAACTGCAGGAAATGACACTGATTCTTTCAGTTGGAGTCTGTGTCTTTAATGCTGACTTTGGCCACTGGTAAAACAAAACTGTCCCAGTCTGGCCAGATGCCAACAAAAATGTCAGTTGTTCAGTGTAAATGTGAGGAATCAGTCCCATCAGAAATTCCCAGCTGGGAAGCCCTTCCCTGGAGTTTCCTGGCTCTGGAGTGGGCTGAGGTCGGAGCCCCGTGTGAGCAGTGGGGCAGTTGGGTAAAAGAAGCTGCACCCCTGGATGTCTTCAAATGCATCCAAAAATTGCAAATGGAAAAGGAAAAGACCTTGTGGGTTTGGGCAGACAAAGATGAATTTGTTGAGAGTACATAGGAAACAGCACCTTCAGAAGGAACAATTATGGTTGGAATGCTCCCACATGGAGAAACAGAAGGTTTTAATCTTGAGCTCAGATGCATTTGTGCATCTGATTATTGAAATATCAATATAATAAATAACTATATACATATTTATAGTATAATAAGACCTTCATGTTTATATTTATAGATTTATATATATATATATATATATCTACATATCTATATCTATATTTCTACATCAATATATACATATAAAATACTAATAGTGTGAAATAGTCCTGACATGACTAATTTGGTATCTTTGGCTGCTCAGGGATGTAACACTAAATACCCTACAGAACAGGACTGGCCAGGACCCTAATGTCAGTGTTCAGCTTTGTGAGATTGTATATAATGGAAAAAGGAGGAAGGGAGGAAATTGGCTATTTTTACAGGGTGTGCTGATACTGTGATGCAGAGTGGTTGGTCTTCTCCTGTGAAAAATACAGTGATTTTGCCTGCAGGGTTTTTCATGTACCAGACTATGTACAAGCTGCAGGATTGGTTGCATGGGTGAAGGGGTTGTTAAAAGAGCAGTTGGAAAAATGAGGAGATGGGAACCTTTGTCCATGGAGAACCCATCTCCCAGATGTGCTCCATGCCCTTCACAATGGCCCACTGCGGAAATGGAACCTCCTGGGTGTGCCCGGCTGCCCCCAATTTGCAAATCCAACCATGGGCAGTGAGACTTGGGCTGCCTGGGAAATTGTTGTGGCTGTGATGGCCCCTGGCAGGGCCAGCCCAGAGGCTGCAGGGCTGGGCCTTCATGCACTGGAATTAATTAGGATAAATTCAAAGCAAATGAGAGCTATCAGTTCTGAAACAGGAATTTAGATTCCTCCAGGACACTTGGCTTTGGTAACTGCTCCCTTGGAGCATGGCCTTGCGAAGTGTTCCTGTCATGGCAGGAGGAAACGATGCAGAATATCCAGGAGAAATTACAGTAATTCTGTTAAACAATAATGAACAAGATTGGATTATTCAACCCCATGACAGGGTAGCACAATTATTGATCTTGCAATTTTAGGAACGATTGTGAAAAAGGAGATCCACCTCCAGTCACCACCGTTTGTGGAGATAAAGGGCTTTGATCCAGCAGCCCTAATAATGGAGCCAGAGTGTGGGTCCCGAGGCCAAAAGGCCCTCCCAAGGCAGCTGAAGGGGCAGCTCCTAGAAAGACAACTCTGAGTCCTGAAACCTGGGCAGGAACAATGGGAATGTGTCCCTGCAGCCAAGTATTCTGAGTGAGAACGAGGAGACCTGACAGGATATTTTTTTACACATCGTGTCAGACGAGATCTCCCTGTTTGCCCCAGGGGCCCTTGTGGAAAATGGTCTGATCCACAGGGCTCCATGTGAAGGCTGCTGTGACACTGAGGGACTTGCACAGGAATTCCATCCAGGAGCCTGGGTGCCCCTCAGGCACTGGGACCCAGCCCCTTCCAGCCAGAGGGGAAAGGGCCCCCCACGCCTTGTTAGCCACAGACAGCATGGTAAAGCTGAACAGCAAAGGGCCTCGGGGCATTATTCTGGAATTAAAAAGGTGCCAGCTCCATGGACAACAGGATTCTTGTTCCTAATTGGAATGAGATTGAGAAAAATGAATGAAGAACAGTATCGCTAAAGTACTGCTGATGTCTGTAAGGTGTACCTTGATAGTCAGCCAGAATCTTTGTCTGCCACAAACACCTCTAGTGTTTCACCTAGGGATTGGTCATCAAAATGTAATGATGTGTTATGATGGATTGCTGAGCTTCCTTTGTAATTCTTTGCTAATGATGATGTGCTTTGCTGAGCTTATCCTTTTGTAATTCTTGGCAGCTGTGCATGATATAAATGACACAATTCCTTCAGTTTGTGTTTGGGTCTTTGGTAGTGACCCTGCCCTCTGGTGAAACTGGGCCCCCTCTGCCTAAGTGTTCCCTGGGAAGGCAAAAGTCCTCAATCCAAAATTTCCCCCTTCCTCCTTGTTCCCCCCCTTCACACCCTGAGCATGATGTGCTCTGGTCTGGGCTATGCCCGGCGTCAGTTGGGGTCCCCTGTCCTGGCTGTGTCCCCTGCCCAGCTCCCCCGCAGCCCCAGCCCCTCCCCAGCGTGGCTGACGAGGGGCAGGACAGGCCTTGGCTGTGCTGCAGCTCAGCAAGAACAAAACCATCTCTGCGTGCTCAGCCCTGTGCTCAGCACCCGGCCCAGCAGCGTCTCAGTGCCAGGGGCTGTGCCCTCAGTCCCTGCCAGGGGTTTCCATGGCAACTGCCAGGCCAGGTGACCCAGGTGTCCCCCCAGTGCCGGTTGCCATGGGAACAGTGCCCAGCCCTGCCCCTTTCTGTCTGGCTGACCTGGCCTTTGGCCCTGGCAGTGCCGGTGGCTGCTGGTTCCTGGTGCCCGAGCGGCCAGCGCGGCACAGGGCAGGTGGCCATGGCACAGCCCCCAGCAAGGGATCCCCTCTGGCTCTGGGCACTGACACCAGCCCTGAGCAAGGGCCAGGGCAGATTTCCATGGCCACCAACCATCACAATGGCTCCAGGCATTGGTTGCCATGGCACTAAACCAAGGACCGGGTCCCCATGGCCATTGCCATGGCACCTGGTGGCACCAACGAGTGTCACTGCAATTGTACCTGGAACAGCCCTGGCACCGCTTTGTCCCAGGGTTGCCATGGCAGCCGAGGCCAGCAACAGCTCTGCAGGCAAGTGTCCATGGAACCTGACTGCAGAAATGGCTCCTTGGGCTGGTTTCCAAGGAAACCTGAACTGATGGGGGTTGCCATGGCGCCCAGACGCAGCATTGGGGTCCCTGCAGTGTCCATGGCAACAGTCCCTTGCAATGACACCACTGCATGTTGGGCTGATTATCCACCCTCAAGGCTGGCCTGGGACAGGTCTGGAGTGCTCTGGGTGGCACCTTGGGCTTGGCATACACTTGAGGAGTATGTCTGTTTGCAGTGGGGAAACTCAGGAGTTTTAGATTGCTTCAAAAAAAATGAAGGAAAATCCCTCTTTGGCTGTGTGCAGCCAGTTCTTCAAGCAAAGCAGGTCCCAGATGAGTGAGGAGAGACACAATGGGCTTGAGGAATGTGGAGCAAGGTTGTCTACACTGGCTCAGAGCTCAAGGCACTGCTTCTCTGAGAAGGCCAGACCTCATTAGGAGAGTCCCTGCATCAATATCAGGCACTGAATGCTGCAATCATCCCTTGTGTAATAAGAACAGCAATAAGACACCCTTTAAAATAGGACTACATATTTCCTGGAAGCTCTTTGATCTATTTCTCCATAACTGTCAAAGGGAAACCTCCTAATCAGCTACACTGGAGCAGAGGGAAATCAAGGCAGAGCCAGGGTTTGTCAGGACTTGCTTGATCCTCGTGAGCCTCACTGTGCATTTGGAGTGAGCCCTTGAACCTCAGGGCCTGGGAGGAGATTGCACAAACCTTTCCAGGAGTCAAAGGCAGAGGAAATGCCTGAAGTGTCTCCAGGCATTCATGGCTTCCACTGAGGTCCCTCTTCAACACAGGCTCCTCATGGACTCCTTGGAGGAGAGAATTGGTGGCCAGGATGGCACAAAAACCTCTCAGACACTCAATGTGGAAAGGAAAATCCAAAGTACCTTCAACACACTGAGTGTCTCAAAGCATTAATGAGCCCAACTGCGTGTCAGTACAAAGCTCTCCAGGGACTAATTAACGCAGATAATTGGGGCCATGTTTGCACAAACCTCTCCCAGAGTCTGTATCCAAAGGGAAACACCAAGTACCTTAAAATAACTGAAGTACCCTGAAGCATTAATGAGCCCCACTGGGTGTTGTTACTGACAGAGCCTCTCCAGGGACTAATTACAGCAGATTATTGAAGACTAGGATTGCACAAACCTCTCAGAGACTCCAAGACAAAAGCAAAAGCCAAAGTCCTTTGAAAAACCTGCAGGCCCTGCAGAGAGCATGAAGTAGCCCCCAGGGCCATTCCTGACCAAGCTCCCCAGGGACTCCATCCAGCAGATCCTTGAGGCCACTGGGATGTGGGCTAGGACGAATGCTGAGGGCAGGACAAGGGGCTGACAGTGCCCAGCCTGGCTGGGGCTGTGCCAGGAGGCCCCAGGGCCTCAGGACAAAGTGTCTCCTCCCAGCCCTTGGTGGCACAGACCCTGCTGTGCCCCAGGGCACCAAGACTTGGCTTCTCTTTGTTCCCACCTGTCATCACTGCCTCCAGTTCTCTGCTCTGCCTGGGGCCTGGGGACACTTGCTCAGTCGTGTCCCTGACAGGGATCTCTTCGAAGTTCAAGAAACTTCAGTGTTTCAATGGAACTGAGTTCTTGAGGGTTCTTGAGGGTTCTGTGACTCACAGAGCTGGCGGTGACATCACAGACCTGGCTGTGACATCACAGAGCAGGGTGTGAGGCCATAGAGCAGTGTCTGCCATCATAGAGGGTGGCTCTGAGGCATCAGAGAGTGGGTTGTGACATCACCTGGTGGCTGTGTAACATCATAGAGGAGGCTGTGACATCACAGAACAGATTGTGACATCACAGGGTGACTTTGTGACATCAGTCTTCTGTGATGTCACAGCATAGCTGTATGAAATCACAGGGTGACATAGAGTTGGCCCTGTGACATCACAGGGTCAGTGTGACATCACAAGGGTTGTGTGGCATCACAGAGATGGCTGTGTGATATTAAAGGGGCAGTGTGACATCACAGGGCAATGTGACATCACAGGGGCAGCTGTGTGACATCACAGGGGCTGTGTGATATCACAGGGGCTGTGTGACATCACAGGGTCTGTGTGAGGTTCCTGGGGAGGTCACTCTGCCCCGGCCCCCCTCACAGTTCCCCCCTGAGCAGTCCAACCCTGCTCGTGCACACTGGGGTCCCCTGTCCCCCCAGGTGCCCCCGGCCCCGCAGCCTCCCCCAGAGGATGTTCCACGAGATCGACCCCAGAGCCTGACACGGGGACGGGGGGCCGGGGCCCTGGGGTTGGCACAGGGGGACAGGGACCCCCCGGCAGTGTCCCCGTGTCCCGCAGGGCCAGAGACTGGGCCAGGGCTCCTTCACCCTGTTATGAACGATGGCTTGAGAGGGCTGAAAAAATCCCCAGCAAGGGATCAGCAAAAACCAGATTTAATATTAAGGGACAGCAGCACAGAGTTCCTTGGCAAGAGTCCCTCTGCTCCTGACTGGACACTTCAGGCACACCAGGGAAACAAAGCAACAACAAAACCAAACAGAATCCAGGGAATCAAACCAGAAATTAACCTAGAACTGTCCCTGTGTGTGTGTGAGTGACACAAGTGAGAGTAAGGATAAAAGGAATATCGCCTAAAGGCTGAACAGGCCTCACATTTAACAGGACTTAAATTACACCTTAAGTGTGACCAATACCTTAAACATCAAAGTTTAGCAAAACAACAGCACTTAACCCTTTTTAACCTTACTTATAACCTATGACTTAGCAATTTAACAGAGGAATAATACTTAACAATATTTAACTTAGCTAATAACTTAAATAAAATGTAACAATTTAGCAAAAGAACAACTCTTAGCAGCATTTAATTTAGCTTAGACCTTGTGACTTAACCTTACTTACTGATATCTGGATATCTGACTGACTCATCTATCCAAGGACATTAAGCCCCTCAGAGTGCAGCATTTCTGCCACATTTCCCCAGCACAGGCACTCCTGTGTGCACACAGACACAAAGAGTCAGTGCAAGGCACCTGTGAGCAATTCCCCTGAGGGCAGGCAATGCTCCCTGTGGATCCTTTGGCATCTCCCCAGCGGGCAAAGGGCTGAGCCTGGAGGAGTGGGGGGATTGGCCCAGGCTCCGTCGTTGTTGGGGATCCCCGAGTGCAGCAAACGGGAGAATTCCCGGCTGGGAGAGGCCCCACTCAGAGGGAGTCGCTGGCCCAGGAGAGCTCCAAGGGCTCCTTTTGGAGCGCTGTTTGCAGGGCCCCAAGAGAGGGGCTGCAGTCTCAGCAATGGTTCATCCTGGCCACACTTGGCACCAACAGCTTTCTTTGGCAGTGTGAGAACAGGGATGTTGTGTCACCGAGGGAACAAAAACAGTTCCCAGGGCTGCTCCTGGAGAAACCAGGAGCTGGTTGGGCAGCAGCAGGGCCTGGAGCAGACAGTGTTTGTGATGAGCTGCAGAGGAGCTGAGCCCAGGAGCTGTTGGCCAAGGCTGAGCCCCAAGGAGCATTTCTCATCTGGCAGGGCGGCCTGAGAAGGGGAGGGGGGAATGCAGCAGCACAGGGCCCATTAAACCAAGGGACCATTGTGACACTGTGGGGCCCTGTGAGACCAAGGGACCATTGTGACACTGTGGGGCCTCATGGAATCATGGAGAGCACTGTGACATTGCTGTGCCTCATGGAACCAAGGGGACTGTACTGACGCTGTGTGGCTCCACGGAGTGTAGAGATCATTGTGACACTGAGAGGCCCCATCAAACCAAGGGTCCATTGTGACACCAAGGGGCCTCATGGCACCATGGAGACCATTGTGACACTTTGGGGTGTCATGGGACCAAGGGGCCATTGGGACACTGCGAGAGTCCAAGGAGCCAAAGGTTCATTATGACATTGCAGGGCCTCATGAAACCATGGGGGGACCATTAAGATCACTTCACAGCCTCATGGAACCAGGGAGCCATTGTGACACTGAGGGGACTCATGAAATCACGGAGACCATTGTGATACTTCAGGGCCTTATGAAACCTAGGGACCATTGTGACACTGCTGGACCCCTTGGAAACAAGTCACCATTATGGCACTGTGGGGCCCCATAAAAGCAAGGGAACACAGAACAGCTCTAGCTGGTTTGGTCTCCCAGGGACCATCTGACTGGTCCAACTGACCTTGGCATGTTGAGGGTCTCTTCTCTCCTCTCCTCTCCTCTCCTCTCCTCTCCTCTCCTCTCCTCTCCTCTCCTCTCCTCTCCTCTCCTCTCCTCTCCTCTCCTCTCCTCTCCTCTCCTCTCCTCTCCTCTCCTCTCCTCTCCTCTCCTCTCCTCTCCTCTCCTCTCCTCTCCTCTCCTCTCCTCTCCTCTCCTCTCCTCTCCTCTCCTCTCCTCTCCTCTCCTCTCCTCTCCTCTCCTCTCCTCTCCTCTCCTCTCCTCTCCTCTCCTCTCCTCTTGCTGAAACACTGGGGCTCTGTGCTTTCCTTCCTATGGAAAAGAACTGTCCTGCTTCTCCAGGTGCCTATGGCCAAGATTGGGATTCCACCTTCAAAATTCCCATAATCCAAAGACTGCTCCCAGACAAAATCTGCCATTCCTGACAAGTCTGGCTGGCCTTGGCCTAGTCAGTCTCTCACTTGCCTTTCAAACATTAGACTCTGTGCTTTTCTTCCTATGGAAAAGAACTGTCCTGCAGCTCTAGGAACCCATGGCCAGAATTGGGATTTCACCTCCAACATTCCCTATTCTGATAGACTGGAGGAGATTGCTGGCTTGAAACATTTCATGTGTGGGGGAGGAAGGGGCAGGTCCAGCCTTGCCCTGCCCTAGAACCCCAGCCCTGCCCTGCCCTGGAACCCCAGAGCCTCTATCCCAGCCCAGCAGTGTCTGCCAGTCCCTGGCACAGCACAGGCAATGCTCCACAGCCACCTCTGCAGCCCCAGCCCAGCTCCTGAGGGACCAAATGAGCCCAAGGCCCACCTGGGGGAAGGGCCCAGGATGACCAAGGGGAATTGAAGGCTGACCACAAGGCAAGCACACATTCTGGCCCTACCTCCTCTTGTAATTTCCATCTAAACACTGCTGGAATCCAGGAGTTGGTAGCTGTGTATGTGCTTCTCTGGATCTTTTTTGCCTTTCTCTCTTTCTGTGTCTTCTTCTGTTTCTGTGCTCCTGCAAATGTTGAGTAACTTAAAATTGAAGAGGCTTAGAGTTTGTGAAGTTGAATGGGCCAAGTCAATGCTTTCAGAAGTGTTTTTTGTTGACTGATTATCTATTGTAGTTTGACATGAGAAGAATTTTATAAAGTAATACAAAACTTTTTGTGTAACTGACAATCTGTTAAACCACTAAGATACTGAACACGCCTCTGTTAAACACAAATGTTAAAGACAAAAAATCCTAGGAATCTCCTCTTTCTTTTCCAGTCAACAAAGAAGCAGCAAGCCCTGGCCCTGGCCCCCATCTAAACCAAACCAAACCAAACCAAACCAAACCAAACCAAACCAAACCAAACCAAACCAAACCAAACCAAGCAACCCTGCTGTGGGCTGAGCCCCTTTCCTCCTCCCCAGGCTGCCCCTCCTCCCCATCAGCCCAATTCTAACCAAACCAAACCCCAAGAACTACCAAACAGGAAAACAAAAGTGGCTACAAAACCCCAACCAGAACAAAGCCAGGCACAGCTATTAAAATCTTACCATCAAGTCCCTTTCCTCCAACACAACTCAAACCAAAAACTCCTACAACCCACAACCCAGAAAAAATAACCCTACAACTAAAAACTTGAACACACAAAAAAAAAAAAAAGTCAAAAACAACCCATAAAACAAATCCTAACACAGCCAAACCACAACTTCCACCACAACTTACTGACAGGTCAGGTGTCAGTCCTTTCAAAACATACATCCTCCCTTGAGTATAGGAAAAAGGCAAAATATAAGCATATAAAAAACAATATGAAACCATCAAAGTCAGTAAAAAAGAAAATTAATCCCAAATAAAAAAAGAAGAAAAATTACCTAAATCTTAAAACTATAATCCTCTTATAAACTATAAAGAAAAAACTCTTTTTCTTTAAAACAAAAAAAACTATTAAAATATTTTCAAAATAATATCAAACAAAAACCTCCATACTAAAATAAACAAATGTTAAAATAACTGGAATTTCATCAAAAGTTTAAACAGGAAAAAAAGTCCAGTATCCTCAAGAGAGATTTTCTCTATTCCCAGAGATAAAAATGATTTTAAAAGTAAATAATAAAAACTTTTACCTTTAAACAACTCATCTTTTAAACAATACCCCATAAGTCAACATGGCCCATCAGCAAACTGTAAAAAAGCTTGTAGCAATAAAAACAACTTCACAATAACTAACTTCCACCAGCAACTGCTATCCATGACCAAATAAAAACCACAAAACCCCTATTTTTTCCTCTTGTAAAGAAATCTCCATATGCTTAACACAAAAACTTCTCTCTCAAGGTAAACTAACAAAAAGACTATTCTAGAAATAGTAAACTAACTAGAAATTTTAAGTTTAGTTTCTCCAATTTTCAGTAAAAATTGTAAAGACAAAAAAAGTGTAATAAAGACTTTATTTTAATTCTTTCTACTTTTTTCTTTTTTAATTTGCTTTTAATAAAGTTTATTTATACCTTATTAAAATTTTAGGCCTACTTTACCTTTCTTGTAATCCTATCTTACAACAAAATACATACATAAATAATTAACCAACAATAAAACCCACCACACTCACAAATCCATTAATTAAGAAATCTCAAGATTAGAAAAATCTTGAATTAACAAACCAAAACCACTACAAAGTCATAAAGAACCTTTTGCCAAAGTTTCGCTGCTTTTGTAAAGTTACCAGTAAAGGCTGTTTTGTTGTTTTGAGCTCCTGAGAATCTCCTGTTGGTATTTCTCCAGGGAGTCCAACTCACAGTACACAAACAATTCTAATTCCTTTCAAATGTCTCAGTGAGAGATTTATTTCAGGGATGGGAGCAGGGCTTGTGTGTCCTGCTTGGCACAGCCCAGGCAGGGCTTTCCCAGCCACATTCCACACTCCATTTCCCAGCTGGAGCCCCTGGTGCCTCTGAGTTGTTCTGCCCCAGCCCCAGGGACGCTCTCCTTGTCTGCCCATTCCCCCACGGTCTCTGGGCAGGGATGGCCTCAGTGGGGTCTGCTGACATCCTCAGCAACTTGGAGGCTGCTGCTGAATTTTCCTGCTCCAGAGCCTTGTTCAGCCTTCAGCTCTTCAGTGCAGGAATTCAGTGTCCCAGGGCTCATTAACATTGAGAACACCTTAACAAGCCAAGCCTTAAGGAATCATTTGACTTAAGTGTTCAAATCTTCTGTGGTTAATTAGACAGATTTCAGAAGTGTATTCAAACTGAATATATTCTATTTAAAAAGACAGAAAACATTTTTTTAAGTCCTGTTGAGGATTTTTCCTTGTTCATAAATTGATATGTGCCGTCTCCAACTGACACTGAATCCAAGTACCTCTTCATGCAGTTTGAATAGATATGAAAGTCAAGACCCTTCATGGCTGACAATCAATCAGAATCTGTCCCTAACCCCACCCCACCATTTCCCCCATCCAAGCCCTGGCACTCAGAGCAGCCTTGTGCAAATCTGAGCTCCCTCCAGCCCAGGCTGCACCTGCAGCTTTCAGCTCCCTGGCTCCAACTCCCACCTGCTTTCCTTGGAGAAGGAGCTGCCCGAGACACAGAGGGATGTTCATTTCTTGTCAGCCAACAAAGCTAAGGGAAAGCACAGCTCCATCAAATGCAAAAGTCATTCCTCTGCTGGATATTAAACCCACTTTGCAAAGCAGACAGCCCCAGAGCAATGGAAAACACCTTCTGTGCCCAGCACAGATCCCGGGGTCTCCCCAAACCCTCCCTGCCCCGATTCTGCCCAGATTTGCTCTTTGCACACACGAGTCACAGGCTGAAGTCAGGAGTTCCCCCCATACCCAGAGGGAGGAAAAGGGAGAAAGGGGATGAAGAGTTCTTCTGTGCAGAGCCAACGTCCAAGTGCAGCCCCTGCAGTGGGAACCACAACTCATCAGGTTTGTGTCCTTTGGGCTCAGGGTCTGGTGACACTCAGAGGCACAGAAAGGTTTCTTGCCAACAAGTGCAAGTTGGACATTTGAACAGTTTAATAACCATCACAGCTCTTCCCTTAGCTCTCTGGAATGTCCCAGCGGCATCTGACATGTCCACCATCCCCAAGGGATATCAGTACAGAAGCAGTTAAAGACAAAGGCATAAGAATAGGGAATTCTGTGTTAAAGACAATTAGGATGTTGACTAATATTTATTTGAACATCAGGAAGATTGGGCAACTCCCTAAAGCTCAAAGCATGAAACCAGTCAGCTGAGAGGCCCTTGAACGTCCAGATAACATCTGGAGCAGAAAATCTGGGAGCAGTTGGAAAGTCAGAGATCCCTCTGGTCTAGTGAAGAGATGTCCTTAGACACAGCTCTTTCAACAGGAGAACTGCAAACACTTGATGGAAAAGAAAGAGATTAAATATTAGGCTGAATATTGGTGACACAAGGTGATGGGAAGAGCAGTATTTGTTCTCCTGCCATCAGTACACTTCCAGCAAATCCCTGTTCCTGGTGGGAAAACTGCCATTTCTTCTACGTACTCAAATGACCCAGAGAATAAAGATTTGCTTGTATATTATGAAACTAACAGGTAATAAAAGCTGTGCCCCTTTCCAGGCAGACATCAGTTGTGTGCCCATGAACAGGCAGTGCCACTTGTGCCCTGAGGTGCCCAGCTGGGATTGGATCTCTCCCTGAGAGCACCTGAGGGAGAGCAGAGCACCTTGCAAGCTGCAGGTCCCTGACAGCCCCACAGGGCTCCTGTCCCATCAACATCTGCTCTGCTCCAGTCTGAAACAGGGCCCAGCATGGTGCTGGGATCATCAGAGAGCTGAGGTGTGTGCTGGAATTCAATGCCCAACATTGCTCATTCTGTGATTCTGGGAACTAGCCACAGAGCAGTTGTGAGAGCCTGGGAATAATGGAATCAAGAGGCCATTGCTCCATTGCAAGGACTCTGGGAACTGAGGGAACAATTGTGACACTGTGGTGCCCCATGGAACCAAGGGTCCCTGGTGACACTGCAGGATCTTGTATCACCAGGGCTCCATTGTGACACTGCAGCACAAAGGAATTCATGGTGGCACTCTGAGGCCTCCTGGAACCAAGAGGCCTCTGTGACCGTGCAGGGCCTTGTGGAACCATGCAGAGCATTGTGACAGAGCAGGACCTGGTGTCATGATAGGGCCATTGTGACACTGCAGGGTCCCATGGAACCAAGGGGCCAGGGCTGCTCCTCAGGGACTCCTGGAAAGAAGGTAACATGTTTGATACCATGGTGGCCCTTGGGAGCAAGAGGCCATTGTGACACAGGGGAACCAAAGAAAACATTGCTGCACTGCCAGACCTCATGGGACCAAGGATCCATAGTGACACTTCAGGGCCTTGGGGGACCAAGGCGCCATTGTGACACTGTGGGGCCCAAGGATCCAAGGGACTTTGTGACACTGGGAGGGCTCATGGAATCATGGAGAGCATTGGGACACTCAGGGGCCTCATGGAACCATGGTGATACCAATTTTTCTGTGAGTGTTTATCTGCTGGAGGGTAGGAGGACTCCGCACAGGGCCCTGGATCTAGGGCCAGGCTGGATCTAGGGGACAAATCCAACAAGGTGAGATTTAAAAAGTTCATATGCTGGGTCCTGCAATTTTGCCACAAGAACCCCTGCAGTGCTACAGACTGGGGACAGAGTGGCTGGAGAGCAGTCAAGCAGAAAGGGACCTGCAGGGACTGATGGACAGCAGGCTGAACATGAGCCAGCAGTGTGCCCAGGTGGCCAAGAAGGCCAATTGCTCCTGGCCTGGATTAGCAATGGTGTGGCCAGCAGGACCAGGGCAGGGATTCTTCCCCTGTGCTCAGCACTGTTGGGGCAGCACCTGGAGTGCTGTGTCCGGTTCTGGGCTCCCAATTTAGCAAGTACATGGAGGGGCTGGAGCGTGTCCAGAGAAGGGCAACAAGGCTGCGGAGGGGTCTGGAACACAAGTCCTGTGAAGAGTGGCTGAGGGAGCTGGGGTTGTTTATCCTGGAAAAGAGGAGGCTCAGGGGAGACAAGATGGTGTCAGGGCACGGGTTGGACTTGATGATCTCCATGGCCTGTTACAGCCTTGCTGATTCTGGGATTCTCTGAAGCCACCCTTGGAGGAGTTGCACAATGAGCCCTGGGCCTCCTCATCAGAAGCTCTAGCAGCCCAGGTCCCTAAGCTTCTCCTGCCAGCCCCAAAGCCCATCCTGTCAGTCCTGCAGAGCCTCTGCAGCTCCTCCTCATTGCCCAGAACAGGGAGCCCCAGAGCCAGACACAGCAGCCCAGATGTGCCCCCCTAGCCTGGGGTGTCTCTGGCAAGGGAGCAGCACCAGGCACTGCAGGGGCCTCCAGACGATTCCTGCAGCACTTGTAGGATGATCCTGCTGCCCAGGGACGTTCCCATGGACGTTCCCATGGGGCCAAGTCAGGAACTGCAATGGGGAGTGGGGCCAGAGAGGAAAGGGCAAACAGGGATGGGCTGTTTTCAGGGGAGGGGACAGCAATGGGCAATAGGAAGAAATCTGGATCAGGAAAGAGGAAGGAAAGCAAAGGTGAAGCCAAGGAAATGCTCAGGGCAGTTTGGGAGTGGCTGCCAGGCAGCCCTGGCTCTGAGCAACAGCATCTGCAGTGGGACAGGAAACTCCCAGCTGATGGGAACAAACTGTCTGGCTGACGTCAGAGGCCAGGACAAAGCTGAGTGCTTTCCCTGGTGTCCCCCAGCCCTTGCTGCCCCCAGGGGCTGATGGCATTTGTGCTCCCTCAGGTTCATGTCCCCACACCAACAGCATGGGGGTGCTCTCCCTGCTCTGTGCAATGCAAACAGGGGCTGCTGAGCCAGTGCTGCCCTGTCTGTGCCTGCAAGGATGGGGCACCTGTGTGAGCTGGGGGAGAGGCCAGGGCTGCAGAGGGGGGATGTTGTTGGCAGCTCCATCAGGACGCTCTGGGATGCTGCCCTGGGCTGTGCAGCGCACTGGGGATGAATCAGCCCCTGCTCTGCTGCTCCTTCCCATCTGCCCCAGGGCCCTTGCAGAGCCCCAGCCATGCTGTTTGCCGCCAGCCTGCCCACAGCCAGCCTGGGGCTGCTCACAGGGGTTTTCTGTGCTGAGCATTGGCCTGGGCGTGTTCTTGAGAGAGCCTGGACAAGGAGCCTGGAGCCCCCAGGCCCTGGCCTGAGGCGTCAGTGCTGCCCCAGCAGTGCCCATGGCCTGTCCCTGCTGCAGCCCCAGCACTGCCACCCCCAGGACTGTGCCAGGCCCCGAGAGCAGTCAGGCCCTACAGCAACACCAGGGCCACCAGGGCAGCGGGGCAGGGCCATGGCAGCAGCACTGGCAACACCAAGTGCTGCTGGGCACAGCTGCTGTGCCAGCACTGACCTGCCCCTAGCTCTGCACACAGACATTGCTGCTGCAGCTGTAGAGAAGGCAACAAAAGGGCATCTCTGCAGAAAACTCTGCTGGGAGATCCTTTAGTTCATTTAGAGCCACCAAGAGCGCAGCTCCCCATTGAAACGGGCTGTGGGCACAGGGAAGGTGGAGAGAAACAGAACGAGAAATGGCACAAACAATGACATTTATTTGTAGATCATATGAAAAAAGTAAAACAAAGAAAAAGAACTTCCAAAATTAAACCAACAAGAAGTATCCAAGATGAGTTTTATTACATGTAATTTGCAGAAATTTGCCATCAGTTTAATGTTTCTGAAAGCATCCAGTGATCAGTCTCCAAACTGCAGCCTTGAGCTCCTGGTTCCTCAGGCTGTAGATGAGGGGGTTCAGGGCTGGAGGCACCACCGAGTACAGAACTGACACTGACATATTAAGTGATGGGGAGGAGATGGAGGGGGGCGTCAGGTGAGCAAATGTTCCAGTGCTGATAAACAAGGACACCACAGCCAGGTGAGGGAGGCAGGTGGAAAAGGCTTTGTGTTTTCCCTTCTCAGAGGGGATCCTCAGCACAGCCCTGAAGATCTGTACATAGGAGAAAACAATGAACACAAAACAGCCAAATTATGAACAAAGGCTAACTACCATGAGCCCAGGTTTCCTGAGGTTTGAGTGGGAGCAGGAGAGCTTGAGGATCTGGGGGATTTCACAGAAGAACTGGCCCAGGGCATTGCCATGGCACAGGGGCAGGGAAAATGTATTGGCTGTGTGCATGAGAGCATTGAGAAAGGCACTGGCCCAGGCAGCTGCTGCCATGTGGGCACAAGCTCTGCTGCCCAGGAGGGTCCCATAGTGCAGGGGTTTGCAGATGGACACGTAGAGGTTGTAGCACATGATAGTAAGGAGGGAAAGCTCTGCTGAGATGAAGAACAGAAAGAAAAGCAGCTGTGCAGCACATCCTTTGTAGGAGATGTTCCTGGTGTCCCAGAGGGAATTGTGCATGGCTTTGGGGACAGTGGTGCAGATGGAGCCCAGGTTGCTGAGGGCCAGGTTGAGCAGGAAGAAGAACATGGGCGTGTGCAGGTGGTGGCCGCAGGCTATGGCGCTGATGATGAGGCCGTTGCCCAGGAGGGCAGCCAGGGAGATGCCCAGCAAGAGGCAGAAGTGCAGGAGCTGCAGCTGCCACGTGTCTGCCAATGCCAGCAGGAGGAAGTGCCTGATGGAGCTGCTGTTGGACATTTGCTGTGGCTGCACATGGGGGACCTGTTCATGGAGAAAGGACAGGGACAAGTCAGCAGAGGCTGCTTTTAGCCAAACCTGAGCCATTCCCTGCAGACTGTCGCACTGGGACACATCCAGCCTTGTTCTTGCTCTGGTACAACCTTCACCCAGGTCCCTGCCTGAGCTCCAGTTGTCCTGGCTGAGTGTGCAGGAGCAGCCAGGCCTGTGCCTGGAGGCTCTCGAGGAGCCATCTCTCCCCCATTGCCCTGGGCTTGTGGCCATGGGGCAGAGGGATGAGGATGGATATTCAGGATTTGTCAGGGGAATCACTCCTAATGCGGACAGGCTTGGTAGCGTCTGCACTCCCATTTCTAAAGGAAATAGATGGCAGGAGTTGGTTTTAGGAATTGTTTTCCTACCCACACATCATTCCTGGCTCTCTGAGGACAGAAAACCCCAGCATTCTTGCTGCACTCAGAGTTTGCCACTGAGAGATGGGAGAGCCAAAGGATTCCCTGTGGCTCAGGGAAGGTGAGGGGCTGGATGGGCTTGTTCCCAGCTGCCCTGGCTTTGCACCTTTGGCTGCAATCAGAGCACAGTCACACACCTGTGTCAGCCTGGGATAAACCAGACCCTGCCCAGAGCAGAGGGATCCCTGAATGTCTCACCCTCTCTAAACGTCTCTGGGCAAGATCTCAGCACCCCCTGTGCCAAGGACACTCACAGCTCCCTTGGCAAACCCAACAGCATTTCCTCAGCTCTGGCAGCTCTGCCCTTCCCCGTGGGACATTCAGTGAACTCCCAGAGGCTCTGGCACAGATTTGCACCCAGGAGGGCAGCTCAGAGCTTGGAAGGGCACAGCAAGGAGATCCCTGGCTGTGCCCATGATGGGATCTCAGGGAGGGGGCTCAGCTCATTCCCCTTTCCCATGGACTGCTTTGTCCACAGCCCCCAGGTGCCAGGGAAACTTGGACATCCCATTCCCATGGACAGCCCTGCCTGGCAGGAATGCCAAGGGCAGTGCCTGACTCAGCTGCTGCAAATGCCAGAACCTCCCTGAGAGCAGCAGATAACAGTGACAATATCAGGGCAGTGCAGAAACAAGAGAAGATGTTGTGGTGCTGTGCCTGAGAGGGCAGGGCAGAGACAGCCGGGCACTCAGGACAGTGTTTCCGTGCCCAGCTGTGCCCAGCACCTCCCCCACACCAACAGTTCCCTCATCCTGCCCCCAGCACTGCTCTCTTCAGCCCCCTCTCCTTCCCTGAGCATCTCCCTGGGCCTGGACATGCCCTCCTGAGAGGAGCCTTGTCCCTGCCAGTGCTCACAGAGCCCATCCCAGCCTGTGTGCCCTGGCCAGGGCCCTACAGAAACCTGCCTGTGTGCAGGGCCCTGGCTGGGGCAGGCTCTGTGTGTAGCTGGGCAAGGGCAGCTCAGGAGAGCCCTGCTGGGCCCTGCAAAGGTGATGCTGCTGCTGTCCAGGGCTGAGGAGTGGCTGAGGGCCCTTTGGGAGGCTCCCAGCAGAGAGACTGACCAGCTTAATTTACAGTTCTGCAGTCCCTGTAAATGTTCAAACATACCTTTGATGATCCTGTGTGTCCCTTTCAACTCAGAATGTTCTGGGATTCTGGGATTACAATTCCTGTTCTTCTTCTCTTATCCCCTTGTTTTTTTATAACCAAAAGAGAAAAAAAAACCTTGCAATAAGTGTTAGAAGAGTAAAGTAAAAACCAGACATTTATTGGAAGATTCCAGGTGTCCCAGTGGGGATGGGGCACACCCGGGCCCTGATTTACACAATTTATTAAGGTTAATTAATAAAGAAAATTTAACAGGAACATCCAATAGGAGATTCACTTACCTCAGTTACACACCCCTGGCTCAATCCATTGGAGTAAATCCAAGGGCTTCTTTGCCTTCAATTTTTGTTATGACTGGTCACATTCTGGTCAAAAAACAAAATGTTCTTGTTGGTCCTGTTCCTGATAATAAGACTTTACAGGATACTATATGTGTTGTATACCATATGTATTTCAGGAATGCATTTAGACAACCAGCTTATTTTTCAAAAATCAAAGAAAAAACTTAGGGAAAATAATAAAGTTAATACAGGATTATAGTTATAGAAGTATATAATAGTAATAGAGTTCATTAAGAGTTTAATAGACTTAAATAAGGACTATAGATTTATAACTATGTAATAGTAATTTATAGAGTGACAAATATATGAAAAATGTATAAAATGAAAAAATCTTTTTGTCATCACCCCAACGATCCCATCCTTCTACAAGCAAGAAATTGAAAACATTCTCAGGAAAGCTCCTGATCTTTCCAGCAATCCCTGGCTTACCTTCTTTGGGAAGTGCCCTCTGGAACTGTGCCCAGACTGGTCTAGAGCTGGGAGCAGCCTTGCCCCACCCAGCCCCTCTCAGCAGCAACCCCTGCCCTGCTCAGGGTGGCTCCTTCCCCCCACAGCTTCTCCCCAGCACTGGGAGCAACTCCCCGGGCCGGCTGAGAGCTGTCCCTGGCAGGCAGCAGAGTCCCTGCCCCAGCACAGCGCCCTGGGCTGCAGGACCCTGCTCTGCAGGACAGCCCTGGGCACCCTGGGCTGCTCTACACAACAGACAATCAGAGAATGTACTCACAGGGTCTGTAGGCATTGGGATGTTCCAGCTTTAGGAGATGGCTCCAGGACCTGCAGCTGCATTGTCGTGCAGCCAGACGTTCCTGTGCCAAGGGCTGGCAGTGATTGTGCCCCAGGCACTTCTCAGCACCTTCCCAGCCCTGACGGATGGAAGCTCTCTGTGCCTCTGTGCTGTGCCCGGGATGGCTGCAGGCAGTGCCCCAGCCCTGCTGGGCTGGGAGAAAAGCTGCTCATTAAGAGAAATGCGCTTTTGAAGCTCTTCTTGGTTACCAGGAGCTGCCTCTGTGCCAGGAGCCCAGCCCAGTTTAGCAGCACAGACACAGCACAAGGACTTTATTGAGCCTCTGGGGCTTTGTGCTCAGGCCCTGAACATAGTCTCCCTGAGAGGGAGCTGAAGAAACCTCTCCAGAACTCCAAGCCAGAATCCAATTACAAAGTTTCTTTCACTTTTAATGGGTCCCACTGAGGAACACGACTGAGCAAATGTCCCCAGGCCCCAGGCAGAGCAGAGAACTGGAGGCAGTGATGACAGGTGGGGACAAAGAGAAGCCAAGTCTTGGTGGTACCCTGGGGCACAGCAGGGTCTGTGCCACCAAGGGCTGTGAGGATACACCTTGTCCTGAGGCTCTGGGGCCTCCTGGCACAGCCCCAGCCAGGCTGGGCACTGTCAGCCCCTTGTCCTGCCCTCAGCATCACCCCCTAGCCCACATCCCAGTGGCCTCAAGGATCTGCTGGAAGGAGTCCCTGGGGAGCCTTGCTCAGGAAGGGCCCCAGGGGCTCTTTAATGCTCCCTGCAGGGCCTGCAGGTTTTTCAAAGGACTTTGGGTTTGGCTTCTGCTTTGGAGTCTCTGAGAGGTCTGTGCAATCATGGCCTCCAATTGTCTGTATTAATTAGTCCCTGGAGAGGCTTTGTCAGTAACAACACTCAGCAGGGCTCATTAATGCTTCAAGGAACTTCAGTTATTTTGAGGTACTTGGTGTTTCCCTTTTGATACAGACTCTGTGAGAGGTTTCTGCAATCACGGCCCCGATTATCTGCTATAACGAGTCCCTGGAGAGCTTTGTACTGGAACTCAGTTGGGCTCATTAATACTTTGAGATACTCAAGGTTTTTAAAGGTATTTTAAGGATTTAAGGATACTTTTAGATACTTCTAAGGATTTTCCTTTCCTTGCTGAGTCTCTGAGAGGTTTTTGTGCCATCCTGGCCTCCAAATCTCTCCTCCAAAGAGTCCATGAGAAGCGTATGATGGGGATGGACCTCGGTGGGACCCATTCATGCTCTGAGACATTTTGGAGTTTTCTTCTGACTTTGACTCCTGGCAAGGTTTGTGCAATCTCCTCCCAGGCCATGAGGTTCTAGTGCTCAGGTCAAAATGCACCATGGGGCTCATTAGGATCAAGCAATTCCTGACAAACCATGGCTCTGCCTTGATTTTCCTATGCTCTCATGCAGTTCATCAAGAAGGTTTCCTTTTTTGTTTGGTTCTCCCATTTGAGATTTCTTGGCAAATGCATCAATTAGTGTGGTGTATTCAGTGTTGGCTGATTACCAGTGCACTCACTACAATATACTTACTCATTTCCTGCTGTGAGAGAGGATTAGGAGAACGGCAAAGCAGGCTCAAAACTTTAAAAGGGTATAAAGAAAAGTTTATTAATAGCAACTAAAAGAAAGAGTAATTAAGAACAAAACTTTCAGAGCACTTATCCTCTCCCTACAACCTTTTCTTTCTTATTGACAATATAAGGAGACATGTCCTGGGTTGACTATATGATGCTTTTATCCCCAGTCGTCTCATTCTGTTTATGTTGAATAATAATAAGTTTTGTACCTTTAAGAGTGTTACAGAGAGTAAAGGGGGGGAGACAAGAAGCACGCAGTTTGTTTTCAGACACAGCACTCACTCCTCCACATTCCTGCTCCTGGACTGTGTTGTCTGCGGACAGACAGCGGGGCAGAGCTCTTCTTTTGCTTTTTGGTTAGTGTTAGCTAGCTGAGGCAAAGAAGTTCCCTGGACTGTTTTTTTTTCCTTTTACTTTGGACCTCTTGAAACTGCTCTGGACTGAACACCCAGGAGAGCACCGGCAGCTGCACCTGTGGCCCACCGGGCTGGGCCAGGCCTGCAACAATTCCAGCACCGGAGGGACTGATCAGAGACTGAGTGAGCTGCTGCTTGAACCTGGCATTTTCTCAGTTTGTCATCTCTTTTAGAGTGGCAAGGGGTCTCATTTTTTGATATTGTTTTGGTAATAAACATTTTTTTTCCACCTTTCTCCAAGGAGGTATTTTTTCCTCCCAGACCAGTTGAGGGGAGGGGCCGATTGGACCTGCTTTTCCCACCGGAGCTCCTCTGGGGGATTCTTCCCCAAATTTGCTCTAAACCTGGACAAATACATGAATTGGCGCCCAACACGCAGCTGGAAAAGGTGGAAAAAAGCCCTATTAATTGTGTGTTTGTTGTTGTTAAAGCAGTTAGTAGCCATGCTGCTTGGACCCCTGATGTCTCTGGTTGTGAAAGCCTTCGTGTGGCTCTGGGCTCTAGACCTTTTTGAGGTTTCAATACCTTTCTGGTCATTAGGATTATTGTCCTTAACAAGTAATTTTTACGGTAGAGGGGTACAGATTGGAATAGCTGTTGTGCTGGCCTTGGTGATAATGATTTATAAAGCGTTCACAAAGATACTGGCCTCTGTTTACGACATGTATGGTTTATGGTTTCTTCATCCTACCCTGCATCCCAATTCCAGTAGTACGTTTTGGGAATTTATTAGTAACTACACTCAGTCTGTTAGAGGAGGAGCCAAGAATGAGACTTTCCAGCCTTCCCTTTCCCTCTTCTCCTTTGGATCCGTTTCTTCACTTTTTGAGAATGTTCAGTTTCCCCTGAATGTTAAAGAGACCATCTTTCTGGTATTTAATCTGGTAAGCTTCTTCTATATGGTCTGCAGCTTTTCTAGAATGAGGGCTGAGATATCCAGAGGAGCTGGTGAGACCCCTGACCCAGAAGCAGATCCAGGCGTGAAAAATCCTGAGTGGGGTGGAGAATGGGAAAATATAGGCCAAACCCTGAAGGAATTTTCTGATCCTGTAGACTGGGATTTTCCACGGGAACAAATTCAGAATGCAGCAGAGGTGAGGAAATATCTGAAAGAGAAGTGTCATGACGATTCTAAGGAGAAAAGGCTAATTGCAATAAGCTGGGCCCTGGCCTATGTTTATCGCACTTTGTTAGATGGTGTAGGGCAGCAGACAGAGGCAGGGGGGCAGGGAGATAAATCAGCTATCCCAGTCACTCAAGCTGTAGCCAACAGCCCAGGCTCGAAGCCAGCAGCCAAACCAGATAGTGAGCCTAAGCCAGCATCTAAACCCATGGCTGTTGCTACCAGTACTAGAAGTGGGAAACGCACGGAAAAAACTGATCGACCAGTGGATGATGATGATGGTGATACAGGAGAAGGAACCTCGATGCCTCCTGACATAAAATCAGAAGTCAAAACAGCAGGTGCAAGATCAGATGCAAATATTGAGTCTTATTCCCTGAAGGACCTTCGTGGCCTAAGGAAGGATTACACCCGACGACCTGATGAATCCATAATTAGTTGCCTGGTCCGTCTCTGGGATGCTGCAGGCAAGGCTACAATTCTGGATGGCACTGAAGCCAGGCATTTGGGATCCCTGTCACAGGATTCTGCCATAGACCAAGGAATGATGAGCGGGGCTAACCCTCACAGCCTCTGGGAACGGGTTCTAAGAAGTGTAGCAGAAAGATACCTGTGCACAGATGATCTCTATATGCAGCAAACCCAGTGGAAAACCATAGAACAAGGGATTCAACGCTTGAGGGAAATGGCAGTAGCTGAGATTTTCTTCTCAGATGTTGTAAACACTAAATCCAGACTTGGTACCATGCACATCTGTGATGTGGAGAAAACTTGTACGACTTGGGCCACGAG
Organism: Melospiza georgiana; assembly: GCF_028018845.1. Lineage (NCBI taxonomy): Eukaryota > Metazoa > Chordata > Aves > Passeriformes > Passerellidae > Melospiza > Melospiza georgiana. The sequence goes on from NC_080452.1 coordinate 3,180,683, forward strand.
AATACGCTTCTGCTTTAGCAATGATGAAGCAGGATGATGGTGAGGAGACTGCTGGATATGGCAAGGAAGCTCCGAGCATATGCAGACACTGTGAATGGCCCAACACATGCCAGAATCGCAGCGGTGGAAACACGTCTTCAAAAATTAGAGGACAAGATAGAGGAGGGTCACAAGAAACTGAGGGAGGAGATTAAAGAGGGCTTTCTCCAAATCTTGGCAGTACAGATCAGAGGTTCTGGTACCCAATGCAGACGTTCCCCAGATGGCGAGAGAAGGTACATCCCATGAGCTGAGCTGTGGTTCTACCTGTGTGATTGTGGAGAAGACATGGGGAGATGGCCAAAAAAACCTGCCGCTGCTTTGGCACAACCAGTGAGACAACTGAAGATTCAGAGAGGAAGTTCCAAAAGGGATGCAGCTCCAGTGGCCAGTAACCAAACTGTCACATATGATGATAATGACAATATTTTTGATCCCCTTGAAGGAACCTCCAAGACATATGCCCAGGGAAAGAAGGATAACCAGGCTTAAGAGGCCCTGCCTCTAGCCAGGTAGAGGCTGGGGAAAACCGTGTTTTTTGGACTGTGTGGGTTCGTTGGCCTGGCACATCTGAACCACAAGAATACAAAGCTTTGGTTGACACTGGTGCACAATGCACATTAATCCCATCAAAACATGTGGGGACAGTCTGTTTCTATTGCTGGTGTGACAGGGGGATCCCAGGATTTCACTTTGGTGGAAGCTGAGGTGAGCCTGACTGGAAATGAATGGAAGAAACACTCTATTGTGACTGGCCCAGAGGCCCTATGCATTTTGGGCATAGACTACCTTTGAAGTGGGTATTTCAAAGACCCAAAGGGACGCAGATGGGCATTTGGAATAGCTGCTGTGGAGACAGAGGGTGTCAAGCAGTGGAACGGCTTGCCTAGACTGTCAGAAAGCCCATTTGCAGTAGGTCTCCTTAAGGTGGAAGAGCAACGAGTGCCAATTGCCACATCAACAGTGCACCGCCGACAGTACCGAATGAATCGAGATGCTGTGATCCCCATCCACAAAATGATCTGTGAGCTGGAAAGCCAGGGCGTGGTCAGCAAGACCCACTCACCCTTCAACAGTTCTATTTGGCCTGTGCAAAAATCTGAAGGAGAATGGAGATTGACTGTGGACTATCGTGCATTGAATGAAGTGACCCCACCCCTGAGCGCTGCCGTGCCAGACATGCTGGAACTCCAGTACGAGCTGAAGTCCAAGGCAGAATACCAGGCCTACCAGTGGTGCAAGGCTGTATTGAAGATCAGCGGCCCCACCACCACTGGCCGGATTCCATATGCCCTTCCTAGGGGAGCATTTTTAATTTGTGGCGACCAAGCGTGGGCAGGCATCTCCTCGGGTCTGGTCGGAGGGCCATGCACGTTTGGCAAGCTGACGCTGTTTACCCCCAACATGACTCAAATTGTGAATTGGAAAAAGACTAACATCACAGCAGAATTGGCTAGATCTAAAAGAGATCTTAAAGATCTCCCTGAAGACTGTGATGATGAAATTACACATTGGTCTCATTCCAAAACCATCGCTTTTACCATTCTATTGCCGTGGGTATCAGTGGCAAAGTCTCTGGGTGAATTGGGCCGCCTGGAGTGTTGGGTGGTTAAGCAAGCCAATTTGACTTCAGCTGCTATATATGACCTCCTCACAGACGAGGAAATAACAAGGAAGGCGACACTCCAAAACAGAGCAGCAATAGATTTCCTATTGCTGCTCCATCACCATCAATGTGAGGAGTTTGAGGGCCTCTGCTGCATGAACTTGTCATCACGAGCTGAGAACATCAGACACACCATCCTGGGAATGAAAGATGAAGTTCACCAGGTCAAGCAGGAAACATCAGACTGCCTGAGGGACATTTTTAAGGGTTGGGGCCTGGGCAGTTGGGCCAGTTCAGTTGTAGAATAAGTTCTGAAATTTATTTTGGGGTTGTTTTTGCTCTTGATTTTTTTTTCGCTGATCCGTGGGCTGGTCAAAAGACTCGTTGATAAGATCACTGCTCCAAGCGTGAATCAGGTGGTAGCGGGAGAATCCGCGGAAGTGGATGACTACCCTTTGGAGGCAGACGGAGCCGTGGATGAAGAGGAGCCCACTGCACCTCCCCTGCACCAACAAGAGCTTTGCAACGAGGAAGAAGTCGCTTGGACTGACCAGCCCCGAGATCTAGCTTTTTGAACTTTTCGAACACAGGATTTTCCGTTCTTTCAATTTTATTTAACAAAAAACGGGGAGATGTTGTAGTGTGTTTTGTTGGTATGTTCTGTTTCTCCCCTACTTTGTTATGATGGTTCTGCCCTCCCAGTTTTCCCCGCCTCAGTTTATGTCTGTCATTTAGTTGCTATGGTTTCCCTTTTGTTATGTAATTTCCCCTCCCTATATTTCCAAATATGTATAGTTTTCTCTCCTCCCTGGGCCCAGTCAATCACTCCCCACCCCTCCCAGTTTTCCAGAATGTTCCCCCCAGTGGGAACAGTGGTTGGCTGTGGTCCCGGGGCCCCTCCTATATAATGTATCTGTTGGTTCTCCCTTCAAGTCTATTATGTTAAGCTCGTCCCCTGTCTCTCCCTGATTGGTTCTCTGTAAATCCCTCCCCTAGTCACCACCTCCCTTTATATTCTCATGCTCAACCCTTTCTCCGGGTCACTTCCTGCTGGTCGCCCCCCAGGACATTAAACCTGTTTGGACCTCAGGAAGTGTCTGTCTCTCTGCTGCTTCGTCCTGCTTCGCAGCTCTCTCCCGAGACCTCGTCTGTCGCAGACCTTTCTTCACAGAAATCCTTTCTTTCGGATTTCTGCGTCTTCTGGAGGGCAGAAGACAAGGTAAACAATTATTATCAGATGCTGTGGAATGTAACAGGGGTTTCTTGATTGGCTCATGCTTCTTAAGGGCCAATCACGAAGTGTAGGCCAGGGGACTGAGTCCTTGGGCACAACTTTGTTATAGATTCTTTCTTGCTATCTATTCTTAGCCTAGCCTAGCAGCTCTGCAACCTCTCTCTATATTCTATTTAGTATAGTCTTAATGTATTATATATCATATCTTAATAAATCAAGCCTTCTGATTCAAGAAACAAGATTCACCGTCTCTCTCTCACCAGCAGCGACCCACTCAGGCGCAGTAATATCTGGTGACCCCTCGTGCCAGAGCAAAAATTAATTTGATAAGACCAAAGGAGCAAAATTGCTGCACTGGGTAAAATCCTGTATGTGTAGCATTTGATGGTTGCTTTGAAGTGACCACAAAAGTGGATTCAAGCCAGGAGCTGAAGAACTGAAGATCCTGATTCGGACAGAGTTCACAGCCAAGGCTGACTACAAAAGAGAACCTTCTTCTGGGAAACCTTCAGGAAAGATGATGGAAAAGAGCAGCAGACCTGTGGAGCTGGCCAGAGCAAGCTGGACTCTTTCAGAAGGTACTGTTCAATTTTCTATCCCTGAGGATTCAGCCCTTCGTAGTCTGTGGCTGTTCGTATGGCAGACACATGCCTTGCCGGAAGAGGTTCAGTTCTCCCCTTCAGAGGAGAACCTTATTGCCCTCTGGCGACATTGGTGCAGAGAAGACGGATTTTTTCTGGAAAAAACAGATATCTATGGGTTCTTTAGATGGGCAAAGCTTTTTGGGTTCTTTACCGATATCCTGTATGCTTTAGATGTTTTTGTGTGGGAGTGCATGGACTCGATTATCCAGTGCGTCTACAGTCAGGGACGCGTGTTGCCTTCTATCTACCCAGCATTTATAAAGCTTTTCCCAGTTCTGAGATGCAGAGCAGCTTTTTTTCCATGGATTTCTAACTGTTATGGACAGGCACCGTTTCCACCGCCCCTGGCAGAAGACGTGGTGGGGGAGGACATTCTGCTTCCCAGCCCCCACTGCTTTGGGGCTGAAACTTCGCCGGGCGAAGAAGTTTTTTTTTACTCTTTCTCCGGAGGAGCCTGCGCAGATGAACTGCTCTCCTCCCCCCCCTTCTCTCTCTCCGGGGGGATGGGAGGCGGCGCCGCTCAAGCCACAGTCGGCCTCTCAGACTCCGCCTCCTTCACACATGGGGGCGGGACCGGTCTCTGAGGCTTCCTCCACGCCCCTGCCAGAGCCGTCACTCCAGGAGATCCCGTCTCCACCTCTCCAGGCAGTCCCGCCTGCGATTTCACCGGCCTCCCCGCCCCCGCAAGAGCCTGTGTCCGAGACTGAAGAAGAGACAGTACTTCCGGTCCCGGTTGAGCTGTTGCTAAGCAACAGCAATGCTCCGCCGCCGCTTCTCCTGGATCCGCTGCTGCCGTTATGCGCTCTGACGGAGACTGCGACTGCGCCTCCGCAGCAGACCCCGGAGTCAGCAGCAGAAAATGGCGTTGAACCCGCGGGACCCTCGGAGCAGCCCACGGCTGATCTTACAATCAGCGTAATTCCCTCCCCAGTTCCGGCTTCCCCACCGTTGCTTCCACCGGACGTCCCAGCGGCTCTGGCGTTGTTGGAGGCTCTGCCCTCCGTGTCAGGGGCTTTTTCGAGCTCGGACCATCCCGGACCGGCTGCCCCAGCAGCCGCCCCAATGGGGGATCTCTCCTTCAGTGGAGCAGGGGCTGCCCGCCAGCTGACTCTTGCGGCAGTTCAGCTGCCAGTTTTTAAGATCAGCATTCTCGGCGGGTTGGGGAATGTTTGATCGGTTGCTGTCCCATGGCGGCTGTCATCTCTGCCCCCCCTCTTGTGCCCTAGTGGCGAGGAGCAGGTGGGTTCTGCCGAAAGTTCTGCCTTTGGTCCTCAGCCCGGTGGAGGTGGTGCCGTGAGGCAGATGGGAGACAAACCCGATGCATTGCAGAGAGAGATGGCGCAGCTGGAGGAGACAGCTGGTTTGCTGTGGGAACCAAACATTTCCAGACCCCAGATGGGATTGCTGGGGAAGGCTTGTATTTCCTCACTGCTGGCATGCCTCAGTGGTTTTGGGGAAAGGAAACATCTCACTACCCGTTTGGCCTGGGCCGTTGGGCTCAGAAAGTTCCTGGGCTGGCCCCACTGTGTGGCCTCCTTATGTTTTTGGGGACTCTGGTTTCTCCTACCGGTCCTGGTCCCCCTTTGTGAGCCAGTTTTGGGGTTCCTGGTCCAGTATGGGCCAGGCCCCCTGTCGGTTTCTCGGCTGTTTGGGTGACCTGGAACGGCCCGAGTGGCCTTGGACAGCCCGCGCTTCAAAGGACGTGAAGAGACTTCTGATCTTTTCTCGGTCTCGGTGTTTATTAATTGTTTATCTAAAAGATTTTCTCTTGGCCCGACAGAGGTCTGCACAGCATGTCAGCCATGAGCACACTGAGAGCCCCTGGGGCAGTCACCTATCTTTATACTCAAAGTTACGTATACAATATTTATCATTTTTCCCTAATACCTTTTACCCTTATTAACCAGTGCACTTTTAGTAATAGCCAATCCCAAAGTGCCAACATCACCACAGAAGATGGAGGCCAAGAAGAAGAAGAAGAAGAAGGACAGGACACGCCCCAATTCCTCCATCTTACTTCTTTAGATCCCCCTGTACAGAAATCTTAAACCCTGTGTCTTGCACTCTAATTAACTTATCCCTTCACCATTCACCCAGTGAAATCCTCCCATCCTCATACAGGTGTCGTCTCCTGTGTAGGATCAAAGTCCAGCCACCAGACACTTCTGGCAACATTCCAGGACTCCCGAGCCCCCAAGGGTGGTCTCGGCCACTCTGCACCTCTGTCCTGAGGTGCTGTGATCCCACAGGCCCCCAGGGCCTTTCACCTTTCCTTCTCTGGCACTGCTTGCTTGGCTGCTGCTCCTTTGTTTTCGATCAAAAAAAAAAAAAAAAAAGAAAAAAAATTTAAAATTAAATAAAAAATATTGAAAATAGCGGGCAGGAGCTATGAAGCACTGAAGGGCCAGAAAAGGACATTTCAAAATTGTACAAACTGTTCAAAATTGTGTTATGACTGTCAATGGTTTTTGATAACTATTGATGGGATTCCTTTTGCAGCAAGTTGTTTTCAGGACCAAAAAGGACTCTCAGATATTCCAAGGGAAACAACTTCAGCTCTTGGACTGTTCCTGAAACTCAGCTGCATGGATTTGTATTTTCTTTGCATTGGTTTTTTGCATTTTTCTTAGACTGTAGGATTGTTGTAGTGATTTATTAGTATTCTATATTTTATAGGTAAAGAAATTTCCTGTTCATTCCACATCAGCATTTTTCTTTTATTTTATACAATTTAGAAAGGTGAGATGTTACAGACGTTTCTTCACAGAAATCCTTTCTTTCGGATTTCTGCGTCTTCTGGAGGGCAGAAGACAAGGTAAACAATTATTATCAGATGCTGTGGAATGTAACAGGGGTTTCTTGATTGGCTCATGCTTCTTGTTTATAATTAAGGGCCAATCACAAAGTGTAGGCCGGGGGACTGAGTCCTTGGGCACAACTTTGTTATAGATTCTTTCTTGCTATCTATTCTTAGCCTAGCCTAGCAGCTCTGCAACCTCTCTCTATATTCTATTTAGTATAGTCTTAATGTATTATATATCATATCTTAATAAATCAAGCCTCCTGATTCAAGAAACAAGATTCACCATCTCTCTCTCACCAGCAGCGACCCACTCAGGCGCAGTAATACTCGTCCAGCAGGCACAGCCCGAGGCCTCCACCGCCGAGGGGTGCCTGAAGCTGTCAGCCCTGGGGTCCTGTCACTGGGACTGACACCCCCTGCTGCAGTGGGGCTGTTGGCCGCCCTCTCTTCTAGCCGGGTCAACAGGTCTCAGGCTGCGGTCATCGCTGCAGAAGCTGCCTTCACCATCAAGAAGAGCAAAGTCAAGAGACCTGCTCAAGAGATCCAGTTTCTGGGAGTGAAGTGGCAAGATGGACGGCGTCAGATTCCCACTGATGTCATCAACAAGATCACAGCAATGTCTCCACCCACCAATAAGAAGGAGACACAAGCTTTCCTAGGCACCATAGGTTTTTGGAGGATGCATATTCCCGAATACAATCAGATCGTGAGCCCTCTCTACCTGGTCACCCGTAAGAAGAACACTTTCCACTGGGGCCCTGAGCAGCAACAAGCCTTTGTCCAGATCAAGCAGGAGATTGCTCATGCAGTGGCCCTTGGCCCAGTCAGGACAGGACCAGAGGTGAAGAATGTGCTCTACTCTGCAGCTGGGAACCATGGCTTGTCCTGGAGCCTTTGGCAGAAGGTGCCTGGGGAGACTACAGGCCGACCACAAGGATTTTGGAGTTGTAGCTACAGAGGATCTGAAGCCAACTATACTCCAACAGAGAAAGAAATCTTGGCTGCCTATGAAGGAGTCCAGGCTGCCTCGGAGGTAATAGGCACTGAAGCACAACTCCTCCTGGCACTCCGACTACCAGTATTGGGGTGAATGTTCAAAGCAAAGGTTCCCTCTACGCACCATGCCATCAGTACTACATGAAGCAAATGGATTGCTGTTATCACACAGCGCGCCCGTATTGGAAAACTGAATCGCCCTGGGATTCTAGAAGTATCTACAAACTGGTCGGAAGGTGAAACCTTTGGTCTCTCTGATGAAGGGGAACAAGAAGTGACACGGGCTGAAGAAGCTCCACCATACAACCAACTGCCAGCAGAAGATACACGATACGCTCTCTTTACTGATGGTTTGTGCCGCATTGTGGGAATGAACCAGAAGTGGAAAGCAGCCGTATGGAGCCCCACACGACAGGTAGCAGAGGCCACTGAAGGAGAAGGTGGATCAAGCCAACTTGCTGAACTCAAAGCTGTTCAACTGGCCCTGGGCATTGCTGAGAGAGAGAAGTGGCCAAAGCTCTACCTTTATACTGATTCATGGATGGTAGCCAATGCTCTGTGGGGATGGCTGGAAAGGTGGAAAGAGGCTAACTGGCAGCGTAGAGGAAAACCAATTTGGGCTGCTGATGAGTGGAAAGACATTGCTACAAGGGTAGGGAAACTGCCTGTGAAGGTCTGCCATGTAGATGCCAATGTACCCAAGAGTAGAGCTAATGAGGAGCACCAAAACAATGAGCAAGTAGATCAGGCTGCAAAGATAGGAGTGTCCAAAATAGACCTAGATTGGGAACATAAGGGAGAGTTATTCCTAGCTTGATGGGCCCATGATGCCTCAGGCCATCAGGGCAGGGATGCCACCTATAAGTGGGCACGAGACCAGGGGTGGATCTAACCATGGACAGTATTTCTCAGGTTATCCATGACCGTGAGACGTGTGCTGCCATCAAGCAGGCCAAGTGAGTGAAGCCCCTGTGGTACGGTGGGTGATGGTCCAAGTGCAAGTATGGGGAGGCCTGGCAGATTGACTGTATCACACTGCCCCAGACACGCCAGGGCAAGCACTATGTGCTGACCATGGTGGAAGCCACCACTGGATGGTTGGAAACCTACCCTGTGTCTCATACTGCAGCCTGGAACACTGTCCTGGGCCTTGAAAAGCAAATCCTGTGGAGACATGGCACCCTTGAGAGGATCGAGTCAGACAACGGGACTCATTTCAAGAACAGCCAAGGGAACATGACACTAAGTGGGTGTACCATGTCCCCTTCCATGCACCAGCTGCAGGCAAAGTGGAGAGGTACAACAGACTGTTAAAAACCACATTGAAAGCATTAGGTGGGGGATATTTCAAGAACTGGGAGCAGCATCTGACAAAAGCCACCTAGTTAGTTAACACTCGCGGCTCTACTAACCGAGTGGGCCTTGCCCAATCTGAGCCTTCGCAGAGAGTAGATGGAGACAAAGTCCCAGTGGTACATGTCAGAGGTTTATTAGGGAAGACAATTTGGATTAATCCTGCCTCAAATACAGACAAACCCATTTGTGGGGTTGTTTTTGCTCAGGGACCAGGTTGCACATGGTGGATAATGGAAAAAGATGGAAGAACACGATGTGTACCTCAGCGAGATCTGATTGTTGGATAAAACCTGTATAAATATCACTGTTTCCTGAACGTTATTACCATTGTCTGTGTATAGTTGTATAATGGATGTATCATGTATGTACTTGTAGAGTTAGAATTTATATTAGTGTTTGCAGTAAGCAGACGATATGGGGATAAGGGGTGGAATGTCCTGGGTTGACTATATGATGCTTTTATCCCCAGTCGTCTCATTCTGTTTATGTTGAATAATAATAAGTTTTGTACCTTTAAGAGTGTTACAGAGAGTAAAGGAGGGGAGACAAGAAGCGCGCAGTTTGTTTTCAGACACAGCACTACACTCCCACACATTCTTCCTCCTGGACTGTTGTTGTCTGCGGACATACAGCGGGACAGAGCTCTTCTTTTGCTTTTTGGTTAGTGTTAGCTAGCTGAGGTAAAGAAGTTCCCTGGATTGTTTTTTTTTCCTTTTTCTTTGGACCTCTTGAGACTGCTCTGGACTGAACACCCAGGAGAGCACCGGCAGCTGCACCTGTGGCCCACCGGGCTGGGCCTGGCCTGTGACAATTCCAGCACCGGAGGGACTGATCAGAGACTGAGTGAGCTGCTGCTTGAACCCGGCGTTTTCTCAGTTTGTCATCTCTTTTAGAGTGGCAAGGGGTCTCATTGTTTGATATTGTTTTGGTTTTATTGTTTAACAAACATTTTTTTTCCACCTTTCTCCAAGGAGGTATTTTTTCCTCCCAGACCAGTTGAGGGGAGGGGCCGATTGGATCTGCTTTTCCCACTGGAGCTCCTCTGGGGGATTCTTCCCCAAATTTGCTCTAAACCTGGACAAGACAAAACCTAAAATTTTCAGTCAGTTTACCACCTCTAGAATAGCCTTTCTTCAGTTCTCTTAAGGAGAGGAGTCTCTCTTTCATGCTATCAAGACTTCTCTATAAGAAATCATTTCCCACCTTGGAGTGGTTGATCTCTTAGGTCCTCTCTTACTTTAGTTTGATAGTTTATAACCTCTAGGCAATTATGTATTAGTGCCTCATCTGGTTCTCCATATAAAAACTGAGCAGGGTTGAGTTGGTTACTCCCTATTAGCTCTAAACCATTTTGTATTAAGGTGGCTTCACATTTTAGCACTTGGGAATCAGTGAGCCATTTCTCAGCCTTTTGGCTCAGGATACTTCTTACTGAGTTAGAGATATATATCTTCATTTTTCCTTCAAAGGTTAATTTTTTACTTTATTAACTTAATTTTTTACTTTATGCTATGAGTAGGGCAGTCACTGCCACAGCCTGAATGCAGGTTGGCCACCCCAGGTTGACAGGATCTAGTAATTTTGATAAATTGGCCACTAGTTTCCTGGATCCTCCCCAGTCTTTGGCTAGTACTCCATGCGCTACCCCTTTTTCTATAACCACAAACACATAGAAGGGTTTGTCTAAGGCAGGAAGACTCAGTACTTGTGCACTGACTAATTTTTGTTTTAAAAGCTTCAAACATTTTTCATTGTCTTTTTCCCACCTAATCTCTTCTTCAACTAGCTTTTCATACAAGAACTTGATGGCCTTCGTGTATCCTTCAATCCATAGCCTACAATATCCCAACAGACCTAAAACCTCCTGACTTCTCTCTTAGTTTTTGGCCATGGGAGTGAGACTATTCCCGTAATTCTCTCAGGGTTCAGCCACCAGCTCCCTTGACAAATCACATGTTCTAGGTAATTTACTCCTCTCTCTACAAATTTGAGTTTCCCTTTTGATACCTGAAGTCCTTGGTCCCCCAGAAAATTTAACAACACTATGGTGGATTCCCAAACTTCTTTTTCTTCTTGCTCTGAAAAAGCAAATAATTTACATATTTGACGAACTTTATCTCAGGTTTAATGGAGAAGAGCTGTATTACTTCTGCTAGGGTTTGACCAAACAGGTCTGGGGATTCGGAAACCCTTTGGGGTAACCCAGTCCACCAAGTTCCTTCCTCCCAGAATCGGGGTCCTCCCATTCAAAAGCAAATACATCCCACTTTCCCCTGGCAGTGGGGACACCCAAAAAGCATCTTTTAGGTCTGTCATGCTAAACCACTGGTGTGTTGGGGGGGTATCACTCAGTAGTGTTTAGGGGTTAGGCACTACTGGGTATCAATTCACTGTTCTTTTGTTCACTTCTCTTAATCTTGGACAAGCCTGTAAGCCCCATCTGACTTCTTCACTGGTAATATGGGTGTATTATGGAGGGACATACATGGTCCTAAGGTCCTGTCCTCCAGTAGGTCCTGGATCAGCAGCAGTAATCCTCGTCTCCCCCTCCAGGGAGAGTGGGTATTGTATATACCCAGACAGGATGGTTCTCATCAACTATTTTTATTACTATAGGTTTCATGTTCTGTTTACCTTAGTTTTTTGGTTTTGCCCACACAATCTCATGAATTTTGCCCTCATCCTCTGCCCTTAATTAGAGCAATTTAACTACCATTTTCCCTTCCTCTGGGAGCACTCATATGTCAAACAGTGTGAAACTGCCTCTGTAAATCCCATCGTAACAAATTTCACACTGCTTCTGGAAGTTATAGAACATCCCCAATTCCTATTTATTTGTTTCTTAAAACTTTATTTGCTTTATAACTGAGGCTTTGAACCCTTCCCCTTTAGCACCTACTACTTGCACAGTATCTGGACCCTTTTTGCATGCCTTTGGGATTCTACCAACACAAGTTCTTTCAGCCCCCCTGTCTACTAAGAACTCAAATTCTTCCTTCTAGGGATCTATTTTTAAAGTTATCAAGGGCTCCTGATGGTATTCTGTCCCCAGGAGGTAGAGCCCCTGACGCCCCTAGTCTTCCACTTCTCCTTTTGGCTCAGTCTCACAGACCCTCATCTCCTTTTCCCTCTGGGAGAAATGCTTTCTGACATGCTCACTATCTTTACAGTAAAAGCAAACTGGTCGTATGTTCCCCTGTTTCCCAAACTCTCCTTTTTGTGCCCAGTCCCAAGGAGCTGCATCCCCCCTCCATCTATCTTCCTGCACTCGGAATCCTCCTGCCTTACCAGGGTTGATCTTTGCATGCTGGTTCCCTTCCCTAATGGCAGTTATCATTACCTTGGGTTTTTTCTTGGTCTTCTCTTAGGCCCTTTTTACATACACCTTCTGTGCTTCTCTTAAAAGATCCTCTACCCTCCTTTCTTGACAACCATCTAACTTTTCTAAGCTTTCTCCGTATATCTGGCCAGGTATGAGTGATGAAATTTATCTTTAGTAAGGTCTGTCCAGCCACTGTATCAGGGTCAACTCCTGAATATTGCCTCATATTCCTTCTCAGTGTTTCTAGCCACTCTGTCATGGTTTCTTCCTTACTTTGCTGCACATTGTAAGCTTTATGAGCATTTTAATTACATGGAGCTGCCTCTTTGCTACCTCTTATAATCAATGTTCTATATTCTTCCATGTCTTGCCTACCCCTGGTGCTGTTGTGGTCCCAGGCGGGGTGAATTATGGGCATTTTCAGATCCCCAGGAGGTATTTGCACATGCTCCCTTTCCCATATCCATATCTCAGCCACTCAGATCATCTGTCTTTCTTCTGTTGTGAATAGCATGGTCATTATTGATTGCATCTCTTCCCATGTATAAATATTGGGCCCCAGAAACTGATCTAACTGTTCCACTAATCCAGTGAGGTCCTCTAGTAATCCTTTCAATTATTTCTTGAACATTGTCATGTCAGAAGAACCAAGAGGCACGGTTACAAATCTAATTCCTCCCTGCACCCCACACAGGGGTACTTCCCTCAGGGGATATAATCTCGCTGCTTGGTTCCCATCCCCTGATCTCATTGTGCCACCCTGTTTCTGGTGTTTTGACTAGACCAATCAGGGGGTAGGGGAGGTGCATCTGGGGCTATTGGAGGTGGGGGGGCTAAGTGTTCTAACGGCTCTCATTCTTTATTTTCTGATACCTTAAACAAGTTCACCTTTGCAGGTGAGGTCTCCCCCTCCCAGCAGGCAGGGTAGTCACTCTCTTCCTGATTGAATGGTTTCTTAGCTCTTACATGGACGTTTAATACCTGACACATCCATCCTTTGTCTGACCCATATCTTGGCCAGTATACATTTCCCTCTGGTCCATTCTACCATGCAATACCAGAGATAAGGATGAGCTCAAAATGAGCTCATTTTTAGCTCATCCTTATCTCTGGTATTTGGGTCATATTTCCACCGGTCTAGTTTCCTTCCCAGTGGGCCATCTGGGAGTATACCTATTGGTACCTCTTCAATTTCTACTCCTCCCCTTGGAGATTCCCTATTTGCCTATAGTCCCATCCTGACCCGCCCATCAAAGGCCCTCCTCTGACAGAGCCCACCTTTCCAACCACAGGCCCTCTGGACAGAGCCTGCCTCTCTCAGAAGGGAAAAGGAAAGGGGGAGTGGGAAGAAAAGAAACAAGGAAAAGAGGAAAGAGAAGGAAAGGGAAGAGAGAGAAAAAACCCAAAAAACTGTACTTCTCTTTTTGCAAGTAAAAATAAAACAATTCTTACAATCCAGGGGCTTCCGTTTTACCAGATTGGTTCCTGCCCTTCCTCTCCTTCTTGGTTCAATGCTCTGGTCCCACGGTCGCACTCTGCTCCCTGTTCTGCCTGGCTCAGCTCAGCTATGGCCTGCCCCTGGCCCAATTCACCTCGGCAGCTGCAGTCCCACCCCTGGCTCAGCTTTGGTGGCTCTGCCTGCCTTGATTTGACTCAGCAGCTTCCATGCTGCTTCTCACCCAGCTTGGTTTGGCTTTGGTTGCTCTGCCCACCCTAATTCAACTTGGAGGCTCAGCTCGTCCCTGTTTGGCTCAATGGCTGCGGTCCTGCCTCTGGCCTGACTCGGCTTAGCCTCAGTGGCTCTGCCTGCCCCAATTTGGCTTGGCTCAGCAGCCAGCCCAGCCTGAGCCCCTCAGTTTGGCAGCTCCACCCTGAGGTGACTTGGCTTGGCTCTGCCGGACTGCCCTGACCCCCTTGGCTCGGCAGCACATGAACTGCTGCACCAGCTCCTGGGTGAACCCCTGCAGCAAACCCCTCGGTGGTCACCCCACTTCCAGCCCGGCTTCGGCTGGCCCTGGAAATTACAGTGCTGGCTGCACCCCAGAGGCTGCTCCCGCTCTGAGCACTGCACAAGCCACTGTGCCATTTGGAGCTCACCGGCTCCCTTGGTGTGTTCTGGACGGGAATCCTGCTGTGGGTCCCCATCCTGGCACAAACAGGGTTTCCCTGATGGGTGAACCCAGTTCCCAAGTCCCCACAAACCCTTCAATCCTACATGTCCCTCCAGCCATGGGGTCCTTGTCTATAGGATCCTCGCTTTCCTCCCACTGTTCCTTTTTCCTTTCTACCATCCAATATCCTCATGCTTCAAGGGACCAGGATGGCTCCAGTATATTACTAATGTGAAGCTCACTTTCATACACCGGAATTACAGAGTCACAATTTGGCCAGAAATAGTAATGTGGATGGTACTCACCCCTTCTTCCTCTCTTTTCTTTATCCAGTCTCCTGGTGTCTTTGGGCTTCCAACCTGCAACCACTGGTGGAACAGGGAGAGCCCAACAGACTCTGACCAATCTATGGCAGGGGGCGTCCCTTAGGTCACCAGGTGTATTGGTCTCCATTTGTGAGAAATGATGCTCACTTCCAAAAATTCAAAAGGATTATTAAAACCTTATCAAAAAAGACAACAGAAGACTGAATAGAGAAAATATTACGGCACCAAGAGCAAAGGATTTTTTCCCACCATGTGCTTGTCCACACAATGGATGTTTCACCTTTTAACGCTTTAGCCCCTCTAAAAATCTTGTTAATCAACTCTTTATTCGCTGTCCAGTGGTGGAGGTCACTTCCTTACATCTTTATTGGAGGTCAGGTGTTGCCATAGTACCGAGCCAACCCTCCCAAATACACCAACTACCAGGTAACCCTGTGATAACAACAGGGAGGGGGGGGGGTAAAACATAACTAAAATCTATAAAACTTCTCTTAACATATCTATTACATCTGCCTTTTAATTGTGAGACTCAAACATGACTGTCCCTGCAGAGGAACAGAGCATCTTTCAGGCACTTCCACAAGCTCCAGCTTCTCATTCAATGAGGAATCTGGGATGGAAATGGTCTTATTAAGAAGGAGAAAAGCAGAGGAAATGGATTAGAAATTCTTAGAAAAAATTACCCTTCTTACAGACAAGGTTCACCAAGTCATTCCCTGCATTTCTCCTTTTCAGATTCTTTCAGTCTTCTACTCTGGGAGGTGCAGCTTCTTCTGCTGCTTATCATGAACTGTTTGCGCTCTTGATTTATACCAGCATGAAAGATGTAGAATCATCTCAACTGAAAACAGAAAGAAACGGCCTCTGACAACCAATTTTTATGTTCTAGATCACTTTCCAGGTGTCTATGGAGATGTCTGAATGATTATCACACAACTCTCCATTTCTGACTGCAGGTTCTGGAAATTCTTTCTCTGAATTCAGTCAGGGTTGCATTCCCCAACGAGTCCTGGTACCACCTCCTGTTTTCCAAGATTGGAACAGCCACAATGAAAACCTCACCCATGGCACAACTCCCCGGTCCACCAGGAAAAGAAAGGACAAGTTGTCAAATTCTCCAAACCTTTGTCCTGCTTTGCTGCAACAGTCCTGCTGCAGGGACATTGTGGAAAGTCAAGAGAAGCTGCAGTAGGTAGCACATCTTGTGACAGGAGCTCGACCTCATTCTCCAGGAAAGGTTTTTGAGAAGAGCAGACAGGACTGTGGAGAAGATTCCTGGAAAACTGAACCAGCTTTCCAGAAGTGAAATGAAAATGGAAAGAAACCATCTGAAATGTTTTCCTCTATTTATTTATATGCTCCCCTTTTCAATCTTGCACTACTTCTCCATGTCATTAATTCCAAATGCATCTCACCTCTAAGATCAACGACTTAGCGAGTTTTAGACACTCTAAAACACCATGAGCTGCACACAGTTTGCCTTTCCCTCTTTCTACTGGAAAGCAATGCTGGAGCCATCAGTGCAGTGCTTGGGTCAGGCCCGAATCCTGCAGGCAAGGAATGTGCCCCGGCAGTGTGTGACCCTCAGCAGGGACAATGCTCAGCAATCCTGCAGGCAAGGAATGTGCCCCAGCAGTGTGTGACCCTCAGCAGGGACAATGCTCAGCAGCGTTGCTGTGCTCGGTCTCCGTAGAACCATGCCAGGAGCAGCTGCTGAGCTCAGAAGCCATCGCAGCCCCCACCCTGCTCCAGAGCCCCTTGGCAGGGTGGGCTCCTGCCCTGGCTCTGTGTGCCAGGAGCTGGCAGCGCTGGGTGCGGGGAGCCCAGGGAGGGCACAGAAATGCTGGGTGAGAAATGCTGGGGTACAGCGAGATGGGCGAGTGCAGCCGGCCAGGGCAGAGGAGCAGCACGCACAGGGGGCACAGCCTGCAGGACAGATGGCCAAGGGGAGAAAACAACAAACTTCTCAGGAGGGTGGAGAACAAACTTTTAGTTGCAAACTTCAGAGAATGACGTACTTGAGAAATCGGAAACAGCATTGAATTACAGTAAAGCACTTGACAAACTGACTTCGCAAAGCACTGACTTCGCAAACTCTAACCTTTCCAACTTCAAGTTATCCAGATTTTGAGAAGAGGAAGTCAGGAGAAGAGAGAGAGGGAGACAGAGATCCACAGTCAGCCTTGGATCTCAGCTGCTGTGAGATCCGGGGCCGTGGGATGTGTCGGTGTCACACCCGTGTCACAGCCTGACCTGCTCTGGTCCCTCTCACAGGTGGGGTTTTTGGGGTGCCAGGGGCTTGGCAGCCACTTTGGGGTTGACTCAGAGGCTGCAGTGGCTGGGGTGGGACAGTGGCCAACCCACCTATGCAGAACTCTCCCTGACCCCAAACACACACTGGAGATGTCTGGGGCTGTTCATAATTTCTCTGCTCTCCAGCACCGAGGCAACGGACTCTGGCTACAGCTCTGAGCTCATGCCCAAGGCAACCACCCCTGGCAATGGGGCTCCATGGAGCTGCTCTCAGGAACGCCCCCAAGAGCTGGGGAGTGCCCAAAAACTGCCTCAGAAATGTGAGATACCTGAAAATCTCTTCAGGAATGTGGTTTATTAAAAGCTCATGCAGTAATGGGCTCTCCCTCCCTTCATCATCCCCAAACTTTGGCTGTCTCATTCCAGACTCCAGCCATCCTCCCCAATCCCAACCTCAACACATCCCACCCCTCCTGGACATCATGGCCCCCCTCCCAAGCTGTACTTCCCCAATTTCCCACCTCCCAAATACCATCCCACCCATCCTGCCCCACCCAGTGCCCATCTAACCTCTCCTGATTCTATCACACTTCACCCAATCCCATTCCAACCCCATTCCACACCAAGGGGCTGTGGAATCGAGGAATTTTGGGGTGGGAGTGAGTAGTTTCAGTGGCATTAAGGTGACAGATTGAACCCTCTTGTCTCTTTGACTGCCTAGAGAGGGAGAAAACTAAACCAAATACCCCCAAAACCACCAAATTTTCCCAATTATTTCCCTGAATCTCTGAAACACAAGTAAAAAGTGAGGATTCAGATACCTTTGATGAATTTACTGATTTTTACATCAATTTTCTCTGGTTTAAAAGGATGAAGAAGAATCCTAAGAAAATTAGGGCCAAAACAAAAGAATAACCAGCCCAGTGTCTTCCCAACATGGATCACAGGGAATGTGGATCACCAGGGCTCTGACCAACATGGGTCATCCCATGGGGGATGAAGCTCCTCCTGCAGCTGGGGCACCCACAGGGCTTCCCTTACCGGTACCTCTGTTGGTGTTGGGTAAAGAATGAGCGGTCTGGGAAGGTCTTCCCACACTGGGGACACTCATAGGGCATCACCGGTGGGTGACGAGGGTGGAGTTGTGCCTGAAGCCCATCCCACAGTCGGGGCAGCAGAAGGGCCTCTCCTGGGTGTGAATCTGCTCATGTACAAGGAGGTGGGTGCTGGTGTGAAACCTCTTCTGACACTGGGGACACTCGTAGGGCCTCTTCCCAGTGTGGAACCTCTGGTGGACAACCAGGTTGGACCTGTAGCTGAAGCTCATCCCACATTCCAAGCACTCGTAGGGCCATTCCCCAGTGGATCCTCTGGTGGCAGATCAAGTTGAATCTCTTCCTGAAGCTCTTCCCACACTCCAAGCACTCATAGGGCCTCTTGCTATCATGAAGCTGCTCATGGGCCACCAGCTCTGAGCTCTGGCTGAAGTTCCGACCGCCTTCCTGGCCCAGGGTGGGTCTTTCCTCCTCAGAGCACCCTGGGCTGGGTTTGCAGCCACTCCTCCTGTGGGATCTCTGAGGATTTCCTTCCCCATTGGATTCCTGTGCCCTGGAGTCACTCAAACCAGCCTCTTCCACAAAGTTCTGTGGGGATTTGTCCTCCCTGCTCTCCATCCTCAGCTCCTTCCCTGGAGTAGGAAGGACAAGGAGAGGACGGGATTTGCCTCCGTGCCAGAGGGAAGGGGAAGGAGATCCCCCCAGTGCATCCCCAGGAGGACGGGGTTGGCAGCGGGGTTGTCCTGCAGCCAGGGGCCGTGCTGGGCTGGGACATGGAGCAGGAGAGAGGGGGAAAGGGGCACTGACTTCCTCCTCACCTGCCTGGGTGTCCCGGGGCATCTTCCTCTTCCTCGCAGCCTTCTCCTCCTCCATATCGCCAAGGTTTGGGAATAGGAAATCCTTGTTTGGGGAAAAACAAGGTGTGAATGCCTTGGGTTGGGGATTCCTCCCACCCAAGTCCATCACTAGAAGTCATCTGGTGTCCATAAAATCCTTCAGAAATCAAGAGTGAACCATAAAAACCACCAGGAGTTTCCCATTTCTAGTCTCTGGG
Source organism: Melospiza georgiana (assembly GCF_028018845.1). NCBI lineage: Eukaryota > Metazoa > Chordata > Aves > Passeriformes > Passerellidae > Melospiza > Melospiza georgiana. The sequence goes on from NC_080452.1 coordinate 3,199,482, forward strand.
GTTCTGGTGGACCCCCATCTCAGGGCTGGTAGGGATCCCATGGGCACTGGGGATACCCCCTCTCCAGGGTCCTGATTAGGGATTCTGGGGGGATTTCAGGGTCCTCCACTCCAGCCTCACCTCAGTCCAGCCACTTGGGGCTCTCCCCTCTTCCCACTTCTCTGTCCTGGTTTGGGGCAAATTTGGGAGAAAATCTCCAAAAGAGTTTCCTCTAGTAAGCAGATTCAAGTGGCCCCTCTCCCAACCGGATCGAGAAAATATTTCCATGGAGAAAAGGGGAAAAACCCGTTTATTTAACAGGCAAAGCATTCATCAGCACAAAAAATGAACAATATTAAACAATAAAACCTCTTGCCGCTCCAAAAGAGATGACAAACTCAGAAAGTCCCTCTGTGGGCTGTAGCTGGGCTCACTCAGTCTCTTATCAGTCCCTCCAGTGCTGGAAATGCCCCAGCCTAGGCTTGGCCAGGTGGGCCAAAGGTGGGAGATGCCAGTGGTGTTCTGGGTGTTCAGTCCAGAGCAGGTTTAAACAGCTCCAAAGAAAAAGAAAAACCACAGTGGGGGGAACTGCTCTGCCTCAGTGAGCTAAAACTAACTAAAAGCAAAGGAGAGCTCTGTCCTGCTGTCTGTCCATCTGCAGATAACCGATACTTTAGGTTTTAAGTTTTTCTGTTGTATTTTGGTGTGCAGCTTTCAGCTTTATATTAAGTGTTACTGGGATCTTTTCTCAGGGTGGTGAAGACAAAACAATCCTGGAGACTCAAGGACAATCTCTTCAAACTTCAGGCCCAAAGCATAAACAATGTGAAAAGAGGAGGGCAGGCAAGCAAGGAGGATGAAACTTCATAATTGGAAGATATTAATTGGGCAGTTATGTGCAAATGGACGAAAACTTTTGAAAATGTGAGATCTCGTGATCAAGCCCTCTTTTGCTCATCCAGGCAGAGCCATAGCTGTGGCTGCGGTATTGCCAGGGTGTGACCTTTGAAGGCATTTCAGTAAAAATCCACTTTATTCCTCTTAACTCCGTCTGGGCTCTGTTCCAGTTCCTTAAGGCATCACAACAGTCCAGGAGCCGGAATGGTGAGGAGTGAGTGCAGTTTCTGAAAACAAACTGCAGCTTCTTCCCCCTCCTCTTCGCTCTCAGAACCAGCCTTAAAGGTGCAGAACTCATTTCTGGGCTAAACAGACCCATAAGGGTACGAGCATCATGAAGTCACCCCAGGGCACGCCCCTGTCAGGGTCAGGGGGTCCCGTCCCTGCCTCATCTCCGGGCTGCCGGGGGTCCCCCAGCTCCGGTATCGCCCCTTCCCCTCTCCCCGCCCCGGGGGTCCCCCGTTCCACAGCCTCGGCTCTCACGGGAATCCCCAAAACCAATGTCCCGCCCCGTCGGTACCGGGCCATCCCCACGTGGACCCCCCGGGACCCTCCCGAGGGGCGATCGCGGCTCCTCTCCCCCCGAAAAAGCTCCTGTTGGGGAGCCCGGACATATCCGGGGCTCGAGTCCGGCATCTGCCGGCTCCGAACCCTCTCCAAAAAATCCTCCCGGAGACCCCTGGCTGGAGCCGGGGCGAGCTCGGCCTCCGCCCTCCCCTGCGGCTCGGGGATGGGGGCGATGCTCCCGGGGCAGGGGGTGTTGCAGGCTCGGCGTGCGGGCGCTGCGAGCGCCGCGATTCTCCCGCTCCTGCTCCTGCTCCTCCTCTCCTCCTCTTCCTCCCGCATTTCCTCCGCTCCCAGCCCGGACCCCCCTTTCCCACCGCTCTGCCCCGCGGCCCCGCAGCACCGGCTGCTGGGTGGGGGAGCCCCCGATCGGCCCCAGGGCTGGGCAGGGGGCTCGGGGACCCCCCCGGGGCGGATCCGTCCCCCCGGCCCGAGCCCCAAATTCCGCTCCGGGGCCGCGGGGCTCTGCGGGCCTGCCTGGCAACTGGTGAGTCATCGGCGAGAAAAGCTCTGGTTGGCTGGAAATTGGTTAGCGTCTCTTCTGATTGGCTGGAATTGTGAAAGGCGTTACGCCCTGCGGGTGTTCCTGGGAGCTGCGGAGTGCGGGCTGGAGCTTTTTATATTTCTTTCTCTCTGAGAACATTTCTGATTTCTTTCTCTCCCTCACTCCTTTCCATTTCTTGTTCAGTACAATCCGAGTTCGAGCAGATCCACAGGTTGCGTTCCCACGGTGTCATTTGCACCTTCACTCAGGCGTGAGAAGGTCGGAGAGACCCCCCAGCCCCGAGCACCCTCAGCGGTGAGAGGGACACAGAGCCCCTGGTCCCCAGCCCTGCACAGGCATTGCCTGAGGCCAGAGGGATGAAGACCCCCCGAGCATCCCCCAGAGGGAGGGGACAGAGACCCCCGAGCATCCCCTGGGCTGAGAGGGACAGAGACTGCCCCGAGCACCCCATGGCACAGCATCACCTGAGAGGGAGGGAGACCCTCCAGGCATTCCATGGGGTGAGAATGATGGAGACCCCCTGGGGAATGGCCTGGGGTGACAGGGACAGGGACAACCCCTCCAGCCCTTCCCAAGCATTCCCAGGGAATGAGGTACAGAGACCCCTCGAGCATCCACTGGGCACTGTGTTATAAATGAGAAGCTTGACTTGTCCAATATTCAAGCAGCAATCAATTTATTAATTAAAATGTATGAGCATTTTATTAATTAAAAGTATGAGCAATACAGCGCTGGGTACAGTGGGGGAAGTTTTCCCTCCAACTGCACACCGATAGTTGAGGCTTACAGGTATTTATAGGGATACTCATCAGCTTTCCCAGCAGTTTCTATTTCCAATTTTTACATCACAATTCTATACCTATTGTGATTTAGTTTTTCTCAGGATGTATCCCAGAAAGGAGTATCCCCAGATGGTGGGGGTCCAGCTTGCGAAAGAAGGAAGAAATCTCCCAGATGGTAAGGTCCAGCTCTCCAGATGTGGGTCCACCTTTTAATTGCAAGGACTATAAATCTCATAACAATGATGTCCAGCTTCCCTTGGTCAAGACTATAAATCCTTGAGTTGATATTCATCTTCCTTTCTCATGCTGCTTTTCACTGTTTGGTTAAGGAGAGAGATAAGCATGTTTCCTTTATATATATTCTAAAACTATAGTTCCAAAGATCCTTACTACAAGCAATATTCTAAAATTATACTTCAAAAGGTTATTGCAAAACTCTTTAAGGCTTAACTACAAGCAGAAAGTTCCTGTCAAAAAGCAACATCCTTAACGCTTTAATTCAAATGCTCCTAAATGAACTTAAGACTTATCAAGGTTAATTAAGAAAAAAGGATAGGTTCAAAGGCCTTCTTCCATGCTTTACGTTCCTCAGTAATTATTAAAATTCATCTTTATACCTGTCCCATGGTCGGTTTCCACACATATTACAATCACAAATACCACGTTGCCTGTATGTACCTGACAGGAAACACAGCTTTGTATTTCACAGGGAGGCACAGGTACGGCTCCTGTGAGAAGCTGCTGGAAGCTTCCACCATGTCTGGCACAGCCAATTCCTGGTGGCTTCAAAGATGGACCTGCTGCTGGCAAAGACTGGGCCAGTTACAAATGGTGGCAATACCTCTGTGATAACAGATTTTAAAAGAAATCAAAATAGAGATTGTGGCGCAGTTTTGACTCCAGCCAGAGGAGATCAGAGGGATAACATGTGAGAAGAACAACTCTGCAGACATCAAGGTCAGTGCAGAAGGAGGGGCAGGAGGTTCTCCAGGCACTGGAGACCCAGGCACCCTGCAGCAGAGCCATGGAGAGAGGGGCCCTGCTCCCAGGCTGGAGCAGCCTGTCCCTGGAGGAATGCACCCCTGGAAGAGTGACCCATGCTGCAGCAGTTTGGGAAGGACTGTTGTCCCTGGCAGGGACTCACACTGCAGCAGTTTGCAGAGGGCTGTTGCCCCTGAAATGGACTCACATGGGAGAAGCTCCTGCAGAACTGTCTCCCTTGGGAGGGACCCACGGTGCAGCAGGGCAACCACTCCTCTCCCTGAGCAGGGGCAGAAGTCATGGGTGATGAACTGACCATAACCCCCATTCCCTGTCTCCCTGCACTGCTGGGGTAGGAGGCAGAGCTGGAGGGAGGTAAGGGGCTTATTTTATTTCCCCTTTTCCTGCTCTGACTTTGTTAGTAATAAATGAATTTCACATCTCTAAGCTAAGCCTGTTTTTCCCAGAACAGTATTTGATGAGTGATCTCACCCAGTCCTTATCTCAACCCACAAACCCTTTATTAAATTTTCTTTGTCCAGCTGCAGAGGAGAGTGAGTGAGCAGCCCACATGGATGCCTGGCATTGGGCCTGGGTCAACCTACGACACCTTGGTACCACAGGGTCACAATGGACCCTTGGTTCTATGGGGTCTCATGGGTTCCATCAGGCCCTGCAGGGCCACTTAATTCAACAAGGCCCCAAAGTTTCACAGTGGTTTCCAGGATTCCATGGGACCCTGCAATGTCAAAATGGACCTTTGTATCCACAGGGGCCCAGAGTGTCACAATGGGCTCTTTTGGTCCTACAGCTTAACAGTGGCCCCTTGGTTCCATGTGTCCTGCACTGTTCCATGAATCCTTAGCTCCATGTGTCCTGTAGGGTCACAATGGTCTCCTTGGTTTCATGGTGCCACAGTAGCCATAATTTCCATGGTATCAAAACTGCCCTTGGATCCCAAGAGGCCCCAGAGTGTGACAATGGCCTCTTGCTTCCATGACGCCGTGTGGTGTCACAATGGTGTCCATGATTCCATCAGGCCCTGCAGTGTCACCATGGACAGTTGGTTCAATGACACTCCACAATGTCACCATGGCCCCTTGGTTCCACAGAGCCCCACTGTGTCACTGTGGTCCCTTTGGTTCCAAGGCTCAGAAGTGCCAGAATGACTCTTTGGTTCCATCAGGCCTTGAAGTTTCAAAATGGTCTCCATGGTTTCATGAGTACCCCCTGTGTCACAAGAGACCCTTGGTTCCCTGAAGGTCTTCAGCGTCACAATGGGCCCTTGGTTCCATGAGGTTTGGTAGAGTCCCAATTGACTCCTTGGTTCCATGAAGCCCTGCTGTGTCATAATGCCCATGGCTCCATGAGTTTCCATGCTATCACCACGGTCTCCTTGGATCCCCAGTATCACCATCGTCTCCTTGGTCCCATCCAGGCCTTGTAACAAGAGACAGTGAGCCATTTTGTGCCTTAGATGAAAGGCTGCAGAACTCATGGTGGTAAGGCTGTGTCACTGACAAGAAACAAAAACCACCTGAATCTGAACGCCAAATACCAAGTACCTTCAATCCCAGCCTCGACAGAGGTAGAAAATACAAACAGAAATTCCACAGTGGATCAAAAACAGGGACTGTATTTGGAATGCAGGCAAAATGCATTCAAGTGCATTCAAAATGCACTCGCTATGATGGCGAGGTGATAATCCTCTATTCCAAGAGTACACTTAAGAAGGGCTGACTATTGAAGGGACTGCAGGGAACCACAATATAAGAAGAGCAGTTGCCAAAGGTAATTCTGGGATAGGGAGACCAGAAAGCAAGAGCAGATGAACCAGTGCAGTCCCCACCAAGAAGATCACGTTCACACGCTGTGGGCAGCAACCCCATCAGGCCATGCCACGATCCCCTGGTACAAGGCGGATCACGATGGTTCGTTTCACTGATCTCAGGGTGCAAAGACACACGGCAGGGGACTTTCAATATTAACCAAAACAAATGCACCTTTTATTGAGTGCCCACAGCAGATGCAACAGAAGGATTAGAAAGGAGATAAAGGACAGAGAGAGAGAGAAAAGGAGGGGGGGAATAGCTACCAACAGAGAGATGAAATCCTCGTGGTCCAGCTAATAGATCCATCTGGTCACGTTGGGGAGAGTCTCAAAGCCTTTGTTGAACTCAGGGCTCTTTTATAATTGTTATGAATAAGAAGCTTGACTAGGCCAATATCATGCAGCAATCAATTTATTATTTAATATGGTAAAGTATGAGCAATACAGCGCTGGGTACAGTGGGAGATGTTTTCCCTCCAACTGCACACTGATAATTGAGGGTTATAGGTATTTATAAGGGTACTCATCAGTTTTTTTCAGCAGTTTCTATTTCCAATCTTTTACTCATCAGTAATTTTTATTCCAAATTATTACATCACAATTCTATACACTACTGTGATTTTAATTTCTCAGGATGTATCTCAAAGGAGTAACCCCAGATGGTGACGGTCCAGTTTCCGAAAGAAGAAAGACGAATCCCATCTGGTGGAGTCCAGATCCCCAAATGTGTGTCCACCTTTTAATTGCAGAGACTATAAATCTCATAACAGTGATGTCCAACTTCCCTTTGGTCGAAATCACAAATCCTTGAGGTGATGTTCATCTTCCTTTCTCAAACTGTTTTTCTCTGCTTCACTAAGGCATGAAATAAGCATATTTCCTTTATATATATTCTAAAGCTATAGTTTCAAGAATACAAGTAATGTTCTAAAATATACTTCAAAAGGTTATTATTGCAGAGCTTTTTATGGATTAAATGAAAGCAAAAAGCAACAGCTTTAACACCTTAATTCTAATGCTCCTAAATCAACCAGGGTTAATTGCAAACAAAAGATAGGTTCAAATGCCTTTTTCCATGCTTTATTTTCCTCAGTATTTTATTAGAATTCGCAACTATCCCATTGTCAGTGTCCACACATATCGCAATCACAAGTACACATGAAACACAGCTTTGCATCTCACAGTCCCCCCTCTGCTTGTATAAATTTTCATTTATCTTACTCATTCGTGTCTGGGCTTCAAATCTGGCCAAAACTTTGGAAGCTTTCTCTTTTTGGTCTCTTTTCTTTAATTTCATTATTTTGGTTATCTTAGCTGTTTTCTCAAATTGACCAACTTCTCCGGTAGCCAATTCTGAGTTGGTTGCTGTAATCTGCATGTTTTGAATAACTGAGTAGATTAGTCAGATAAAACATGGAATAAAGCAAGGTAGAAACAATAACCCAGCTAATTAGCACAATATCAGCAACCCCAATTTTCTTCTACCAAGCTCCTCCTCCAAGCATCTGGTCCCACCATGAGGCTTGAAGAATGAAATTCCATTTTTGGACAGGGACATGAGCTACCCTTTTGATCTCTGCTGCTAAACCCCGGATGGTTTCTCTGTAATCATCAATCTCAACACAGCATTCCAACTCACTGAATTTTCCAAACACCCCCTCTTCTTCGGTGAGCAAATAGTCCAATGCTATTCGATTCTGATACACAAAAGCCCTCACCTGAGTGTGCTGCCGGCTTAACAAGTCCAGGGCCTCTGAGGAGTGATTCGAGAGTACCTCTACCACTGCCTGCAGTCTAATCAACCTATTCAATAGGTAAATCGGGGTCTTATTTCTCCAGCTTCTGTCTTGAGCCTAAGTGGCTGGCTCATAATAATCTATTATTCTTTCTGCTGGCTACTCTTCTCCCAATCCAGACAGTATGATTGCATTTGTCACAGACAGCCGGAGCAATGGGCTCTGATCCTGCAGCTTACTCGTGGATTATGTGGAGTTCAGGAGTGAGGATATTAAGGCCCATTGCCTGGGATGCAATGATCAATGCAGTGAAAATAATCTTCAGAGGGTTTAACTCTCTTCCTCTCTGAAGGCCCCTTGGGTTGCATCGCAGAGCCGAGATGTAGATCTTCTCTGTAGCAGAGTTTATATCTTGGGATTTAGTCACTGATACCTTTTGTTTCATTTTTGCCTTTCGCCTCATGAGCCTTCAGATCTCTATTTATCGTGGTTGTGCTCCAATTCTTTTTAATTCAGGCCAATTGGCCCCTGAGTTTGGGGGTTGTGCGACTACAATAGGGTTGGTGTATGTGCCTCCCCCTCTTGCAGCGATACTTGGCTTCCTGCTATCTTTTGCTTTAATTCGATATTCGTCCCGTATCCAACTGCTCTTGTTACTCTCTACTTTTTCTAATTTGGCCTTTGGTGCTTCCTGCAAATCAATTCCTGCTCTTGTTCAGTGTACCCAGGTCCTCTACCAATCTTTATCTCCTGTTTTAATATATCCTTTCCTTACTGCAGCCCACAAAGTTTTATCAGTTTCTTTCTCTATTTCTTTCATACAATTACAGCAGAGAGCGTTAGGGATCTGTCCCCTTGGTAGGTTTGTATACCAAAATTCTTCACACTCTATACACTTAAAACAACCCCATAGATAACACTTAGAGTTTGGAGTAGTATCTTCTACCTCTTGTGAGTACAAATGGTTTTGGCGCTTAAGGTAGGAGTGTTTTCGTGACATACATCAGTCTTTTTTTAACTTGGTTTTCAGTTCTCCGGGGGTAGATGCAATTCTCCACTGGGACTCAGCAGGGGTCGCTGTCAGTGGTTCCGTCTCTGTCAGTGGTTCTGCTGGTCCTTTGACCCGTGACGCCTGGGTTCAGCCTTTTTCCACAGTTTGGACAGCTGTATCAGTGGTCAGCGGAGTTAAATATGGACCTTCCCACCTAGGAGACAAACTTTCTTCCTTCCAGCTTTTAATCAGCACCCAGTCACCTGGTTTTATTTGATGTATGCTAAATCTGAGAGGGGCTGATTGAGCAATTACTCCTTTCTCCCTTAGTTCTAGGGCATGTTGTCCCATCTTCTGGATGTATTTCTGAATAGTCATATCGGCTATGATTACTGATGTTTGGGGTAGTTCCTGGGAATCAGGCATCCCATAAAGCATCTCACATGCAGAAAGTCCCGTATCTGCATTTGGAAGTGTCCTTATATTAAGCAATGCTAAAGGTAAACATTTTGCCCATGACATTTGGGTCTCAATCATAAATTTTGTTAACTGCTGTTTTATAGTTTGTTCATGCTTTCCACCCTCCCAGAGCTCTGGGGGTGCTAAGGGGTGTGATATTCCCAGGAAATACCCATAGATTATATTACTCTTTTTATAATGCTGGAAGTAAAGTGGGAGCCTTGATCAGAATCAATGGCCCTGATAACCCCAAATCGAGGAATGATTTGTTCTAACAATATTTTAACTACAAACTGTGCCGTGTCTCGGGCAGCCGGGTAGGTCTCGACCCAATGAGTTAGTTGATCTACTAATACTAACAAGTATTTCTTCTGCCAACGCTTGGTAATTCAGTATAATCCACCTGAACCCTTTCAAATGGTCTGTAGGCTATTTTTCTACTGCCAGCTGGAGCTTTTCTCATTACCTTTTTGTTAATCTTTTGACATGTCAAACACTCCTGTGTTTGCTATCTCAAAAATTCCAATACATCCATAATATTTTAAAAAATGATCACATAAGAGTCTTTTTCCCCAATGAGTACGTTGGTGTAACTGGCTTAGAATCCTTCTAGCGCAAGCCTTAGGTAAAATCTCTCTCCTGTCTGGCAGTATCCATTTTCCCAGCTCTTTCTTAGCTTCTAATCTTTTTATAGCTTTTTCTTCCTCTTGAGTACTATAGCATTTGGCAGCTCCTCTTGAATTTCCGCTATAGTGTTCAGCTGGATAGTTTCTTCTAATTTACATGCTGCCTCCTTTGCAGCTTGGTAGTTGTGTTGTTTCCTCTCGCTAAGTAGCTTGACCCTCATTGATGACCTCTTACATGTACTACAGCTATTCTCTTAAGTTCTTTCAGGGCTTCAAGCACACTGATTATTAACTCCTGATGGATCAGTTTCTTCCTTTGAGTGTTTATCAAACCTCTTTCCATCCAGATTTTTCCAAATGTGTGTACAATTCCAAAAGCATATTTTGAGTCTGTAAATAGTGCCCACCTTATCTTTTAAAAGTTCTAAAGCTCAGTATAAAGCAAATAATTCACAAGCCTGACCTGACAAGCTGGAACCTATTTTTCCTCGTTCTATTACAGACAGATTTTCTCCTTCTACAATAGCTTATCCTGAATTTCTTTTCCCTTTTATCACCCTTGATAGGACATCGATAAAATATTTTTCCCCACTAGATAGCTCCATCTCACTTAAATCTGGTCTCACTTTTGTTTGTAATTCGATTAATTCCACACAGTTATGAGCAAGCTCTTCAGCTGGCTCCCCACAGAGAAACTGAGCAGGGTTCTGAGCCAGAGTGACTTTAAGTTCCAGTTCAGAGGAATGTATCAAGATAGCTTCATACTTTTAAAATCTGGCTATCAGTGAACCACTTCTCTGCTTTTTGATGCAGTATGCTTCTAACGTTGTGGGGGGTATATATTACTAAAGGAGCTCCAAATGTAACTTTCTTTGCTTCTTCTACCAGAAGAGCAGTTGCTACTATAGCTTGTAAACATATTGGCCATCCTCGACTAACAGGGTCCATAACTTTGAATAATACCCCACCAGCTTTTTGTCTCCTCCCCAGTGCTGGGTAAGGACTCCATAAGCAGTTTGCTCAGCAGTATTTACAAATAATTGAAAAGGTTTACCTAAGTTAGGTTGGCTGAGTACTGGGACTTGAATTAGAGCATCTTTCAAACTCTTAAATTGTTTTTCGTCCTCCTGGTTCCATTTCACTGTATTGACTGTTAGTTTTTCATACAAAAATTTCACATTTTGACTGTATCTATCTATCCATTGTCTACAATATCCCAATAACTCTAAGAGTTGTGGTACTTCGCTTTTGGTATTAGGGGAAGGCAGACTCAGTATTCCCGATATTCTCTCAGGATCCAATTTCTTTGTTCCTTTACTCAGCCAGTGACCTAGATATTTCACTTCCTCTTCAGCAAATTGTAACTTAGCCCTTGAAACCTTTAGGCCTTTCTTTCCCAAGAAATTCAACAGACTGATTGTTGCTTCTCTCACTTGCTCCTGATTCTCTCCTGCAATTAATAGATCATCTACATATTGTACTAGTTTAGTTCCTTCTGGTCTTTCAAAATCTTGTAAAACTCTTTCTAAAGCCAGGCGAAAAAGATTTGGGGATTCTGTAAAGCGTTGTGGAAGAACGGACTGCCTTAATTGTTGTTTTCTCCCTGTGTCTGGATCTTGCCACTCAAAGGGAAAATAGTCCCTGCATCCCTCCTCTAAAAGACAGGACCAAAAGGCATCTTTCAAATCCACTACACTATACCAGATACAGTTAGAGGAAACCTTACTTAGTAATGTATACGGGTTAGCTACCACAGGAAATCTTGTGGCTTTTCGTTGACTGATAGCCCTTAGGTCTTGGACTAGACGGTAGCTGCCGTCACTTTTCTTCAAAGGGATTATGGGGGTATTGTGGGGTGACATACATTTTTCTAACTTGCCCTGCCCTGAGTGTTCTTCAATTACTGGCTTCAGCCCTTGCCTGCCATCTAGCGGAATAGGGTATTGTCTCACTCTTACAGGAAACTCAGGGTTTACAATGGTGATTTTTAAGAGTTCTATATCCAATTTATTGATTTCCTCAGGAGTAGACCAGATATCAGGACATATTTTACTCTCATCCTGGTCCATCAGTTTGTACATCTGTACCATTAGTTGATAATTTTGGGGTTGAATACCAATTTTTAATGAAAGAATCAGGTCTCTCCCCAAAAGATTGCATTCTGCTTCTGAAACTAGTAATAGATCACTAATATCCACTTTTCCTTTTGCTTCAATAAGTGCTTCTTCAATAATGTGAACCTTAAAGGCCTCCCCTTTTGCTCCTGGTCACACAGCCCTGGCCCCTTGTCCCCATGTCAGGCTCTGGGGTGGATCCTGTGGAACATCCTTTGGTGGAGGCTGTGGCTCCAGGTGGGTCGGGGGGATCCCGGGGGACAGGGACCCTGCTGGGCATGAACAGCATTGGACTTGTTGGGAGAAACTGTGAGGGGCAGCTGGTGCAGAGTGACCAACCCAGTGACCTGACACAGTCCCTCTGGGATGTCACACAGCCCCTCTGGGATGTCACAGCCTGCTCTGTGATGTCACAGAGGCAGTCTATCATGTCATAGTTCTTGATAATCTCACATAACCCACTCTGTGATGTCATAGCCCACTCTGTCACCTCATGTTACCAGATCATAAATTGTCTCCACCAGGTGAGCTGACACCTGGAGCTTGTTCTCCACAACCCCAGGCCTATGGAAACCACACAATGCCCATTGTGGGAGAAGGGGAACTGGAAGTTCAGCAGCCTCAGTGTCCTGCCATCTCAGCCAGGCCAACTGGAATATGGGGGTCCACAACCATCAGGGACCACCAGAGAGACCCCAGGACAGAAGAACTCATGGGTAAAGGGGAGGGGAAATATGTTAATGATTTTGGGGAAATGATATTCATATGTATGTTTAGTCCAGGACAATCAATGAATATGCGTGCAAAATACAGAATATAAACAGAAACTTTCCTGTTCTCAGCATGCACAGCTTTGGGAGGAGCTCTCTCCCATGCATGCAGCTGAATAATGAATGCTGCTTCTTTATGCTACATTGGTGTTAAGGAGTTTTCTGTTTCACCAAATTTTTGGTAACACTCCACTGCCAAGGAAAGCTCTGTCTGCTGCTGTTCACAAACAGAGAAGGGCTGGTGGCAGATGTGGGGGTCAGAGGCTGCCTGGGGCACAGTGACCACGAAATAATCAAGTTTTCAATATTCTGTGAAAGAAGGAGAGGCAGCAACAAAACTTCTGCACTGGTATTAGGAGGGGCAGACTTTGGCCTATTTAGGATGCAGATTTGGTGAGTATCAAATCAGATCCTAAATTTTTGAAGGGAAACAGCCCTTAAAAACAAAGGAGTCCAGGAAGGATGGACACATTTCAATAAAGTAATCCTAAGTGGGAAGGAGCAGCCTGTGCCAGTGTGGCAAAAGATGATCTAGTGAGGAAAATGACTAGCTTGGCTGCCTATTCAGGTTTTCTGGGAACTCCGGTGTAAAAAAGGACCAGCAACTCAGGAAGTGTTTAAGGATGTCATTATGTTATCCGAAAGAAAATTAGAGACGTGAAGCTCAATCAGAATTTAACCTAAAAAAAATTAAAAAAAAACTTTGTATAAAAAAGTGTATAGCAAAAGGAGAAATAAGGGAATGTCTACTCCTTATTGGATGTAGTGGAGAATATAGAAACTAAAGAGAAAAAAAGCTGAGCTACTTAACACCTTGTTTGTCTCAATTTTCAATATTAGGACAGGCTGTTCTCAGGACAAGTGTTCTCCTGAGCTGGTAAATGGGCACAGGGAGCAGAACAGCCCCCCCTGTAATCCAGGAGGAAGCAGCTGCTGACCTGCTGAGACACTCAGAGGCTCTCAGGTGCATGGGATTGAATGGGATCCATCCTAGGAGGATGAGGGAGCTGGGGCATGAGCTCCCCAAGCTGCTCTCCATCATTTACCATCAGTCCTGCCTCAGCAGGGAGGTCCCCGAGGACTGGAGGTGCTAATGTGAGCCTATCGCCAAGAAGGGCCGGAAGGAGGAGCTGGGGAACTCCAGGCCTATCAGCCTGACCTGGATGCCTGGCAAGGTTATGGAACAGATCACCTTGAGTGCCATCACAAGGCACCCACAGGATGGCTGAGGGATCAGAGCCAGCCAGCGTGGATTTAGGGGTGGCAGGTCCTGCCTGACCAACCTGGTCTCCTTTCATGACCAGGTGATCCACCTGTGGATGCAGGAAATGGTGTGGATGTTGTGTGCCTGGATTTCAGCAAAGCCTTTGACACTGTCTCTGACAGCATTCCCTGGAAAAGCTGCAGCCCACAGCTTGGGCAGTTTCCCTCCTTGGTAGGAGATTTAAGGGCTGCCTAGAGGCTGGGTCCAGAGAGTGGTGGGAATGGTGCTGCACCCAGCTGGTGTCCAGGCACTGGTGGTGTCCCCAGGGATCTGTGCTGGGCCCAGTCCTGTTTAATATCTTCACTGATTATCTGGGTGAGGGAATTGAGTCCACTGTGCACAAATTGCAGATGGCACCAAGCTGGGTGTGAGTGTGGATCTGCTGGAGGGCAGGACAAGAAGACACAACCTTAAGGTGCACCTGGAGAGGTTCAGACTGGACAATAAGAAGAAGTTCTTCACAGAAAGGCTGAGTGGGCATTGGAATGGGCTGGCCAGGGGGGAAGTGGCAGAGTCACTGTCCCTCTCCAGTGGGACTTAGTGGCATGGTCTGGGCGACAAGGCAGTATTAGGGCATTGGTTGGATTGAATGACCCAAAGGTCTTTTCCAGCCTATTTGATTCTGTCATTCTGTGATGATTGGGACACTCTGGGGCCATTGTGATACTGCAGGGCCTTGTGAAACTAATAGGACCATGGTGACACCGTGCAGCCCCACAGAACCAGGGGTCCACTGTGGTGCTCTGGGGCCAAATGGACCCAGGGAGTGCACCGTGACACTCTGGGTCTTCGTGGAACCACAGAGACCATTGTGACACTGCATAGCCTTGTCTAACCAAGTGGTTTCACCATTTTGACACTGGAAAACCAAGGGGACCATTTGGGGACTCCAGGGCCCAGTTGAACCAAGGGGCTGTTCTGACACTGCGGGGCCTCATGGAACCAAGGGGACATTGTAACACTGTAGGATCCTGTGTAACCAAGGGACCACTGTGACACGATGGAGCCTCAAGGAATCTGCAAGAACGTTGTGACACTGTGGGGCCTCGTGGAAACAAGGAGTCCATTGTGACACTGAGGAGAGTTGCAGAACCACAGAGACCATGGTGACAGTGTGGGACCTCATGTGACCATGGGACTATTGTGACACTCTGGAGCCCCATGGAACCAAGGGTCCACTGTGAAATTGCAACACCAATGAGAACATTGTGACACTGTGAAGCCACATGAAACCAAGGAGTACATTGTCACATTTTGGACCCCCATGGAACCAAGGAGACCATTGTTTCTCAGCATGGTCTCATGGATCCAAGGAGACCAGTGTGACAGTGCCGGCCTGGGGTAATCAAGAGGCCATTGTGTCACTGAGGAACCATGGACCAAGGACATCTTTGAAGATGACACCAAGCTGAGTGTGAGTGTGGATCTGATGGAGGATGGAGGTAAGAGGGCTCTGCACAGGGCCCTGGACAGGCTGGATCCAGGGCCCAAATCCAACAAGGTGAGGTTTAACAAGTCCAAGTGCTGGGTCGTGCACTTTGGACACAGCAACCCCTGCAGCACTACAGGCTGGGGACAGAGTGGCTGGACAGCAGCCAGGCAGAAAGGGACCTGCAGGGACTGATGGACAGCAGGCTGGACATGAGCCAGCAGTGTGCCCAGGTAGACAAGAAGGCAAATGGCTCCTGGTCTGGATCAGGAATGGTGTGGCCAACAGGAGCAGAGCTGCTGTGCCAGCACTGATCTGCCCCCAGTTCTGCACACAGACATTGCGGCTGCAGCTCCAGAGAAGGCAACAAAAGGGCATTTCTGCAGAAAACTTTGCTGGGAGATCCTTTATTTCTTTTAAAGGCACCGAGAGAGCAGCCCCTCATTGACACAGTCTGTGGCCACAGGGAGGTGGAGAGAAACAAAAAGAGAAATGGCATAAGGAATGACATTTATTTGTGGAAAATATTAAAAAAGTAAAACAAATTTTAAAAAAACCCAATATGAAAACAACGAGAAGTATCAAAGATGACTTTTATTACAAGTGATTTGCAGAAATTGGCCAGCATTTTAATGTTCCTGAAAGCATCCAGTCATCAGTCTCCACACCTCAGCCTTGAGCTCCTGGTTCCTCAGGCTGTAGATGAGGGGCTTCAGGGCTGGAGGCACCACTGGGTACAAAACAGACAGGGCCAGATCACGGGATGCAGACGACATTGAAAGTGGCTTAAGGTAAGTAAAAAATGAGGTGCTGATGAACAGAGAAACAACGGCCAGGTGCGGGAGGCAGATGGAAAAGATTTTGTGCCGTCCCTGCTCAGATGGGATCCTCAGCACAGCCCTGAAGATCTGCACATAGGAGAAAACATTGAACACAAAACAGCCAAATAAAAGAAAAGCAGTCCCCATAAGAGGCCCAAATTCCCTAATGTAAGGGTGTGAGCAGGAGAGCTTGAGGATCAGAGGAATTTCACAGAAGAACTGGCCAAGGTCATTGCCATGGCACAGGGGCAGGGAAAATGTATTGGCTGTGAGCAGCGGAGCATTGAAAGGCACTGGCCCAGGCAGCTGCTGCCATATGAGCACAAGCTCTGCTGCCCAGGAGTGTCCCGTAGTGCAGGTGTTTGCAGATGGACACGTAGTGGTCATAGCACATGATCATCAGAATATAAAACTCTGCTGAGATGAAGAACAGAAAGAAAAAGATCTGTGCAGCACATCCTTTGTAGGAGATGTTCCTGGTGTCCCAGAGGGAATTGTGCATGGCTTTGGGGACAGTGGTGCAGATGGAGCCCAGGTTGCTGAGGGCCAGGTTGAGCAGGAAAAAGAATATGGGCGTGTGCAGGTGGTGGCCGCAGGCCACGGCGCTGATGATGAGGCCGTTGCCCAGGAGGGCAGCCAGGGAGATGCCCAGCAAGAGGCAGAAGTGCAGGAGCTGCAGCTGCCGCGTGTCTGCCAATGGCAGCAGGAGGAAGTGCCTGATGGAGCTGCTGTTGGACATTTGCTGTGCCTTGGCATGGGGATCTGTAAAAAAAGTACTCATGGAATACTTGGGTTTGGAGAGGACTTTAAATATTCCAGCACAGCCTGGGGGCACTTTCCCCCCACTGCCTGCCCAGGGCTCTGCTGCCTGGAGCTGTCTCTGCCAGCAGCTGATTCTCTGTGCCCAGGGCTGAGCCCTGCCAGTGCTGCCAGAGCCCAGCCCAGCTCTGGGGACTCAGCTCTGCCTTGCAGACCCCTCCCAGCTCTGGCACTGCCCAGGGGCAGCTCTGGCTCTGCAGGCTCTGATGGCACCATCAGGGCAAAGAGACACTGATGCTGCCTGTGAGGGGCCCTACGGTATTTCTGTCACTGCCTGGTTTATTAACATCTGAGATAAATATTATTTATCTTTCTCAACCTGAACTGAGAGATTAATATCTCTGTGAAATTTCCCATCCCAGCAACCCAGAGCAGTAGATTAAAAAAGCAGGATTTTCCCTTTTCTGCAGCCCTTCCCTTGCTATGCTCCCTGTATAATCCACTTGGAAATGTTCTGCAGTTAAATGTTATACTGGGAGCAGTCCTGAACAATGCAACATCCTCCCCACTCAATGAGAACACTTCCAAGCCTTACCAGCTGTCTCCTCCCACCCAGATCTTGTCCCCCAGTGCTGAGAGCAGCTGCCAGGGCTGGCTGAGAGCTGTCCCTGGCAGGCAGCAGAGTCCCTGCCCCAGCACAGCGCCCTGGGCTGCAGGACCCTGCTCTGCAGGACAGCCCTGGGCTCCCCTGGCTGGTCTGCACAACAGACAATCGGAGAATGTACTCACAGGGTCTGTAGGCATTGGGATGTTCCAGCTTTAGGAGATGGCTCCAGGCATAGTCCTGCAGCCAGAGTTTCCTGTGCCAAGGGCTGGCAGTGATTGTGCCCCAGGCACTTCTCAGCACCTTCCCAGCCCTGACGGATGGAAGCTCTCTGTGCCTCTGTGCTGTGCCCGGGATGGCTGCAGGCAGTGCCCCAGCCCTGCTGGGCTGGCAGAAGAGAAATGTGCTTTTGAAGCTCTTCTTGGTTACCAGGAGTCCAGGCCAGCTCAGCAGCACAGACACAGCACCAGGACTTTAATGAGCCTCTGGGGCTTTGTGCTCAGGGCCTGAACATCAGTCCCTGAGAGGGAACTGAAGAAACCTCTCCAGAACTCCAAGCCAGAATCCAACTACAAAGTTTCTTGGACTTTTTATGGGTCCCACTGAGGGACACCACTGAGAAAGTGTCCCCAGGCTCCAGGCAGAGCAGAGAACTGGAGGCAGTGATGACAGGTGGGGACAAGGAGAAGCCAAGTCTTGGTGCCCTGGGGCAAAGCAGCAGGGTCTGTGCCACCAAGGGTTGTGAGGAGACACCTTGTCCTGAGGCCCTGGGGCCTCCTGGCACAGCCCCAGCCCCAGCCCCAGCCAGGTTGGGCACTGTCAGCCCCTTGTCCTGTCCTCAGCATTTCCCCTTAGCCCACATCCCAGTGGCCTCAAGGATCTGCTGGAAGGAGTCCCCGGGGAGTCTTTGTCAGGAATGGCCCTGGAGGCTCCTTAATGCTCCCTGCAGGGCCTGCAGGTTTTTCAAAGGACTTTGGCTTTTGCCTTGGAGTCTCTGAGAGGTTTGTGGAATCGTGGCCTCCAATTATCTGCTATAGTTAGTCCCTGGAGAGGCTTTGTGAGTAACAACACTCACTGGGGCTCATTACTACTTCAGGGTACTTCAGTTATTTTGAGGTACTTGGTGTTTCCCTTTTGATACAAACTCTGTGAGAAGTTTGTGCAATCATGGCCCCAATTATCTGCTTTAATGAGTCCTTTGAGAGCTTTGTACTGACGCTCAGTAAGGCTCATTAACACCTTGAGATACTCAAGGTTTTTAATGTACTTTATGGATTTAAGAATACTTTTAGGTACTTTTAAAGATTTTCTTTCCCACACTGAGTCTCTGAGAGGTTTTTGTGCCTTCCTGGCCTCCAATTCTCTCCTCCAAGCAGTCCATAAGGAGCTTGTCTTGGGTATCCTCCCCCTTTTCTGTTTTACAGCAAAGATGGAACTGGAAGAATTTTTTAAGACTTTCTAAAAGCATCCAAACAAACATGGGAAAATTAACAATACAGGAACAACCACTAAGAGAGTTAAATGTCCTGTTTTAGCTTGACATCATCCAACCCTTTAGTCCCTTGGATTGGAAGAGTTTATTGAACCAGTCTTCGTTTTCCACTTGAAGCTTCTTGAGCCCTTCCTTCAATACTTGAATGCTCTTGTGGATTGACTCGCTGTGGCTGGAGAGGTTCATGCAACACATGCCTTCAGAGCCTACACAGCCATGCCCATGTGCCCAGAGTAAAAACTCTATCACTGTTCTGCAAGGTAGCATGTCTGATGGTCTCTATATCTGAGAGCAGGCCACTCAGTGTGAGAGAGGTAGCATTGGTTTGCTTACTTAACAGGCACTCAAGATGGTCTAACTGTCCTAAAGCTTTAGCTGCAACCACCCAAGGTAGTCCAAACTGGGGGTGCTACCATCCAATACCTGGATTAAAGCTTTTAAAGCCATCTCTTTGATATAATTCAAGACTTCTCTGGGGATACCTGCTGCTTGATCATCTTGTTGGCTGTGTTGTCCTTCTACAGCTAGATGGTTGATTGTCAATTCCACCCTTGCCTCATTATTAGCATAGTCTGCTAATAATTGATTCCATCCCTCTTCCCACAGGGTGTATTCTGTAGGTGACAAGAACATGGTCCTAATATATTTAAATCATAGGAGGTTGAGACATATGCTGTGAACATGGCACTCATTAGGCCATTAAAACAAGGTAAGTCCTTCCTATGGTCTTTACCTGCCCTACACAGATCCTTGATTTCCCCGTAAACCAATGGCTGATACCTGGGATTCTGCCCCCTTATTTCATAGCATGCGGAGGCAGCGAGGAGTTTTGAGACTATTTGCCAGTCTCCTTCCTTAAGTTTTCCAAATCCTTTCCTAGGGATCTTCTGGGTTTGAGGGGCAAGGTGGCTCTGGGGAATTGAAACTCTCTTCTGGGGAGGAAGAATAACTTGGAACAGAAATATTTGGATTAGAAATAGTGTGACAGCTGGCCTTAATATACTTGACCATGTGGGTTATATTGCGGCCAGACAGTGAGGCAAAGGGCACTGCATTTTGTCAGGGGTTGGGAGGAAGGGCCTAGATTTAGGATGGCAGACTTCAAGGGTGGAGTTCTGGAGGTATGGCCCAGAGTGAAGGTGGAATTGATTGACAGTGGGGGGTGTGACCCGCAGTCATGGGGGTGGAGTCTGGAGGTTCGTTCAGGGTGGAAGAGAAGGTTGTGGTAGCAGGAAGTGGAGGACCCAAGATGGAAGGAGGATGGTCGGGCTCCCAAGTCACATTCAGGCTCCTTCCATCTTGACTCTCCAGGGCATGATTCTCCAACACCATGTGGCCATTGCCATCTTGGACCATCATAAAAGGTCTGAGAAGGGCAGATTTGAGGGGAGGTCCCACTTTAGGAGTGACCAATGGATTGAGTTTTCAACATGCTTCTTGCTGGTGAATGGTCTCAAATTTGGTGTGGAAAATGGGGAGCATGCGGGGTGCAATGGGGTCCTTCTTGATTGAAAGATTGTACAGTTTAACTCCCACTGAGTCCCAAAATCAAGTGGTATGGATTTTGTCAGCAGAGGCCTCCGGAAAACTTTTAAATATCCACCTCATGATTGATTTTAATTCATTCTTTGAAAATATGATGCCATGATCAGTGAGAATGAAAGGATCCATATATGCTCCTTTCTACTTTGGACATCTGGCTGCCCATTTTTCCTATTCTCTGCCTTATGGGGAAGAGCCACCAGAACACCCCAAATCAATAATGGGATGTGGGTGCATCTTGCAAAAACAAAGTGGCAAAATGGGCAATATATGTCTTGCATTTCCCCAAACCCACCTGCAATCCTATGCAGGTGAAACTGTCGTCGTCCCTGCATATCCTGGGCAAGGTCTCTCGAAGCAACGATGAATCCACCAGGCCCGGCACAATCCAAAATCCCAGGGAGCGCTGCCCTATCCATCAGCTAACCCCAGCTGACATGACTGACACATGGAGCCCTGAAAGTCATGGTCCCTGTTCGGACGCCAAATGTCGCAATGAAGGTGGCTGCAACAAATCTCTCTGGGTCTCCTGACTTCAGGGCGAGGGTGGCAAAAAGGAAAAGGAACAGGATCAATGGAGTTGTTTAAAAGGAACTTTAATAACAGGGTGAAAAACAATAAAAATGGAGAAGTTGAGAACAGTATGAGGGGCAGGATCCAAAGATCCAAGACTAAGAGGAAGCAAAAACATGTACACTTGGGGGTAGAACATCTAGAACAATAACTATATAGGGGAAACAAGTAACCAATAGGGGAATAGAACTTGGACAACTTAGCATAACAACACTAAAGGCTTATGGGGGAAATCTCAAGCTCACCTTAAGTTAAACAAATGATTCCTAGGGCTTGAAACTCATGCCAAATTCTTTTGGGGTAAAATCTGGCTGACTCTGAGTTACAGCTGGCCTAACTACGGTACCACTTGTTTCCACTGGCCCCTTGTGACCATGTGGCCCAACAGAGCCACAATGATGTCCTTGGTTCCATGAGGCTTGCAATGCCACAACGGTCTCCATGGATCCACGGTGCCTCACAGGATCACAACGGCCCTTTGGCTCCACGAGGCCCTGAAATGCAGCAATGCCCTCTTGGTTCCACAAAACCCTGCTCCTTCCCACTGGCCCCTTGGGACCATGCGGCCCAACAGACCCACAAAGATGTCCTTAGTTGCACCAGGCCCCAGAGTGTCACAGTGGCCCCTTGGATCCATGGTACCCTCCAGTGTCACAATATTCCTCTGGTTTCACAAGTTCCTACAGTGTAACAGGTTCCACAAGGGCCTGCAGTATCACCATGGCCCATTGGTTCCACAATGCCCTGCAGTGTCACAATGGTCTCCATAGGAAGGAAACAAGCGAGCCCCAGTGGTGCAGGGGCAGATGAGAGGCAGCCACCAGAGGCCAAGTCAAGCTAGACTTGACTGTATGGGCAGATTTTGTCCAGGAGTAACCCTTGGATATAGAGAATTTTAGATGCAGAATTCCAATTTTGGCCATGGATGCCTAGACAAGAAAGACAGTTCTTTTCCATAGGAATAAAAGTACAGAGCCCCTGTGCTTCACAGTCAGATGGGAAGTGGATCTTGACACATCAAATTCAGTGGGCCCTGATAGCCCCCAGGAGGCCAATCCAGGCAGACCTGTTCCATGTTCCCTTGATTTCATGGATCCCCACATTGTCACAATGGTCTCGATTCCATGAAGTCTTGCAATGTCACAATGGCTTCTTGGTTTCATGA
The DNA here is from genome assembly GCF_028018845.1 of Melospiza georgiana. Lineage (NCBI taxonomy): Eukaryota > Metazoa > Chordata > Aves > Passeriformes > Passerellidae > Melospiza > Melospiza georgiana. The sequence goes on from NC_080452.1 coordinate 3,221,366, forward strand.
GTCCCAACAGAGTCACAGCAGTCCCTTGGCTCCATGCCGCCCCACTGTGTCACAAGGGCTCCTTGTTTATATGGACATCACAGTTCAATCACTGACCCTTGCTTACATAGGGCCTCTGAGTTGCACAATGGTCTCCTTGATTCCATGATTCCTGAATTCCATTGTCTCACCATCATTTCCTTGGATCTCCTTTGTCACAACTGGCTTGTGGTTCCCTGAGGTTCCAAAGTGTCACCGTGGTCGCTGTCAGAGACTGGATGAGATCGATATCCCGAGACACCTTGGGATGCTCGGAATGCCTGTGTGGGGTCAGGGCCAGGTCAGGCCTTGGTTTGTGGTGGGACAGAGCCCTGCCCCCAGCCCTGGCCTGGCAGAGCTGTCAATCACACAGCAGGGGCAGTGTTAACCCAGCTCTGATTGGCTGAGCTGCTAATCAATCAATCAATCAATCAATCACACACTAGCAGCTGGTGCTACCCTGGCTCTGATTGGACAAGCAACTGGCAGTCCCACCCCAGGGGCGGGCCCATGAGGGCCCAGGGGGTTAAAAGCCAGAGCACGAGGCCAGACCATGGTCTGGGTTCTGCCTTCTCCTTGAGCTCCTCTGTTGGTGTTGCTGGAACCCAACAGTTGGTACCTATGTGCGTGTTGTTCTATAGATCTTCTGTCTTTCTGTTGTTCTCTATTCCTTATCCTTGTCATCCTACTTACCTGGAACATTTTTGGGTAACTTCACATGTAAAGGGTTAAAGAATTTTAAGTTAAATGTGTGGGAATCTGAGGCACAGAACACAAGCCTTGGAATTCAGTAGTTATTCAGGAATTTAGCTACTCAAGCTGGGCTTCTTGTGGGATGTTTAGGAGCCTTGTGTTCCTCACTGTTGGGTGAATAAACCTTGTCAGTCTTGCTGGTATCATTTGCTCCCTTTCCTCCAGTGATTTTAACAAACTTTTCAAGGAAGAACAACAAAATATGTCCTTTACACTGGCCACCCGCAACAGCCATTTTCCTTATCAGTTCTCCTACAAGTTGCTCAGAGGAGGGAACAATGCTGTTGTCAAAGGCACTTGGGGTCAGACAACAGTGCCTAAACTCACTGTGCCAAAATAATGTCCCAATCTCGTTGTGAAAATTGTAAGAGAGATTTCTCTGCCCCAATTAAGGTGATAATGAAGCCAAATCTAATGTGGATTTTATTAAACAGTAAATGTGAGGTAGAGAGAGAGATGGAAGGAAAGAGAAAAGGGGGGACAGCAAGGGAGTGACAGAGACAGAGACCTCCCCTGGGGCAGGGCCAAGTGTGACATTGTCCCCTGTGTGTGTGTGGCCTTCCCAGAGTGGGGGTTTTACACCTGAGCCAGTTTGGGTAAGGGGGGTGGTGTTCACCCCCTGAGCAGGGATTGCTCCACTGTTTCAGGGTGCAATGTAAGATGCAACCAAATGCATGTTTTCAATCCCCATCTTCATCAACTGCTATAAACAGGCGGGGCAGTGTTCTTTATCTCTTGCATGACTCAGCCCTGATAACACCCTCCAGGGGAGATATCTTCTGTGAATGGGCCATTGAGTGTCACTGCAGGACTGATAAAATTCCATCATCCCATTGTGGGATGCTCCGCCCAGGGGGAGGAACCAAGCATTCCTACCTGGATATATTCTGAGGCTTTCAACACCAGGAGCAGCTTGCCTACTGGATTGCCAGACAACAAGAGCTACAGAACCACCACTGGACCTTCAGAGGAAGACCAGACCCTTCTACAGGATCACTGCTTCAACAGAGTCAGGTTCATCACTCCAACAGGACTGCAGCCACCACTTAAGGGGACTGCTGCCACCACCCTGATAAACAAGGTGTCAGGTTATATCCTGACTCTGTCAGTTTAAGGCAGTGTTTCTGTATCATTGCCTTGATCTTCATTTTCTTATTAAATTGTAATTCTGGCTTAGACTCTCCCCAAGGTTTGCCTTCAATCCAGTACAAAAGACAATGTGCTCACCCCTTGTTTTCTTCCCAAAACAGGATTTCCCATTCCCAAACTTTGATTGGATGGAGGAGGAGGCTGAGAGGAAAAGGAAGGAGCCCTGGGATACCCAGGCAGGTGAGGAGGAAGTCAGTGCCCCTTTCCCCCTCTCTCCTGCTCTGTCTCCCAGCCCAGCATGGCCCCCAGCTGCAGGACAACCCCACTGCCAACGTTGTCCTGCCGGGGATGCACTGGGGAGATCTCCTTCCCCTTCCCTCTGGCACGGAGGCAAATCCCATCCTCTCCTTGTCCTTCCTCCCCCAGACAAGGAGCTGATGATGGGTGGCAGAACCTCATGGAAGAGGCTGTTTTGAGCAACTCTAGTACATAGGAATCCAACAGGGAAGAAAAGCCACAGAGATCCCATAGGAGCAGGGGCTGGAAACCCAGCCCAGGGTGCTCTGAGGAGGAAAGACCCACCCTGAGCCAGGAAGGTGGACAGAGCTTCAGCCAGAGCTCGGAGCTGGTGGTCCATGAGCAGCTTCATGGTGGGGAGAAGCCCCACAAGTGCTCAGAGTGTGGGAAGAGCTTCAGGCAGAGCAGTACCCTGATCAGCCACCCGATCATCCACACTGGGGAATGGCCCTATGCGTGTCCCGAGTGTAAGAAGAGGTTTTGGACCAGCTCCGATCTCCTCCAGTGTCACAGACATCTTATATGAAAAATTCTTTCCTTAGCATTTTACCTCCTGAGAAGCTGTGAGGCCTCAGGAACAAAATGTAAACCTTGATTTTCTGCTTGTATGTTTGTAATTAATGGCCAATCACAGTGAAGCTGGCTCAGACACAGAGCCCAACCACACACCTTTGTTATCATTCTTTTCTATTCTATTCTTAGCTAGCCTTCTGATGAAATCCTGCCTTCTATACTTTTAGTATAGTTTTAATGTAATATATAATAAAACAATAAATCAAGCCTTCTGAAACTTGGAGTCAGATCTGCTTCTCTTCCCTCATCCTGGGACCCCTGTGAACACCGTCACATTCCAGCACCAGTGGATTCACTCAGAGGAGAGACCATACCACTGTCCTGAGTGCGGGAATGGCTTCAAGGGCAACTCCTACCTCGTCACCCACCGGCACATCCACACTGGGGAGAGGCCCTACTAGTGTCCCCAGTGTGGGAATAGCTTTCAGACCTTCTCAAATCTCCACCTGCAATGAGTGGATTCACACTAAGGAGAGGCCCTTTCACTGCCCTGACTGTGGGAAAGGAATTCAAGCACAACTTTGCCCTCATCAGGCACAGGCTCATCCACAACCAGGAGAGGCCCTATGAGTGTGGGAATCATGGCATGAGCTTGAGCTAGAGTTCCAACCTGATCTCCCACCAGAGGACCAACACCAGGGAATGGCCCTATGAATGTGGGGAATGTGGGAATAGCTTCAGACAGAAGTCCCTCTTGACCTGCCACCAGAGGATCTACACTGGTGAAAGGCCCTACAAGTGTCCCCAGTGCCAGAAGAGGTCTCGGACCAGCTCCAATCTCCTCCAGCACCAGTGGATTCACTCAGAGGAGAGGCCCTTCTGCTTTCCTGAGTGCGGGAAGGGCTTCAAGCACAACCCAACCTCATCAGGCACCGGCCCATCCACACTGGGGAGAGACCCTACAGGTGCCCCATCTGTGGGAAAAGGTTTCAGACCAGCTCTATTCTCCTCCTGCATGAGCGGATTCACACGGATGAGAGGCCCTTCCACTGCCCTGACTGCAGGAAGGGCTTCAAGCAAAACTCCCACCTCATCACCCACCAACGCATCCACACAGGGGAGAGGCCCTACGAGTGTCCCCAGTGTGGGAAGAGCTTCACCCAGCTCTCACTTGACCAGACACCAACAGAGGCACCAGTAAGGGAAGGCCTCCAATGCCCCAAGTGCAGGAGGATTTTGTGCACTGCCCCAACTCAAATCATTGGAGTATCCACGTTGGGAAGACCCCTGATGATCCATGTTCCCCATGATCCATGCTGCGAAGACACCTGTACCTTTTCCTGTCCCTGCCAATGTAATGATTTGGGATGGAAAAAAAAGAAGGTCTGGCCATGGCCCTCTCATTACATTCACTCCCACCTCAGGTCATTGCCAGGGCAGGAAATGGATTCTCTCTCTCCCTGAGGAGAAGGGTGAAATTCCCAGGAAGGGGAAATTGTGGCCAGGAAGACCCAGTGAGTTGTGTTGTAGTTTTCCCTGTAAACAGTTTTATTTATCCCCTCTGTTGTCAATATTGTTTCTGTTCCTATTTTTTTCTTATCTCATTGGTGTTCCCAGTAAATTGTTCTTTTCCCAGCCCGGGATCTTTGTCTTTTGTGCTTTCCATGGGAGGCAGGAGGGCAGCGAGGGCTGCGCGGTTTTAGCAGGAGCAGGAAATTGGGGAATCCCATTCCTGAACCCCGGCCTGTGGAAACCGAGCATCCCAGCTGGTCCCAGCCCTGGTGGCCATGGCAACAGCCTTGGGAGCGGATCCCAGGCTGGGGCTGTGGGAACCTCTTCCCTCTGGTGCCCAGGGACAGGAGTGGAGAGAATGGCTGCAGCTGAGTCGGGGCAGGCTCAGGTTGGATGTCAGGAAAAGGATTTTGCCCAGAGGCTGCTGGGGCCCTGCCCAGGCTCCCCAGGGAAGGGTCCCAGCTCCAGGGCTCTCTGAGCTCCAGCAGCATTTGGACAGCACTGCCAGGCCCAGGCTGGCATTGTTGGGGTGTCCTGTGCAGGGCCAGCAGTTGGACTGGAGGATCCTGATGGGTCCCTCCAGCTCAGCCAATTCTGTGGTTCTGGGATCCCATGAGCCTGGGGATGGGGCTGCAAATGGTTGCCATGGCAATGGTCTCCGGCTGCAGGCCTGAGTTGGTGATGGTTGTCATGGAAACTAACAATAGCAACAGGGGGCTGGTGATGGTTGCCTTCTAAGGATCAGATTTGTCACAGGCCCTCAGAGGGGTTCCATGGGGACTTTCCAAGAGTCTCCAGGCTGTTCCAGAGCTGGAATGTCACAGACAGAGACAGGGGCTCCATGGAGACCTCCCAGGGCTTTCTGGGGATGGTAAAGATCCCTGTGGTCAGAGGCAGTCTCAGCCATTCCATGGTGACATCCCAGGGAGACTGTGGGCTGCAAAGGCACTGATTTGTCACAGGCACTAACGGGGGCTCCACGGTGACATCCCAGGAGTCCTCAGGCTGCCAAAGAGCAGGGATGTCCCACACACTCACGGGGGTTCCTGTCATGGGCACAGTGGGAGCTTCAGGCAAAGTTTATTAGAGAAGCTCCTGTTGGGTCTCGAGGTTCAGAAAGGAGCCCCAATAGCCCCCACAGATCCCCAAATGTCACCATTCAATCAGAGATAACACATACTCAGATTAAAAGTCTAAGGTCTAAAAGCCACCCTTTTTTCAATCCTCTTCTTACATACCTTAGTTTTCTAGAGGTGGACCTCATTGGTCATTTAATCAACACATTTCACATGATTGGCTAATTAGGGCAACACACTTCATTAAACAAATTTAAGGAAAAAAACATCCTATTATAAATATTGTCAAGGTGCCAGTTATTGATGTTTGTTTTATGTTGGGCCTTTCTGGGTGCTCTCTGGATGTGGGAAACCCTCCTGTAGCAGTTCTGTGCCAGGTAAAAGATGATGCACGGGACTTTTTTGGTCTTCGGCTTCTTTTTTATTGTTATCTTCTCTAAAGTTTTGAATGCTGTGCATATCAGGCTCAGCACGCCAGACAAACACCTAAAAATGGCTCTAAAATGTATGGTTTCAAGGTCTTTTAAAGTTGTCTCACCCAATTAGCTCTTAAAATGTACATTATTTCTACTTATCGACCAATAACTCATCCCTTGATTGTCCACATAACCTCTGCACTGTGCTTTCCTTGACCAATCACCCTGTGCCACCAACACTGCAGAAAATAGAGTAGATGAAGAAGAAGACAGGGACTACACTCAAATTCCTCCATCTTGCTTCTTATCTGCACCATACTAAAAATCCCAAAACGTAAATTTCTCACCCAGGTGACATAGTATAGTACGCTCTATTATCTATTTCACACTTTGGTAAATTCTAATCTGTCTCAAAGTCTTGGAAGTCCTCTCCATGGGCGAAGGTTAAAGGCAGTGTTTCTCTGGGGGTCAGGACCCCTCAGAGCAGACAGAGGAATATTCCCTGTGCCTTGGATTCCCACACATTTAACCTAAAATCCTTTAACCCTTTACATGTGAAGTTACCCAAAAATATTTCAGGTAAATAGGATCAGAAGGAGAAGAAATAGAGAACAACAGAAAGACAGAAGATCCAGAGAAAGACACACACATAGGTACCAACTGCTGGGGTTCCAGCATCACTAACAGAAGAACTCCAGACCCTGGGGTGGCCTCATGCTGTGGCTTTTAACCCCCTGGGCCTTCGTGGGCCCGCCCCTGGGGTGGGACTGCCAGTTGTTTGCCCAATCAGAGCCAGGGTAACACCAGCTGCTAGTGCGTGATTGATTCACAGCTTGGCCAATCAAAGCTGAGTTAACATCACCCCCTGCTGTGTGATTGACAGCTCTGCCAGGCCAGGGCTGGGGGCAGGGCTCTGTCCCACCACAAACCAAGGCCTGACTCAGCCCTGGCTCCACACGGGCATTCTGAGCATCCCAAGGTGTCTCAGGACATCGATCTCATCCAGCCTCTGACAGCAACCACAGTGGCACTACGGAAACTTATGGAACCATGGGTCATTTGTGACAATGGAGATCCAAGGAAACTATGGTGAGACTGTGGAATCCAGGAATCATGGAATCAAGGAGACCATTGTGCAAATCATGGGCTCTATAGAAGCAAGGATCAATGATCAAACTGTGGTTTGATTGTTATTGATTTAATATAGAAACAAGCAGCCATTGTTTCACAGCGGGGCTGCGTGGGGCCAATGGACCCTTGTGACTCTGTTGGGGCTCATGAAACCAAGAAGCCATTGTGACATTGCCAGACCTCATGGAATTGTGACAGTGTTAGGACCCATTAAGTCAATGGAACATGGAACAGGTCTGCCTGGTTCGGACACCTGGAGGCTGTCTGACAGGTCCCACTGAATTTGACATGTCAAGGGCCACTTCCCATCTGACCGTGATGCACTGGGGCTCTGTGCTTTTATTCCTATGGGAAAAAATTGTTTTCTTGTCTAGGCACCTATGGCCAAAATTGGAATTCTGCATCTAAAATTCTCTATATCAAAGGGTTACTCCCAGGCAAAATCTGCCCATACACGTGAAGTCTGGCTAGACTTGACCTCTGGTGACTGCCTCTCATCTGCCCCTGCACCGCTGGGGCTCACTTGTTTCCTTCCTTTGGACACCATTGTGACACTGCAGAGGATTATGGAACCAATGGGCCATGGTGACACTGCAGGCCCTTGTGGAGCGTGTTACACTGTAGGAACTTGTGGAACCAAGGGGAACATTGTGACCCTGAAGGGTACCATGGATCCAAGGGGCTTCTGTGACACTGTGAAGTTTGAGGAACCATGGAGACCATTTGGACACTTTGGGGCCTTGTGAAATGCAGGGCATCATAGTGACACTGCAGAACATCATGGATCCAAGGGACCATTGTGACACTTTGGAGCCTCATGGAACCAATGACATCATTGTGGCTCTGTTGGGCTGCATGGTCCCAAGGGGCCAGTGTGAAGCAGCAGGGCTTTGTTGAACCAAGAGGCCATTGCTGCATTTCAAGCCTCATGGAGCCAAAGGGCCTTTGTGATCCTGCAGGGCACCATGGATCCATGGAGACCATTGTGGCATTGCAAGGCCCCATGTCACATTGTGACACTGTGGGGCCTCATGGAACCAAAGGGCGATTGTTACCCTGCAGGGCCTCATGGAAGGAAGGAGTCATTGTGACACTATGGGAATTTTTGGAAACAAGGGAATTATTGTTGCACTACTGGGCCCCAGTGGAATCCAGGGACCATGGTGACACAGAGGGGCTTCATGGAACCCAAAGACCATTAGGAAAGTGTGGGGCCTTGTGGAACCATGGAGGCCATTAAGATCCTTTTGTAACCATTAGGTACTTGTGTAACCAAGGGGCAATTGTGACACCTGAAGCATAATGGAAACAAGAGAACCATTGTGGCACTGCAAGGCCTCATGGAAGCAAGGAGCCATTGTGACACTGCAGGGCCCTGTGGAACCAAGGGAACACCAAATAGGTGCGGCTGCCTTGGTCTCCCAGGGGGCACCTGACAAATCTGGCAGACCTTGGAATGTGGAAGGCCACTCCCACCTGCCCCTGAAACACTGGGGCTCTGAGCTTTCCTTTGTATGGAAAACAACTGTCCATCTTTTCCAGGTATCCATTACCAAAATTTGGATTCCACCTCCAAATTTCTGTGTATGCAAGGATTGTTGACAGACAAAAGCTGCCAGGAGAGACAGGTCTGGCTGGTCTTTGATTCCTGAGTGCCAGAACTCACCTGTTTTCCAAACACTGGAAAGGGCTCTGTGCTTTTCTTTGTATGGAAAAAAATCATGCTTCTCCAGGCAAAAAATTCTGAAATTAGGGTTCCACATTCATAATTTTGAATATCCAAGGGTTGCTCCAAGCAAACATGCCAGGACAGACAGGTCAGGCTTGCCTTGACCTCTGGTGGTTGCTGTTCATCAGCTCCTGAAACATGGGGCCTCCGTGGCTTCCTTCCTAAGGAGACCATTGTGACATTGGGAGCCTTGTGAAATGAAGGGGCCATTGGATCCAGAGCACCACGGATCAAAGGGACCATTGTGACACTGTGGGGCCTCGTGGAACCCAGGACATCATTGTGGCTCTGTTAGGCTGCATGGTCCCAAGGGGCCAGTGCAAATCAGCGGTGCAGTAGTTAGCCCAGCTGTAACTCAGAGTCAGCCAGATTTTACCCCAAAAGAATTTGGCATGAGTTTCAAGCCCTAGGAATCATTTGTGTAACACAGGGTGAGTTTGAGAGTTCCCCCATGAGCCTTTAGTGTTGCTGTGCTAACTTGTCCAAGTGTCTATGCTCCTATTGGTTACTTGTTTCCCCTATATAGTTATTGTTCTAGTTTTCTACCCACAAGTGTACATGTTGTTGCTTCCCCTTTGACTCAGGTCTTTGGATCCTGCCCCTCATACTGTTCTCAACTTCTCCATGTTTATTTTTTTTCACCCCACTATTAAAGTTCCTTTTAAACAACTCCATTGACCCTGCTCCTTTTCATTTTCGCCACCCTCACCCTGAAGTCAGGAGAACCAGAGAGGTTTGTCACAGCCACTTTCATTGTGACATTTGGTATCCAAACAGGGGCCCTGACACTCAGGAGTCCCTGTGTCAGTCACATCAGCTGGGGTTAGCTGATGGATAGGCCAGGACTGCCCAAGATTTTGGATTGTGCTGAGCCCAGTGAATTCATCGTTGCTTCGAGGGACCTTCCCAGGATATGCAGGGACAATGATGATTTCACCTGCATAGGATTGCAGGTGGATTTAGGGTAATGCAAGGCATTTAGTGCCCATTTTGTGATTGTGTTTTTACAATAGGCACCCATGTCCCATAATTGATTTGGGGTGTTCCGTTGGCTCTTCCTTGTAAGGCAGAGGAAGAGAAAAATGGGCAGCCAGATGTCCAAAGTAGAAAGGAGCATATATGGATGCTTTAAACTAATTCTCACTGATCATGACAAAGTATTTTCAAAGAACGAATTGAAATCAATCATGAGGTGAATCATTAAAAATTTTCCAGACACTTCTGCTGTCAAAATCCATACCACTGATTTTTGAGACTAAATGGAAGTTAAATTGTTACAACCTTTTGATCAAAAGGGACTCCATTGCATCCCACATACTCCTCATCTTCCACACCACCCTTGAGACCCTTCACCAGCAAGCAGTGTGTTGAAAACTCAATCTGTTGGTCACTCCTAACTCGGGACCTCCTCCCAAACCTGCCTTTATCAGACCTTCCACAATGGTCTAAGATGACGATGGCCATGCTGTCTTGGAGTATCATGCCCTGGAGAGTTAAGATGGAAGGAGACAAAATGTGGCTCAAGAGCCCGACCATCCTCCTTCCATCTTGGCTCCTCCATTTCATGCTACCACAACCTTCTCTTCCGCCCTGAACAAACCTCCAGACTCCACCCCCACAACTGTGGGTCATGCCCCACTGTCAATCATTCCACCTCCACCCTGGGCCATGCCTTCAGAATGCCAGCCCAGTTGTCTGCCATCCTAAATCAAGGCCCTTCCTCCCCAACACCTGATGAAATGGCAGTGCCCTTTCCCTCACCCTCCAGCAACAATATAACCCCCATGGTCAAAGATACTAAGCCCAACTGTCACACTATTTCTAATCCAAATGTTTCTCCTCCAAATTATTCTTCCTCCGCAGAAAACAGTTTGGACTCCCCAGAGCCACCTCCCCCCTTTAAGCCCAGAAGATCCCTAGGAAAGGATCTGGAAAGAAGCAGTTAAGGAAGGAGATTGGCAAATAGTCTTGAAACTCTTTGTTGCCCTGGGATGTTATGAAAGAAGGGGGCAGAATCCCAGGTATCAGCCATTGGTTTATGGGGAAATCAAGGAGCTGTGTAGGCCAGCTAAAGAACATAGGAGGGACTTCCCTTGTTTTATTGGCCTAATGAGGGCCATGTTTACAGCACATGTCGTAACTCCCTATGATTTAAAATATATTATGACCATGTTGTTGTCACCTACAGAATACACCCTGTGGGGCGGGGGATTGAAGTGTTTACTAAATCAATTAATAGCAGACTATGCTAATAATGAAGCAAGGACAGAATTGACAATCAACCATCTAGCTGGAGTAGGACAACACAGCCAACAAGATGATCAAGCAGCAGGTATGTCCAGAGAAGTCTTGGATGATAGCAAAGAGATGGCTTTGAAAGCTTTAATCCAGTTATCAGATGGTAGCACCCCCAATTTGGACTACCTTGGGTGGCTGCAGCTAAAGCTTTAGGACAATCAGACCATCCTGGGTACCTGTTAAGTAAGCAAACCAATGCTACCTCCCTCATATTGAGTGGCCTGCTCTCAGACATAGAGACCATCAGACATGCCACCTTGCAGAACAGCGATAGAGTTTTTACTCTGGGCACATGGGCATGGCTGTGTAGACTCTGAGGGCATGTGTTGCATGAACCTCTCCAGCCACAGCGAGTCAATCCAGAAGATCATTCAGGTACTGAAGGAAGAGTTCAAGAAGCTTCAAGTGGAAAACGAAGACTGGTTCAATAAACTCTTCCAATCCAAGGGACTAAAGGGTTGGATGATGTCAAGCTAAACCAGGACATTTAATTTTCTTAATTATTGTTGTATTGTTAATTGTCTCATGTTTGTTTAGATGCTTTTAGAAAGTTTTACAAAATTCTTTCAGTTCTGTCTTTGTTATAAAACAGAAAGAGGGAAGATACCCAACATAGGCTCCTCATGAACTCCTTGGAGGAGAGAACTGGAGGTCAGGAAGGCACAAAAACCTCTCAGAGACTCAGTGTGGGAAAGAAAATCTTTAAAAGTACCTAAAAGTATTCTTAAATCCATAAAGTACATTAAAAACCTTGAGTATCTCAAGGCAATACTTAGCCCCACTGAGTGTCAGTATAAAGCTCTCAAGGGACTTGTTAAAGCAGAAAATTTGGGCCATGATTGCACAAACTTCTCATAGAGTCTGTATCAAAAGGGAAACACCAAGTACCTTAAAATAACTGAAGTACCCTGAAGTAGTAATGAGCCCCAGTGAGTGTTGTTACTCACAAAGCCTCTCCAAGGACTAATTACAGCAGATAATTGGAGGCCACGATTCCACAAACCTCTCAGAGACTCCAAGGCAAAAGCCAAACCCAAAGTCCTTTGAAAAACCTGCAGTCCCTGCAGGGAGCATGAAGGAGCCTCCAGGGCTATTCCTGAGAAAGACTCCCCGGGGACTCCTTCCAGCAGATCCTTGAGGCCACTGGGATATGCGCTAGGGGGGGATGCGGAGGGCAGGACAAGGGGCTGACAGTGCCCAGCCTGGCTGGGGCTGGGGCTGTGCCAGGAGGCCCCAGGGCCTCAGGACAAGGTGTCTCCTCACAGTCCTTGGAGGCACAGACCCTGCTGCTTTGCCCCAGGGCACCAAGACTTGGCTTCTCCTTGTCCCCACCTGTCATCACTGCCTCCAGTTCTCTGCTCTGCCTGAGGCCTGGGGACACTTTCTCTGTCCTGTCCCGCAGTGGGACGCATAAAAAGTCCAAGAAACTTTGTAGTTGGATTCTGGCTTGGAGTTCTGGAGAGGTTTCTTCAGCTCCCTCTCAGGGACTGATGTTCAGGGCCTGAGCACAAAGCCCCAGAGGCTCATTAAAGTCCTTGTGCTGTGCCTGTGCTGCTGAGCTGGGCCAGGCTCCTGGCAGAGAGGCAGCTCCTGGTAACCAAGAAGAGCTTCAAAAGCACATTTCTCTTGATGAGCAGCTGTTCTGCCAGCCCAGCAGGGCTGGGGCACTGCCTGCAGCCATCCCGGGCACAGCACAGAGGCACAGAGAGCTTCCATCCGTCAGGGCTGGGAAGGTGCTGAGAAGTGCCTGGGGCACAATCACTGCCAGCCCTTGACAAAGGAATCTCTGGCTGCAGGACAATGCAGCTGCAGCTCCTGGAATGATCTCCAAAAACTGGAACATCCCAATGCCTATAGACCCTGTGAGTACAACTCTGGGTATTTCTGGTGCAGGGGAGGTGAAATGCTCATGAAGCTCTGACATGCAGAGGGGTTCTGCTAAGTCATAGAATATTTCCAAGAAGGGTTTTTTGACAAAAATGTGGAAATGTCCTAAGACTTTGTATTCAGTTTCCCACTATTGGACACTAACAGAAAGGGAGGGTTAAATATTAAAGATAGTATGTATTATAAGTTATGAATTTGGACAAGTGCCTGAGACATCTGAACTGTTTCTTTTAGTGATCCATGGGTTCACAGGAGATCCCTAATGTGCTTTCAGCCACTCTGCCCATGGACAGCACCAGCATCACCTTTGCTCTTAACCATCAGGCTCAGTCTGAGCTGTCCTTTCTCCAAGCTGCAAACAGAACCTGCCCCCAGAAAGTGCCTGCAAACAGCCAGGGTTCTGTGAGTCCAAGGAGAGTGCACAGAGATTTGGGGTCTCTGAGTGCTAGCAGGGAGAGATCAGGCACAGGGAAACACCTGCGGGAGGGAAATCTCCAGGAAGCAGAGAGAAGATCAGGCAATGACAGAAAACAAAAACCCAGAAATGCTGTGGCAGGGAAAGTTTAGAGATGTCCACAGGATCCCCTGCAGTGCAGCCCCTCCCTCTGAACAAGCCCCCTCCCTCCTGTCCCCCAGCCAAGCCTCTGCCCTCAGGGCTGGGGCTTCAAGGCGTGCAGCCCCTCCTGTGCAGGCAGAGCTGCAGCAGAGCCGTGGGGCAGCTCTGCAGTCCAGGGCCCAGTTCCCTCTGCAGAGCACAGGGCTGGGAGCAGCTACCCGGCCCTGGGGGCTCTGGCAGGGGGCACAGTTGGCTCAGGGTGACACTGTCCCCAGTGCCCGGCTCTGGGCAATGCTGTCAGTGCAGCCAGGGAAGAAGCTGCATCTCCCTTCATCCAATGCCAACATAAGGACACTTGGAAGTCTCCCTGAGATTTCAGTCCAGGCTGGGAGCTCCAATCCAGGGTGCAAACCTGTCCTACAGCATCACTGAGTTATAGGATTGATGGGCAAATGCAGAGGTGTTCTGACACTGAAAATGCTGCTGGGTTGGTGAAATGAGCCCTGTGTGTCCTTGGCTACAATTGTGGAACTAGGCTGTTGTGGAAACATCTCCTCTCACTAGTGCATTGGCCTTTTTTAAGGGAAGCATGGGAAGGTGATCATCCTCCCCAGGAGAAAGATTAAAACCCAGAAAAATTCTGAAGAGCTCAAAATGAAAGACCATCTCCCCTCATTCTCCACTCAGCACTTTACCTCAAAGAACTTGCTCTGTTCTCCCTGAGGGCAGCAGAAATGCTGAGGATTTATAAACAAGAACACCAGGACAGTTCTGGGAGAGCTTATAAAGAACTCATGAAGACAAAAGAATGTCTGTGTGTTACAGAGGAGGGTGTATGGGAAATGGCTGTGATTTTGGTTGCAGATATCTCCTCTAAATCTGCACTGTCCTTAGTCCATGAACAGGTCCCCATGTGCAGCCACAGCAAATGTCCAACAGCAGCTCCATCAGGCACTTCCTCCTGCTGCCATTGGCAGACACGCGGCAGCTGCAGCTCCTGCACTTCTGCCTCTTGCTGGGCATCTCCCTGGCTGCCCTCCTGGGCAACGGCCTCGTCATCAGCACCGTAGCCTGCGGCCACCACCTGCACACACCCATGTTCTTCTTCCTGCTCAACCTGGCCCTCAGCAACCTGGGCTCCATCTGCACCACTGTCCCCAAAGCCATGCACAATTCCCTCTGGGACACCAGGGACATCTCCTACACAGGATGTGCTGCTCAGCTCTTTTTCTTTGTGTTCTTCATCTCAGCAGAGTTTTCCCTCCTGACCATCATGTGCTACGACCGCTACGTGTCCATCTGCAAACCCCTGCACTACGGGACCCTCCTGGGCAGCAGAGCTTATGCCCACATGGCAGCAGCTGCCTGGGCCAGTGGCTTTCTCAATGCTCTCATGCACGTGGCCAATACATTTTCCCTGCCCTTGTGCCATGGCAATGCCCTGGGCCAGTTCTTCTGTGAAATCCCCCAGATCCTCAAGCTCTCCTGCTCACACTCAAACCTCAGGGAATTCGGGTCCATGGTGTTTTCCATCTCTTTAGCATTGTGTTGTTTCGTGTTCATTGTTTTCTCCTATGTGCAGATCTTCAGGGCCGTGCTGAGGATCCCCTCTGAGCAGGGACGACACAAAGCCTTTTCCACCTGCCTCACTCACCTGGGCGTGCTCTCTCTGTTCCTCAGCACTTCCACATTTGCTCACCTGAAGCCCCTATCCATCTCATCCCCATCCCTGGATCTGGCCCTGTCAGTTCTGTGCTCAGTGATGCCTCCAGCCCTGAACCCTCTCATCTACAGCCTGAGGAACTAGGAGCTCAAGGCTGCAGTGTGGAGACTTATGACTGGCTAGTTTCAGGACCATTAAACTGCTGGCCAATTTCTGCAACTCACTTATAATAAAAGACATCTTTCACACTTCTGGTTTCTTTGGTTATGCTTTGTTCTTTTTCCCCTTTGTATTCATTTTTTCACACTGTCCACAAAGGACTATCATGCTTTATACCATTTCTCATTTTTTTTCTTTCCACCTTCCCTGTGGCCACAGACTTTGTCAATGAGGAGCTGCACTCTTGGTGCCTTTAAAAGAAATAAAGGATCTCCCACAGCAAAGTTTTCTGCACAGATGCCCTTTTGTTGCCTTCTCTGGAGCTGCAGCCGCAATGTCTGTGTGCAGAGCTGGGGGCAGATCAGTGCTGGCACAGCAGCCCTGCTCCTGCTGGCCACACCATTCCTGATCCAGGCCAGGAGCCATTGGCCTTCTTGTCTACCTGGGCACACTGCTGGCTCATGTCCAGCCTGCTGTCCATCAGTTCCTGCAGGTCCCTTTCCGCCTGGGTGCTCTCCAGCCACTCTGTCCCCAGCCTGTAGTGCTGCAGGGGTTGTTGTTGGCCAAAGGGCAGGACCAGGCACTTGGACTTGTTAAACCTCACCTTGTTGGATTTGGGCCCTGGATCCAGCCTGTCCAGGGCCCTGTGCAGGGCCCTCCTACCCTCCAGCAGATCCACACTCATATCCAGCTTGGTGACATCTGCCAAGATGTCCTTGGTTCCAAGGGGCCCCTCACTGTCACAATGGCCTCTTGGTTACACCAGGCCCGGCACTGTCACAATGGTCTCCTTGGTTCCATGGGGCCCCCAAATGTGACAATGGATTCCTTGGTTCCATGGGTGTTCACAATGTCACAATGTTCTCGTTGGTGCTGCAGTTTCACAGTGGCCCCTTGGTTTCATGGGGCCCCAGGGTGTCACAATGGCCCCATGGTCACATGAGGTCCCACACTGTTACCATGGTGCCTGTGGTTCCACAAGTCTCCTCAGTGTCACAATGGACTCCTTGTTTCCACAAGGCCCCACAGTGTCACAACATTCTTGCAGATTCCTTGAGGCCCCATCGTGTCATAGTGGGCCCTTGGTTACACGGGATCCTGCAGTGTCACAATGTCCCCTTGGTTCCATGAGGCCCCGCAGTGTCAGAACAGCCCCTTGGTTCAACTGGGCCCTGGAGTCCCCAAATGGTCCCCTTGGTTTTCCAGTGTCAAAATGGTGAAACCACTTGGTTAGACAAGGCTATGCAGTGTCACAATGGTCTCTGTGGTTCCACGAAGACCCAGAGTGTCACGGTGCACTCCCTGGGTCCATTTGGCCCCAGTGCACCACAGTGGACCTCTGGTTCTATGGGGCTGCACGGTGTCACCATGGTCCTATTAGTTCCACAAGGCCCTGCAGTGTCACAATGGCCCCAGAGTGTCCCAGTCATCACAGAATGACAGAATCAAATAGGCTGGAAAAGACCTTTGGGATCATCAAGTCCAACCAATGCCCTAATACTGCCTTGTCACCCAGACCATGCCACTAAGTCCCACTGGAGAGGGACAGGGACTCTGCCCCCTCCCCCCTGGCTAGCCCATTCCAGTTCCCACTCATCCTTTCTCTGAGTAACTTCTTCCTATTGTCCAGCCTGAATTCCCTCTGGTGCAGCTTAAGGCTGTGTCTTCTTGTCCTGCCCTCCAGCAGATCCACACTCACACCCAGCTTGGTGCCATCTGCAATTTGTGCACGGTGGACTCGATCCCCTCACCCAGATCATTAGTGAAGATATTAAACAGGACTGGGCCCAACACAAAACCCTGGGGGACACCACCAGTGCCTGGACACCAGCTGGGTGCAGCACCATCCCCACCACTCTCTGGGCCCAGCCTCCAGGCAGCCCTTAAATCTCCCAGCGAGGAGGGAACCTGCTCAAGCTGTGGGCTGCAGCTTTTCCAGGGAATGCTGTCAGAGACAGTGTCAAAGGCTTTGCTGAAGTCCAGGTACACAACATCCACAGCCTTTCCCACATCCACAGGTGGGTCACCTGGTCATAGAAGGAGACCAGGTTGGGCAGGAAGGACCTGACACCCCTAAATCCACGCTGGCTGTCTCTCATCCCTCAGCCATCCTGTGGATGCCCTGGGATGGCATTGAAGGTGATCTGTTCCATAACCTCGCTGGGCACCCAGGTCAGGCTGACAGGCCTGGAGTTCCCCAGATCCTCCTTCCAGCCCTTCTTGGGGATGGGCTCACATTGGCACCTCCAGTCCTCTGGGACCGTCCCAGTGAGGTAGGACTGATGGTAAATGATGGAGAGCAGCTTGGGGAGCTCATGCCCCAGCTCCCTCATCCTCCTAGGATGGATCCCATCTGACCCATACACCTGTGAGCATCTGAGTGTCTCAGCAGGTCATCAACTGCTTCCTCCTGGATTCCAGGGGGCTGTTCTGCTCCCTGTGCTCATCTACTATCTTAGGAGAGCACTTGTCCTGAGGACAGCCTGTCCTAATATTGAAAATTAAAACAAGATATTAAGTAGCTTAGTCTTTTACTTATCTTCAGTTACTCTGTTATCAACTGCAATCAATAAAGAGTTGTGGTTCTTCTTCTCCCTCCTTTTGTTATAAACTTTTTAAAAAAACATTTTTTATTCTTCTTACAGAAGCCGCCACGTTAAGTTCTAATTGAACTTTCACCACCCAACTTTTTTTTCTGCATAACCAGCAATATCCTTAAATACTTCCTGAGTTGCTGGCCCTTTTTCCCTGAGTTCCCAGAGAAGATCCATGCCTTGCCAGGCCAGACATTTACCTCACTAGCTCATCTTTTGCCACACTGGCACAGGCTGCTCCTTCCCCCTAAAGATGATTTTCTTGAAATGTGTCCATCCTTCCTGGACTCCTTTGTTTTTAAGGCCTGTTTCCCTTAAAACAATCAGTACCTGATTTGGTGCTCCCCAAATCTGCATCCTAAATAGGCCAAAGTCTGCCCTTCCTAATTCCAATGCAGAAGTTTTGTTGCTGCCCCTCCTTCTTTCACAGAACATTGAAAACTTGATTATTTCATGGTCACTGTGCCCCAGGCAGCCTCCGAGCCTCACATCTGCCACCAGCCCTTCTCTGTTTGTGAACGGCAGGAGACAGAGCTTTCCTTGGCAGTGGGAGTGTTACCAAAAATTCAGTAAAAGAGAGAACTCCTTAGCACCAGTGTAGCATTAAGAAGCAGCATTCTTTATTCAGCTGGATGCACAAGGGATAGCTCCTCCCAAAGCTATGCAGGCTGAGTACAGGAAAGTTTCTCTTTATATTCTGTATTGTGCACACATATTCATTGATTGTCCTGGACTAAACATACATATGATAATAATTTCTCCAAAATCGTTAACATATTTCCCCTCCCCTTTACCCATGGGTTCTTCTGCCCTGGGGCTCTCTCTGGTGATCCTTGCTGATTGTGGACCCCAATGTTCCAGTGGGCCTGGCTGAGGCTGGCAGGACACTGAGGCTAGTGAGCTTCCAGTTCCCCTTCTCACACAATGGGCACTGTGTGGTTTCCATAGGCCTGGGGTTGTGGAGAACAAGCTCCAGGTGTCAGCTCACCTGGTGTAGACAATTTCTCAACTGATAACAAGAGGTGACAGAGTGGGCTGTGACATCACAGAATGGGTTATGTGAGGTCATTGAGCAGCTATGACATCATAGGCCATCTCTGTGACATCACAGATCCAGCTGTGACATCACAGGGCAGACTATGACATCACAGACTCTGGTTTGACATCAGAGACCAGCTCTGTGTCATTAGAGACTGGGCTGTGACATCATAGAGCAGGGTGTGACATCCCAGAGGGGCTGTGTGACATCCTAGCAGGGCTGCGTCAGGTCACTGCGTCAGGTCACTCTGCCCCAGCTCCTCCTCACAGTTTCTCCCAACAAGTCCAATGCTGTTCATGCCCAGCAGGGTCCCTGTCCCCCGGGATCCCCCCGGCCCACCTGGAGCCACAGCCTCCACCAAAGGATGTTCCACAGGATCCACCCCAGAGCTTGACAGGGGACAAGGGGCCAGGGCTGTGTGACCAGGACATAAAGAACGGGGATTATCCAGGTCACTGTGGCCTGGGTTGGGTTCCCCAGGGTAGGAAAGATGTCTGGCAGCTGGAGCAGGGTCTGGGAAGTGCCTCCAAGGTGGGGCTGGAGCCCTTGGGCTGTGAGCAGAGGCTGAGGGAGCTGGGCTGGTCCAGCCTAGAGCAGGAAAGGCTGAGGGGCTCCTCACCCCAGCCTGGCAGTGCCAGCAAGGAGGGGATGGAGAACACAGAGCCAGGCTCTTCACCGGGGGCTGGTGGGAGCCAAAAGCCAATGGGTGGAAGGGGAAAGGAGAGATCAGCCAGGACAGGAGGAGATGAAATGAGTCAGGCTGGTTTTAGCATTTCCTCAACAGCAAAAGCAGCCTGACCTCCTTCTCCATCCACCACTGACAGCTTTGCAAATCAGGTATTGTTTGAGCTGTTTTGCCCCCACTCCAGGACTAGCATCCTCTTACAAGAACTTAATTGTGTTTATATCTATCACAGAATCACATTTATCTGAAATTAATTTTAGCATGGAAATCATTTGTAGATGGTGGACTCATCAGACACTGCTGGGACATTGCACATAGCTCCGGGAGCAGTGTGATTGTTATGAAATTTTGTCCTGTTCAACCATGGTCCGTTGGCCATGAAGATAAACTTTCTGTGCCTCTGAGTCTCACCAGTTCCTGACCCTGAAGGACACACACCTGATGAGTTGGGGTTCCCACAGCAGTGGTGGCACCTGCATCTCCCTCCATACCCAGTGCAGAGCTGCCTTGTTCCAAAAAGTCCCTGGCAATAAAGGGATGAAGGAAACGGGACAGGCTGTGGGGATCAGGGGCAGGGCACAGCCAGGGATTTGGGGTGGTTGTGAGCCCAGGGCAGGACATGGCCCTTGGCCTTGGTGAACCTCATCCCATTTTCCTGGGCCCACGACTCCAGCCTGTCCAGATCCCTCTGCAGAGCTTCCTGCCCTCCAGCACAGCCAGACTCCCACCCAGCTTGGGCTCACCTGGGAACTGACTGACAGTGCCCTTGATGGCCTCATCCAGATCAGTAATAAAGGGATTTCAATGACCTGGCCGCAATTCTGAGTGCTGGGGACCCCTGGATGTGACTCCATTCCTCATCTGCCCAGAGTGCCAGGGGTTGGATGTAGGAAATGGTGGGGAGAGGGTGAGGACAAAGTCTGTTTAAATGTCAGCCATGAAGGGTCTTGATTTTCATATCTGTTCGAACTGCATTAGGAGGTGTGGGGGGTCGATGTCAATTGGACATTGCTGATATCAATCTATAATTAGGAAAAGAAAAGTAAGAAGGACAAAAGAGTTCTCTCTGTATTGTTTTCAATACAGTATATTCACTTTGAATACACTTCTGAAATCTGACTAATTAGCCACAAAAGAATTGAAAACTTCAGTTACTCCCATGAGCTGTTCTTGTTTGGATGTTTTGAGCATATGTTTATGAGCTTTTCTCACTTAATTCCTGAACTGAAGAGCTCAAGAAAGAAGAGGCTTCTGCAGGAATAAAATTCATCAGCAACTCCCAAGTGGCTGAGGATCCATCCTCATCAGAGCAGCAATGAACAGAAATGGGCACAGCTTTGTGGCAGCCTCAGCTTTGGCATGGGCCCTGGGCGTGGAGCAGGAGCAGCCCTTGAGGGCCCCAAGGCCGGAGCTCTTGTGCTCCCTGGGCAGATGGGATGGCAGCAGGGGCTGCAGAGCTCTCAGCACCCCAGCCCGAGGGCAGCAGGGCAGCTAGGGAGCCTCCTTTGGTCTTGGCCAAGCACCTTCCCCTATGGCTGGGGCTGAGTGCTGTGGCAGCTGCAGCTGCTGCTGTGCCCTTGCCAGGGGCTGAGGCCATGGGGCCGGTGGCCAGAGCAGCCTGGCCTGAGCAGAGCTGTGGGGCCAGAGGTGGCTGGGCTGGGCTGGGGAGAGGCTCCTGGTGCTGCCCAGAGCTCAGGGCAGCTGGCAGAGCTTGCAGGAAGCTGGGCTGGGCTCCGAGAGCCTGGCCCAGAAATCATCAGTGTCCATCTTAGCCTGGCTGAGCGTGCAGGGACAGGACTCAGGCCAGGCCTTGTGGGGCGGGGCCAGCTCCTGTGCAAGGCATTGCAAACAGGCAAGTGGCCCAGAGAGGAGGCTGCTCTGTGCCCTTGGTGCCATGGACAGAGCAGGGAAGTGGTCCAGGACATTTGTCAGTGCCAGCCTCTGTCCCCATGTGTTGGCAGCCCTGGCTGCTGAGTCCAGCTTTGGCCTGGGCTGAGTTTGGCTGTGGCCCAGCTCCGTCCTCCTGCGGGGCTCAGGGCTTGTTCCCGGCCATGGCCAGGCCTGGCTGCCTCTCTGCTGGCCCAGAGGATGGCAGACCCCAGGGCAGGGATGTCTGTGCAGCCCACAGGTGCCCCGGGCTCTGCAGGAGCTGGCAGAGGCTGCCCAGCAGGGAGGCCATGGGGCACAGAGCCCCAAGGCTGCTGTGGGCACCACGGCACAGGGGCCGTCCCCAGCCGCAATGCTCCTGGCCTGGGCTGGGCCTGCACAGGGGCTGGGCCACCACGGCTGGGCCAGCACAGGGCCACAAAGGGGCCACGCAGCCGCTGCCGGGGCTGATAGCAAGGCCAGGCTCACACAAGCAATTGCTGAGCATGGCCCGCACTGGCCAGGCCTGACTGTGCCAAAGGCAGAGCTCATCTGCCCTTGGGGGCTGCAGCAACACTCCAGAGCCCAAAGAGTTTCCATGGCTGTGCTGGAGACCAGGGCTGCAGGAGGGAAATGCAGGGCTGCTGTGGGATGGGGAGGGCATTGAATTCCAGCACACACCTCAGCTCTCTGATGATCCCGACACCATGCTGGGCCCTGTTTCAGACTGGAGCAGAGCAGATGTTGATGGGACAGGAGCCCTGTGGGGCTGTCAGGAACCTGCAGCTTGCAAGGGGCTCTGCTCTCCCTCAGGTGCTCTGGGAGAGATCCAATCCCAGCTGGGCACCTCAGGGCACAAGTGGCACTGGCTGTTCATGGGCACATAACTGATGTCAGCCTGGATAGGGGCACAGGGGACACAGCTTTTATTACCTGTTAGTTTCATAATATACAAGCAAATCTTTTTTATCTGGGTCATTTGAGTACTGTTAAGAAATGGCACAGTTTTCCCATCAGGAACAGGAATTTCCTGGAGGTGTACAGATGGCAGGAGGAAAAATACTGATCTTGCCTTCTACTGGTGTGACCAATATTTTGTTTATTACTTCCTCTCCATTTTCCTTCAGGTGTTTTCAGCTCTTCTGTTGAAATAGCCATGTCTAAGGACATCTCTTCCTTTACAGCAGGTGGATCTATGTACTTCTACTGCTTTCTGATTTCCTCCTCTAGATGCTCTCTGGTCATTCAAGTGCCTCTCAACTGACTGGCTTCATGCTTTGAGCTGGAAGAAATTGCCCAATATTTCTGAAGTTCAAGTAAATATATAATAAATATAATCTTAATTGTGTTTTTATCTATCACAGAATTACCTTATGTCTTTGTCTAAAACTGTTCCTGTACAGAAATCCCTTGGGGATGGTGGACATGTCAGATGCCGCTGGGACATCACAGAGAGCTGAGGAAAGAGCTGTGATGCCTGTTAAACTGTTCAAATATTCAACTTATGTTTGTTGGCAAGAAACCTTTCTGTGCCTCTGAGTGTCACCAGTCCCTAAGCCCAAAGGACACAAACCTGATGAGTTGTGGTTCCCACTGCAGGGGCTGCACTTGGACCTTGGCTCTGCACAGGAGAGCTCTTCGTCCCCTTTCTCTCTTTTCCTCCCTCTGGGCATGGAGGGAGCTCCTGACTTCAGCCTGTGACTCGTGTGTGCAAAGAGCAAATCTGGGCAGAATCGGGGCAGGGAGGGTTTGGGGAGACCCCGGGATCTGTGCTCGGCACAGAAGGTGTTTTCCATTCCTCTAATATTGGAAAAAAAGGCTCCCAATATTACCAGTTAGATTGTGCCTGGGCCAGTCTGACCCTCGCTGCTGGGCCAAAGGCAGCAACTGCGGTGTGTCACCCCAGAGATACCTCGGCTTGCTGGTGGTTGCACTGGGCACTGAACAAGTCCAGGCTTGTAAGGGACCCCGTTACCTCAGGAGGATAGCTTCAGGCAATGGTGAAGAGAAAAAGGAGAGGATTCTGCTGGAGGGTTTAATGTCCAGAGGTTTATTCCATGGTTACAGAGGTCTGAACGTGAGGACCTGCTCCAACAGAACAGTGACCGCATGGTCTGATCACCTTTTTAAGCTCAGGGACAGGGGGAGGGGAGGTACAGGTGAGCCACCAACCAGGTGAGAGGGGCAGGGTCTCAGGGGAAGATGACACCCAGACAGGCCAATGACCTCTGGGCATAGGGGCATCTTTTGAACTTGACCAACCACACGACGCCTTGCTGGAATGTTAGGTCTGAGTGACAGGACTCACTCAGCATGGGGGTAAGGGGGAAGGGAGAGAGACATAGGCACACCTGGGAAAGTGACCTGGAAGGCCATAATGGGACAATACAGCACACCACAACATCTCCCCCTAGTTTTGTTTAAAAAGTAGAGGACTGTGTTTGTGGTGCAGAATGATTGTCAAACCATGGTTGGTAAATCAGTTCTTCCTCTACAGGAGGGTCAGTGTTTTCCCCTGAGGCTTCTAGGTCATCGATTGGAGCACTGAGGGCTTCCAAATGGTAGACCTCAGGAGGGGGAGATGAGCTTGAAACTAACTTGAGAACCATGCGTTTGATTAGTCGAAAAACAATGCTAAAAACTACAATAACTATAACTAAAATAAACAGCACTAAAAACACAGTTTTCAGAATAGATCCCAACCAGCCCGAGAGTCCCCAGCCATTGAACAGTCCATTCAGCCAGTCGTCAGTTTCTCTCTTGATGTCGCTCACCATGGTTTTCATCTTGTCAATTGTGGCATGTACGTTCTCTGCCTTTGATGACAAGTCAAGACAGCAGAGTCCTTCAAATTCTTCACAGCGATGGTTGTGCAGAAGGAGCAGATATTCTATGGCTGCCCTATTTTGAATGGTGGCTTGCCTGGTGATTTCCTCATCTGATAAGAGGTCACTCAGGGCAGTAGAAGTGAGGTTTGCCTGTTTTGCAACCCAACATTCCAATCGGCCTAATTCGCCCATGGTTTTTGCTGCCGAGATCCACGGCAGAAGGACTGTAATTGCGGAGGCCTTAAGTCTGGACCAGTGAACAATTTCTGAATTACAGTCAGGGTCTAATTGCCTTAGGTCTCTTTTTTTGATAGCCAATGTATGTGTGTTGTTTTTAGTTTGCCAATGTATTAGGTTTGTTCGATTTGGTGTTAACAGGCTCAGCTTGCCAAAGGTACATGGACCTCCGAGCAGACGAGGAGGGAGACCTGCCCATGCTCTGTCTCCACATATTAAAAACACACCCTTTGGGAGTTCACGAGGCTTGTAATCACCACCAGATGAGTGAATGACTAAAACTGAATTTTCACACCAGTTCTTGTCTGTGTAGTGTGGGTTGCTAGGGTCAGAATAGGTGTTTGGTTTAGCTTCATGATATGGTAAGCGGGAATTGAATTTAAAGTGAATGCAAAAGGTTGCATTCATGGAGCCTAAGAGATGGAACTCTTGTGGCTCCCTTTTTGATACTGGTAACTTTCTCGCCCACACTTGCCAAAACAGTAAAGGATTGTCAGCAGGGTAACGGCCAGGGGAAGGTGCGAGTAAGTTAACTTCATTTAAGGCACTCCACATTTCATTTGGGAACTCTGAGGATTTAAAAGGAACTCCCACCAGGCAAGTTGACAGGGGGTCAGAGGCTGTCGCGGTGGAGAGGCAAATGTGATCTTGTCCAAGGGCTCTGGCCAGAGTGGTCCATACATTCGCTTTGGGCTGAGGGACTAACCAGGAGGTCGTTGGAGAAATGATCACAAGTAGGACAAGAAGCAGGCTCGGTCTCATGGCGTCTCAAGACTGCACACGAACAGCAGGATCTAAACCAGTAAAAGGAAACTTAAGACAAACATATATTACAAATTATTCCAGATAGGAGGTTTAAATGGAATTTCCTCCAGAGAACATGTGCGGCGTTTTCTTCTCCAGGCAGCATGAGCAACCTGGGGTGCTTCTGTAGATTTCTCTGAGACCTTGGGAACATAGGTCTTTACCCATTTGGAAGGAACCCACCTTAAACCAGAGGGGGTGGACACACAGGCATATCCACGTCCCCAAGTAACCAATTTGTAAGGTCCCACCATTTTCCAAGTCTCAGGGTCCTTTACTAAAACTGGAGGTTTTTCCTTAATTAACCTATGATTGCTCCCCCCAAAGTGGCGTAGGATGGGTGGGTTCAGGCTGTCAAAAGAACAATTCAGAAAATTTATTGTGAATAGCACCCTGGATAACCGGATGTGGGGAGGTTCTACCTTCAGAACCTGTTGTTGCTGGTCCAGGACCCTTTTAATATCACGGTGAGTTCTTTCTACAATGGCTTGACCTGTAGGGGAGTAGGGGATGCCAGTTTTGTGCTCTACTCCCCATTGCTGCAGGAAGCTCCCGAATTCCTTGGATTTGTAAGCAGGCCCATTATCAGTTTTCAGCTCCTTGGGGATGCCCATGAAAGAAAAAGCCTGCAAGAGGTGCTTAGTAGCATCAATAGATGATTCTCCTGTGTGGGCAGAAGCATAGACCACTCCAGAAAAGGTATCTACACTAACATGAACATATTTCTGTCGTCCAAAAGACTGTATGTGTGTTACATCTGTTTGCCACAGTTCACAACTGTTCAGTCCCCTTGGGTTTGCTCCCGTACTTACTGTAGGGAGTGCCTGTTGTTGGCAATTTGGGCATGTGGCCACAATCGCTTTGGCCTGTTCTCGAGTGATGTTAAACTGACGAACCAGGCCAGGTGCATTTTGGTGGAAAAGCTGGTGGCTGATTTTTGCCTGTTCAAAAACATTTGGGAGAGTGGCCATCACTGCAGGTGCAGCAAGGGCATCTGCCCTTCTGTTGCCTTCAGCGATAAACCCTGGCAAGTCAGTGTGTGACCTGACATGCATCACATAAAATGGTTGCTCTCGGTGAGTGACTAACTTCACCAGTTTTGAGAGCAATTCGAAAAGTGCAATGTTAGACACATCTTGCAGTATTGCTTGATCTGCCCTGGATACTACTCCTGCCACGTATGCAGAGTCTGTAATCAGATTAAATGGTTCTGAGAATCTTTCAAAGGCCCTAACAACTGCAGCCAATTCAGCAACCTGAGGTGAACCTTCCACCTCAGCAATGTCTGTCTCCCACTGCTGGGTTTGAGGATCCTTCCAAGTCATAACGGACTTGTGGGACCTCCCGAATGCATCTGTGAAGACAGAGCCTTTTTTAAAGGTCTCCTACTTAGAGCACTTCTCAGTTTTAAGGTAAATTGAACATCTTGTTCGAACAATTTGTGAGCGGGCCGCGCTACCGAAATTTGTCCTGAGTAGGAATCCAGAGCAAACTGCAACACTTCATTTTCTTGAAACAATTGTTCCAGTATTTTCATAGTATTTTGACCTGATTTTAACTCAACTGGAATGTGAATGCACTTAAAATCACATCCTGCTAACTCCCTGATCCAGGTCCTTGCTTTCCGGATCAGTTCTGCTACCAGCTCCTGAGGCTTTGTCAGTCTCTTGGACCTTTTGTGACTGAGGAAAACCCATTCTATGATCAAGAGAGGGTCCCTCTGGTCCCGGTCCTTTTTTGGTGTGTTCTTTGCCTTAGGTGTTTGTTTTTCCTCCCACTGGAAAATAATTCCATGGAGGTGTGGCAACTTACCTAGGATGATAAATTTGAATGGCAGGTCAGGCCGGCATCGGTTGGCCTGTCTTGTGGACATTGCAATCTGAACCTTTTCTAGAGCTTTCCGTGCCTCTGGGGTAACAGACCTAGGAGCACCTGGGTCCTCTCCCCCTTTCAATAAATTGAAAAGAGGGGCAAGGTCTTCATTAGTCAGACCGAGCCATGGTCTTACCCAATTCAAAGAGCCACACAACTTGTGGACATCCGCAAGGGTCTTGATCTTTGGACTGATTTCTAGTTTTTGAGGAACAATGGTCCTATTTCCAATTTCTAAGCCCAAATACTTCCAAGGTGGCATCTTTTGAATTTTCTTTTCCTGGAGCTCGAACCCTGCAACAATCAATGCATCGATCGTTAGGTCAAGCGCATGTGTGAGTAAATCATCATTGGGGGCACACACAAGGATATCATCCATATAATGATAGATAATGGCCTTCTCTACGGCTGCACGTACTGGGGAAAGCAGGGAAGACACATACCACTGGCAGATAGCTGGAGAGACCTTTAATCCCTGAGGAAGAACGGTCCAATGGTACCTTTTCATAGGGGATTCTATATTAATAGAAGGAACTGAAAATGCAAAACGCGGTGCATCATCAGGGTGCAAGGGGATTTGGAAAAAACAATCCTTAATATCAATAACAGCTAATTTCCAATCTTGGGGAAGCATTGTTGGGGATGGCATACCAGGTTGGGGAGAACCCATATCTTCAATTACATTATTAATTTGTCGGAGGTCACAGAGGAGCCGCCATCTCTTTTTGTCAGCTTTTTGGATGACAAACACTGGAGAGTTCCATGGGGACATGGTCTCCACAATGTGGCCCTTTTTTAGTTGCTCTTCCACTAGTTCTTCAAGCACCTTTATTTTTTGTTTACTTAGCGGCCACTGTTTCACCTGAACTGGTTTGTCTGTTATCCACTTCAGTTTTTGGGTGGGGCGCTGTTGTTCAATGGCTGCTGTAGAAATATGCTGTGGAGAGTCTGGAATATCAATTGTGACTCCCCACTGGGCCATCAAATCTCTCCCTAACAAAGGTTCAGAATAATCCAACACAAACGGACGGATATTTGCCAATTGTCCATTTGGTCCCTCAAATTGAATAATGCTTTTGGATTGCCTTGCCAATTGCAGACCTCCTACACCTTGAAGGTGACCGGCAACATTTTGCAAAGGCCAATGTGCTGGCCAGTCTTGTACTGGAATTACTGTGCAGTCTGCACCTGTGTCTACAAGCATCTCAATGCGTTTAGACTCCCCACCCCCACTGACATTACACCATAATTTGGGTTTGTCTTTTCCAATAACTTGGACCCGGGCGACTGTGGGCCCTTGTTTTTTGATATTTTCAGGTAAAGATGGCACAGGGATAGCTTGTGCAACAATTTGTCCCTTGGGAAGAAACAGGGGTGGGTGGAAACAATGCAGGCCGAGAACGAATTGCTCAGGATCTGATGTTGTCATTCCCGGAGCAATTTCGATCTCTTGTGGTGTGTGTTTGGTGTCCCCAATGATGATGTACTTACAACAAATCCGGTTCCAAGTACCTTTCTGTTCAGGATTTACAGACACAAAATGCCAATCAGTGTCCTCCAGATGGAGTGACTCATTCAGCTGCAACCTGTAAGGCTCATTGACAGAAGACGTGGTTAACACAGGATCACCTAAATCATACACAGTCTTTGAAGCACCTGCTTCACTTACACAAACATTAATATTATCGCGCGCTTGATTTGTTGTGCTATCCTTATTCCCTTGGCCTGCTCTTTTTGTGTCTACGCACCTGGCAGGCCGGCGCTGGCTCTTCAGTTTTTTTGTTGTTGTTGACCCCCAGGGAGGGCTTGTAGTTCTCCTCCCCTGCCATTTCTAAATTCATCAAATTCCCTTTTCAGGGGGCACTGGTTACTCCAGTGCCCTAGGTTGTTACAAAGCAGGCATGGTTTTGTGGGCTCAACCATTGCTGGTCTCCGCTGCTGCCCAGGGTACTGCTGTGCTGAGGGGAAAGGCACAGGGCTGGCAACGGCGACACGCTGAGGTGGTCTTGGCAGCAGCCTTGGTCTGGTGTCTTCAGCCACACTCATCAGAGGCACTTTCCTGTTACAGACTAGGAGCATATCTTTTAACGTAGGAGGCGGTTCGATAGGAAGGCTCAGGATTGCCGCTTGACACTGTTCATTTGCATTTGTAAACGCCATTTCTTCTAAAATTGCTTCCCTAGCATTCTCTTTTTTAACTTGTATTTCAATAGCTCTAGTTAACCTTTCTACAAATTTCAAAAAAGGCTCTGATGGTAGCTGTTTAATTTTACTATAGGGCTCAAAAGGCCCCTCAGGTTGTAGGGAAAAGAATGCTTTTTCAGCTGCTTCTTTTACTTTCTCGAGTGTTTCTGCAGGAATTGCAGTAGCTTGGATCGAGGGAGAAGACCATTGGCCCTCACCACAGAGGTGCTCAGTGGTGATAGGGTTACCACTGTTGTCTTTGGCTGTGTTTGGATCAGCATGCAAGCCTGGGAGAGCATCTTTTAGCATTTGTTTCCATGCTATTTCCCATAATTTAAATTCCGTGGAGGTCATTAGACAGGAAAAAAGCTGTTTTAAATCATGTGGAATCACTACAGTCCTACTCAATTCAGAATTTAAAAGGCCACGGAAATATGGACTGTGTGGACCATATTCTTTATGAGACTTACAGAACTCTTTAATCAATTGCCGTCCAAAAGAACTCCAATTAGCAGTTGGAGCTGCTCCCCCCTGAGCAGCAGGCTGAAAGGTAACAGGAGCCAGTGACAACATGGGACTATGCATTGAATCTGCTGTTCCCTGCTCTGTATCCCTTGAAACAGAAGCATTGGGATCACAGATACAGGTTTGAGGAATGGCAGTGGGTGTGTCCCCACCGTGGGAACCCGGGGAGGGGGCGGGGACCCAACTGGGACAGGGGGTGGGGACAGGGGGCCGGGAAGGGGCGGGGAAACCGTGGGAACAAGGGGCGGGGACACCTGGTGACATCATGTCAGCAGACGCCCCCTGGGAGGAGTAGAGGGGCGGAGCTGAGGGTATTGCAGGAAAGGAAGGGGGAGGGGGGAAGGTATCACGAGGAACAGAAGGAGAGGGGGATGGGGCTGGAGTTTCGGGATGCTTAAGAGGATTTTGGGAAGAAGAAGACCAGGTTTGGGAAGATGCCACGTGGCATCCACCATCTTGTGGACCCCCTAGGGGCTGGGGGCCATTTTGGGTAACACTACTCTCTGCAAAGCTAACACGTGCTGTGGGTTTCAGAGGAGGGGACACAGGGGATTGGGAAAGGTTCCACGCAGCCTGGCCAGGGCCTTGTGGACAGGGCAACTCAGGCACTTCAACAGACTTTGGGCGTCGACTTCCCAATGAGTTTGATCTGTTTAAAATACTAAGTTTTGGGGAAAGAGGTTTAGGGGTTTTAGAACTAGGAGAGGGAGAAACAGGGAGAGTAGAGGTACATGGCTTTACATTTGGCTTTTTCTCCATTTCCTTTTGTTTGAGCAATGCTGTACGAATTTGTAAACTCCAAAACACAAATTTAGCTGAGGGGGCATTGCCAGATTGTCCTAAGGATATCAATTCATTTCCAACTTTATCCCAGAATTGAATATTGTGGATTTCTTCAGGGGAGATTTGTGGGAAGTGGAGGAAAAGCCATCTTATAAACTGTTTCAATTTTCCTTTAGAGGACTTAACATTACCACTGTCCAAAATGCTTACAATATTATAATACACTCCTTTTTGTACAGTGCTGAGTTTCAAACCCATGTAAAAAGCAAAGTACTAAATTCCGCCTGACCAAAAACAAAGCCAAAATCAGCTACCGATTTCTAAAAAAAAACACAGATAGGAAAGCGATAACGAGCCGACAAAAGCTTCACAATGCAGCTGTATATACTGCTTTTAAAATTCCCGGGCAGCAGCAGCAGGGCACGCCCTGCCGAGCAGAGGCAGAAACAAAGCCTCCCCCGCTGTGGAATGCACCCCCCCTCGGAGCAGAGAGAGCAGCCACGCCACGTGGCAAGCCGAAACCGGGGCCCCCCACGCCGCGTGTGCAGAGAACCCCCCCTTCCCCCACAGAGAGAGAGAGAGAGAGGGATCCCCCGCGGCAAGAGAGCCGAGCACCCCCCCTCCCCCGCACAGAGAGAGAGAGAAAGATCTCCCGACCACGTGGAGAGAGCCGAGCCTGCAGAGCCGGGAGGGAAGGGCAGAGAGCTCCCGCGCGAATTCCAAAAGACAGCAAAACACGTGGCAGAAAGCTAATAGCTAGAAATCAATGAATTCCCGTCTGTGGGGCTGCGCAGCCAAAAATACAAATGCAAAAAGGAACAGAACTCACGGCAGAGTCTGTTTTTTGAGCTCCTGCCCTACCAAGAGCAGGAATACTCATCCGAAATGGAAGCTGTAGCTGGCTGGGTACAGGCAGGTCTCTTCACTGGAACAGGACCTCTCTGTGGGCGAGAGAGGCTCCCCTGTCCTCCCTCTGGAAAATCTGCTCACCAGAAAGGAGCTGGGCTTTCCAGAGGCGCCGAACAGTCCACGAAACTTCTTCTGGGAATATTCCCAAAGTCTCTAGCCAAAGGCCTTGCAACCAAAGCCCCTTTCAGTTGGATGCACGGCTGCCAGAAGCTTCTCCAAGGTACTACAGGTCTGTCTCGGGCTGCAGAGTCGATTTGCCCGCCCCAGGGACGCCAAATATTGGAAAAAAAGGCTCCCAATATTACCAGTTAGATTGTGCCTGGGCCAGTCTGACCCTCGCTGCTGGGCCAAAGGCAGCAACTGCGGTGTGTCACCCCAGAGATACCTCGGCTTGCTGGTGGTTGCAGCTGGGCACTGAACAAGTCCAGGCTTGTAAGGGACCCGTTACCTCAGGAGGATAGCTTCAGGCAATGGTGAAGAGAAAAAGGAGAGGATTCTGCTGGAGGGTTTAATGTCCAGAGGTTTATTCCATGGTTACAGAGGTCTGAACGTGAGGACCTGCTCCAACAGAACAGTGACCGCATGGTCTGATCACCTTTTTAAGCTCAGGGACAGGGGGAGGGGAGGTACAGGTGAGCCACCAACCAGGTGAGAGGGGCAGGGTCTCAGGGGAAGATGACACCCAGACAGGCCAATGACCTCTGGGCATAGGGGCATCTTTTGAACTTGACCAACCACACGACGCCTTGCTGGAATGTTAGGTCTGAGTGACAGGACTCACTCAGCATGGGGGTAAGGGGGAAGGGAGAGAGACATAGGCACACCTGGGAAAGTGACCTGGAAGGCCAAAATGGGACAATACAGCACACCACAACACTCTAAGGCTGTCTGCAGTGGAAAGTGGATTTAATATCTACCAGAGGAATGACTTTTGCATTTGATGGAGCTGTGCCTTCTCTTGGCTTTGTTG
Source organism: Melospiza georgiana (assembly GCF_028018845.1). Lineage (NCBI taxonomy): Eukaryota > Metazoa > Chordata > Aves > Passeriformes > Passerellidae > Melospiza > Melospiza georgiana. Next base: position 3,253,759 of record NC_080452.1, read on the forward strand.
GCTGACAAGAAATGAACATCCCTCTGTGTCTCGGGCAGCTCCTTCTCCAAGGAAAGCAGGTGGGAGTTGGAGCCAGGGAGCTGAAATCTGCAGGTGCAGCCTGGGCTGGAGGGAGCTCAGATTTGCACAAGGCTGCTCTGAGTGCCAGGGCTTGGATGGGGGAAATGGTGGGGTGGGGTTAGGGACAGATTCTGATTGATTGTCAGCCATGAAGGGTCTTGACTTTCATATCTATTCAAACTGCATGAGGAGCTACTTGGATTCAGTGTCAATAGGGGTCTGCACAGACTGATTTATGAACAGGAAAAAGTCCCAAACAGGACCTAAAAAACGTTTTCTCACTGTCTTTTTAAATATAAGGCATTCACTTAGAACACACTAATGAAATCTATCAAATTACCACAAATATTTGAACACTTAAACCAAATCAACACTTAAACTCCAGAGGGTTGTGTTCTTAAAGTGTTCTGAATGTCAATGAGCCCTGGGGCACTGAATTCCTGCACTGAAGAGCTGAAGGCTGAACAAGCCTCTGGAGCAGTGAAATTCAGCAGCAGCCTCCAAGGTGCTGAGGATGTCAGCAGCCCTCATTGAGGCCATCCCTACCCAGAGACCGTGGGGGAATGGGCAGACAAGGAGACCGTCCCTGGGGCTGGGGCAGCACCACTCAGAGGCACCAGTGGCTCCAGCTGGGAAATGGAGTGTGGAATGTGGCTGGGAAAGCCCTGCCTGGGCTGTGCCCTGCAGGACACACAAGCCCCAACTCCCATCCCCCAAACAATTCTCTCAGGGAGATATTTAAAAGGAATTACAATTGTTTGTGTACTCTGAATTGGATGACTGGAGAAATACTGACAAGAGAGCCTCAGGAGCTCAAAAGAACACAGCAGCCTTTACTGGTAATTTTAGAAAATTTGGGAAATTTGGCAAATGGTTTAATATGATATTCTATCAAAAAACCCCACTTATCAAAGCTTTAATTTGGAGTATTCAACTTCACAAGCTCTAAGCCTGCTCAGTTTTAACATACTCAAAATTTGCAAGAGAACATAAGTAGAAGAAATAGACAGAGAGAGAGAGGAAAAAAAAGATTCAGAGAACCTTACACACAGCTACCAACTCCTGGATTCCAGCACTGTTCAGATGGAAATTCCAAGATGAAGTAGGGTCAAGATGTGTTATTGCCTTGTGGTCAGCCTTAAATACCCCTTGGTCTTCCTGGGCCCCTGCCCCAGGTGGGACTTGGGCTCATTTGGTCCCTCAGGAGCTGGGCTGGGGGCTGCAGAGGTGGCTGTGGGGCATTGCCTGTGCTGTGCCAGGGACTGGCAGACACTGCTGGGCTGGGATAGAGGCTCTGGGGGGATTGGGGTCACAGGGCAGGACTGGGCTGGGGTTCCAGGGCAGGGCAAGGCTGGACCTGCCCCTTCCTCCCCCCTCCCCCGACAAAATGTTTTGAGCCAACAATCTCCTCCAGTCTGTCACAACAGGGAATGTTGGAGGTGAAATCCCAGTCTTGGCCATGGGCACCTGGATCAAAAGGACAGTTCTTTCCCATAGGAAGGAAAGCACAGAGCTTTCCCCAGTGTTTTGGGGACAGATGAAAGGTGACTCATGTGAAACTATTACCAGCCAGACTTGTTCTGGCAATCTTCCTAATGGAACAATCCTTGGATATATGTGGGATCTCAGCACATCAGTCCTGATGTGCAGAGTCACCGAGATAACCCTTGGGGGGCTCGGAGGTCCTGGAATGTTGCCAGAAGTGTCTGGTGGCTGGACTTTGATCCTGCACAGGAGACGACACCTGTATGAGGATGGGAGGATCTCACGGGGATAAATGGTGAAGGGATAGGTTAATTATAGTGTGAAACACAGGTTTTAAAATTTCGGTACAGGGGGGTCTAGAGAAGCAAGATGGAGGAATTGGGGTGTGTCCTGTCCTTCTTCTTCTTCTTCTTGGCCTCCATCTTCTGTGGTGGTGGTGGCACTTTGGGATTGGTTCTTACTAAAAGTGCACTTGTCAATAAGGGTGAAAGGCATTGGGGAAAACAGGTAAATATCTTATACGTAGTTTTGGGTATAAAGATAAGTGACCGCCCCAGGGGCTCTCAGTGTGCTCATGGCTGACATGCTGTGCGGACCTCTGTCGGGCCGAGAGAAAATCTTGTAGATAAAAACTAATAAACACTGAAGACCGAGAAAAAACCTGAAGGCTCTTTTCGTCCTTTGGAGCGCGGACTGTCCCAAGGCCATCCCGAGCCTTTCCAGGCCATAAAAAACAGCCGAAAACGGGACAACTGGCGTCCCTGGGTGGGTTCGAACCACCAACCTTTCGGCGCAGGGCAGGGACACTGAAGGACAGCCAGGGCTGCATGGGGCACAGGGATGGGCAGCAGCTGCAAGACAGCTCTGCCAGAGCCAACTTGGGCAGCACTTTGGCCATGGCTGCTGGCCCTGGGCCTGAGCCATGAGGAGGGGGCAAGCGACCCTTGCAGGCCTGGGGCCTCATTGCCTCCTTGTCCCTGCTCAGCAGCCTGGCAGGGGCCGTCCCATGCTCCTGCCCTTGCCATTGCACATCCCCACGTGCCAGTGCCCATCCCGGCAAGAGCCCTGAGCAAGGAGGGAGGGACAGGATCTGCCTGGCCAGGGGCTGGGGGTCAGGCCTTGGCCCTTGGCGTTCCTGAAACACATCCAGGTGTGCTCAGCACCAGAGACACCTTTGCCTTGTTTGTCCTCAGCTGTCATCACTGCCTCCAGTGTTCTGCTCTACCTGGAACCTGGGGACATTTTCTCAGTCATGTCCCTCAGTGGGACCCATTAAAACTCCAAGAAAATTTGGAGTCTAAATTTTACTTTGAGTGCTTGAGAAGCTTTTTGAAGACACTCTCAAGGACTGAGTCTGATGTAAACAATAGCAAAGCCCTGAGAGGGTCATTAAAGTTTTCCTAGTCCAGTTATGGAGAAAGACTTCAAAGAGCAGTAATAAAATATACATTCCTATTTTAAAGGGTGTCTTTTATTAAATTTCTCTTTAGAGCAGAGGTGATTGCAGCATTCTGTGATTGATATTGACCCAGGGTCTCTCCTCAGCAGCTCTGGCCTGCTCATAGTAGCTGCGCCTTGAGCTCTGACCCAGTGTGGACAACCTTGCTCCACATTGCCAGCCCCATCCTGTCTGTCCTCACTGCCCTGGGCCCTGCTGTGCTTGCACAGCTGGCTGCACCCAGCCTGAGAGGAGTTTTCCCTTTTTGTACTTTTTGTAGCAATCTCAAACTGCTGAGTTTCCCCACTGCAAATAGACACATTGCTCAGGTGTGTGCCAGCCCCGGGTGCCACCAAAGCCACTGCAGACCTGCTCTGGGCCAGCTGTGAGGGTGGATCATCATCCCAAGCTGCACTGGGCCCCTGCAATGGGTCTGTGGCCATGGGCACTGCACTGACCCCACTGCTGGGTTTGGCTGCCACGGCCACCATGAGAAATGAAACTGTCCTTGGAAACACTGGGGAGGACTGGTGAAATACAGAGGGCCAGGAGACTTCTTCTCCTTTTTAATGCCTTTACTATAAGCGATCAGCTCAGGATTGGGCAGCTCGGTGGGGCTGCAGTCTCCCTTCGTCTCTCCCAGGGCGACTCAGAGGAGGAGGATATGCGCAGCTTTGTCCACCAGGGACAGAGCTGGGGAAACAAGCCCTCGTGGGAGCCTTTAGGGCGTGGGGATCCCTTTCGTTGTTACTTTTCTCGTCTCCATCCTGCCCAGTCCCGGTGTCAGGACGACTCCCATCGTCAGGGCGAGAGGGACTCCAAAGGTGTTCCGCATCTTTGCAGGCTCAGCACTCAGCTCCTCACGTCTAGACATCACTCCAGTCTCTCAACTCTTATTTGGCTTGTTGTTTTTGGGGTTTTCTCCGTGCGTTTGGAGCCGTAGTCCCCCACAGCATGCTGGTCCTGGAGTCACTTTGCATAACCCCCCCCTCCAGGTCTCTTCTCCTCACTGTTCAGGAAGGTCCTCACCAGTGACTGTCTCGGAGAAGGGCCATTACCTCGCCCCAGCCAGGGCTTTTACTAAGACAAAAACAACTATTAACAACAACCACCCGTAATTACCATAACACAAGCAGCAGCCCAGCAATAGTCGTCGCTTTTTTCTCACAGAAAAAAATCAACTGAATTTTTGTTCATAACAACTGGGACATACTGCGGACACTGGGAATGCTGTGGGAGACACTGGGACATACTGGGAGTGACACTGGGGAGGACTGGGACACACTGGGAGTGATACTGAGTGATACTGGGACAAACTGGGGACAATGGGGCCATTGCGGAGAAGACTGGGGCCACTGGGGCATCCTGTGGATGACATTGGGATGAACTGGGAGGGACTGGGAATAAACTCAGAGTTATTGGGAGGGACTGGGCTGTACTGGGAGGGATTGGAGGGGCACTGGGGTTGAACTGGGTTCTACTTGGAATGAACTGGGCTGTACTGGGGTTGTATTGGTCTGTACCGGGGATGAACTGGACTGTATGGGGAGGGACTGGAGAGGTTGAATGGGTTGTTCCCGCCTCCACCACATCCCATTTGCCGAGGCTTCTGCCCATCACCGGACGAAGCCAAACAGTGCCCGAGATCGGAGACTCGGGGACGGTGCCTACAGTAGCCACAACTCCCGTCATGCCCCGCGGCCCGATTAAGCCCCATTGGAGCCAGGACTACAACTCCCGTCATGCCCCGGTGCTCCACAGCACCCCCCCCCCCCCCGGGATCCGCCCCTCCTTTATCCCATAAGTGTCCCCCAGACCCTCCAGGATCCCTTAGTGCCCCCTCAGTGCCCATTTGGGACCCCCAAAAAGCGTCCGCGGACCCCCTGAGTGCTCCCAACCCCACAGATGCCCAGTACAGCTGCTTGTGGGAATTCATCTCCTCTCCTCCCTCGCGGCCCCAGAGCCCCTCACAACAGTCCCATGCCTTAAAATCCTGCTGTGCCCCGCGCCCTAAAGAGCCCACTTAGAGCTCTCCAAGCTCCCGGCAAGTTCTTTCAAACCATTTACGTTCCCCTGAGGACATCAAGTCGCGGCTCGGACGCAGAAGTGTCCGCCAAGAGCTTTCCCGGACCGCCAAAAAAAGCGTTGGAGCCACTTCCGCGACTACGACTCCCATCATGCTCCGTGGCGCATGTCCAGTGCTGTTCTATCCAGGACTTCATCTCCCATCATGCCCCGCGTCTCACCCGACATCTATTGCAGCTGCGCATCCAACTCCTGTGATGCTCCGCGGCCCTGTTAACTGCATTAGACCCACGCCTACAACTCCCATCACCCCCCGCGCCCCGTTAGAGCCCCGTCAGAGCCCCAAAAGGGCCCGCCCAGACCCCAAAGGTCCCCAGATTCCTCTCCCTGACCTCCAAGGGCCCCCCTGGACCCCCAAGTGCTGTTCCAGACTCCGAACTGTCCCTCAGAATCCCTGAGTGCCCCTCCAAGTGCCCACCCGGCTCCCCCAAGTAGGGTCTTCCAGACCCTCAAGTTCTGTCTGAATTCCCTCTCCAGACCCAAAACTGCCCCAAATGTGCCCCAGAAATATCTCCATGGACCGCAAAGTGGCGTCTTTTACCCTGTCTTTGAAAATTATAAAAAAGATAACAAAAGGATTTAAAATAGGACTGATTAGCCTAAAGAAGTAGAAATCAATAGCCACACTGGTCAATGAATTAATATTGGGAATTGTGTTACTTAGAACTAATGACCAATAAATTTTTTGCTTGCTAAAAAGCTGTGGATTTTCAAATACAAATATTAAAATTTTATAATACAAATATATAATAATACTATCATAAATAATAAAAAAATTATAATTTTCCTAAATCCGTAATTTACTTTTTAAGGGGAAATGCTTAATTATTTTTATGTTTTGGGATGTCAGTCAGTAAGAGACGGCCCAAAGATCCCTTATCTGCCTCACAGCCACCGTCAAGGATGGAGATTGAAGCCCTCCTCAAGGACTGAGACTGAGACCCTTCAAATTCTAACCCAGGGGTGCTGGCCTGACTGGAGCTGGATGTCTGCCATGGGAAGCGGGATGTTTCCCATAGGAACCAGTCCTGAAACAACGGGCCCCGCTCACTGCTGGCACCGGTTTGTGCCGTTCAGAATTGGGCTGTCTGTACCTGTTCCCAATGGATTTATTCTCCACTGTTCCCTCCATGTGCCATCCTGCTCCCCTTCTGGCTGTAGATTATAAAAGAGCCCTGAGTTAACCAAAGGCTTTGAGACTCTTCCCAATGGGACCAGAGGGATCTATTGGCCAGACCACGAGGATTTCATCTCTCTGTTGGTAGCTATTCCCCCCTCCTTTTCTCTGTCTCTCTATCCCTATCTCCTTTCTAATCCTTGTGCTGCATCTGCTGTGTGCACTCAATAAAAGGTGCTTTTGTTTTGATTAATACTGAAAGTCCCCTGCTGTGTGTCTTTGCACACTGAGATCAGTGAAATGAACCATCATGGCCCGCCTTGTGCCAGGGGATCGTGGCACGGCCTGATGGGGTTGCTGCCCACAGCGTGTGAACGTGATCTTCTTGGTGGGGACTGCACTGGTTCATCTGCTCTTGCTTTCTGGTCTCCCTATCCCTGAATTACCTATGGCACCTGCTTTTCTTACATTGTGGTTCTCTGCAGTCCCTTCAATAGTCAGCCCTCTTAAATTCACTCTTGGAATAGGAAATTATCACCTCCCCATCATATCGAGTGCAGTTGAATGCACTTGAATGCATTTTGCCTGCATTCCAAATATGGTCCCCGTTTTTGATTTACTGGGGAATCTGTATTTGTATTTTCTACCTCTGTTGAGGCTGGGATTAAAGGTACTTGAGATGATATTTGGCGTTCAGATTCAGGTGGTTTTTGTTTCTAATCAGTGACACAGCCTCACAACCATGAGTTCTGCAGCCTTTCATCTAAGGCACAAAACCGCTCCCTATCTCTTGTTACAAGGCCTGGATGGTACAAAGGAGACCATGGTGATACTGGGAATCCAAAGAGACCATGGTGGTACTGGGGATTCAAGGAGACCATGGTGACCCCATGGAAACTCATGGAGCCATGGGCATTATGACACAGCAGGGCTTCATGGAACCAAGGAGTCAATTGGGACTCTATCAAACCTCATGAAACCAAGGGCCAATTGTGACACTGGAGAACTTCAGGGAACCAAGAGTCTCTTGTGACACCGGGGAAGGTGCTCATGAAACCATGGAGACTATTTTGAAACTTCAAGGCCTGATGGAACCAAAGGGTCATTCTGGCACTTTTGAGCCTTGAAAGCAAAGAGACCACAGTGACACAGTGGGGCTCTGTGGAACCAAGGGGCCATGGTGACATTGTGGAGTGTCATTGAACCAACTGCCCATGGTGACACTGCAGGGCCTGACGGAATCATGGACACCATTGTGACACTACAGGGCGTCATGGAAGCAAGAGGCCATTGTCACACTCTGGGGCCTCTTGGGATCCAAGGGCAGTTTTGATACCATGGAAATTATGGCAAGTGTGGCACCATGAAACCAAGGAGACCATTGTGACCCTACAGGACACATGGAACTAAGGATTCATGGAACAGTGCAGGACACATGGAACCAAGGGGCCACTGTTAAGCTGTAGGACCAAAAGAGCCCATTGTGACACTCTGGGCCCCCATGGATCCAAAGGTCCATTTTGACATTTCAGGGCCTCATGGAATCCTGGAGACCACTGTGGAACTTTGGGGCCTTGTTGAATTAAGTGGCCCTGGAGGGCCTGATGGAACCCATGAGACCCCATAGAACCAAGGGTCCATTGTGACCCTGTGGTACCAAGGTGTCGTGGGTTGACTCAGGCCCAATGCCAGGCATCCATATGGGCTGCTCACTCACTCCCCTCTGCAGCTGGACAAAAGGAATTTAATAAAGGGTTCATGGGTTGAGATAAGGACTAGGCAAGATCACTCATCAAATACTGTCCTGGGAAAAAACAGGCTTAGCTTAGAGATGTGAAATTCATTTATTGCTAACAAAGTCAGAGCAGGAAAAGGGGAAATAAAATAAGCCCCTCACCTCCCTCCTTCCAGCTCTACCTCCTACCCCAGCAGTGCAGGGAGACCGGAAATGGGGGTTATGGTCAGTTCATCACCCATGGCTTCTGCCCCTGCTCAGGGAGAGGAGTGGTTGCCCTGCTGCACCGTGGGTCCCTCCCAAGGGAGACAGTTCTGCAGGAGCTTCTCCCATGTGAGTCCATTTCAGGGGCAGCAGCCCTCTGCAAACTGCTGCAGTGTGAGTCCCTGCCAGGGACAACAGTCCTTCCCAAACTGCTGCAGCATGGGTCACTCTTCCAGGGGTGCATTCCTCCAGGGACTGCCTGGGAGCAAGGCCCCTCTCTCCATGGCTCTCCTGCAGGGTGCCTGGGTCTCTAGGGCCTGGAGCACCTCCTGCCCCTCCTTCTGCACTTACCTGGATATCTGCAGAGTTGTTCTTCTCACATGTTCTCCCTCTGATCTCCTCTGGCTGGACTTAATTCTGTGCCACAATCTCTATTTTGATTTCTTTTTAAATCTGTTATCACAGAGGCATTACCACCATTTGTAACTGGCCCGGCCTTTGCCAGCAGCGGGTCCATCTTTAAAGCCACCAGGAATTGGCTGTGCCAGACATGGTGGAAGCTTCCAGCAGCTTCTCACAGGAGCCATCCCTGTGTCCCTCTGTGAAATACAAAGCTGTGTTTCCTGTCAGGTACATACAGGCAACGTGGTATTTGTGATTGTAATATGTGTGGAAACTGACCATGGGACAGTTATAAAGACGAATTCTAATAATTATTGAGGCAAGTAAAGCATGGAAGAAGCCTTTGAACCTATCCTTTGTTCGTAATTAACCTTTAAAAGTCTTAAGTTGATTTAGGAGCATTTGAATTAAGGCTTTAAGGATGTTGCTTTCTGACAGGAACATTCTGCTTGTAGCTCACCCTTAAAGAGTTTTGCAATAATAACCTTTTGAAGTATAATTTTAGAATATTGCTTGTAGTAAGGATCTTTGAAATGATAGCTTTAGAATATATATAAACAAACATGCTTATCTCACACCTTAACAAAACAGTGAAAAGCAGCTTGAGAAAGGAAGATGAACATCAACTCAAGGATTTATAGTTTTGACCAAGAAAAGCTGGACATCACTGTTATGAGGTTCATAGTCTGTGGAGAGCATTATTAATAATTGGTTAGCTGAGAAAGGCCACACTGACATACTGCCACTGGTTAAACTGAAGGAGAAAAGTCAGCAGTCAGCAAGCTAAAAGGAAGAGTCAGCAGCGACCTTGCTGCAACATGAGGATAGGGAGTTGAGATTAGTCCTGAATACATCCTAAGAATATGTAGAAAGTATCAAAAGTAGAACCATAGGAATGCAGAAGTAGGCGTAGGTGCTGATATGCAAGCTGACCAATCCTGAGCTCAACTTTTGCAATATGTATGAAGCTCATTATTAACTGTATTTAACCCGCCGTACTGATCAATAAAATCGAGCCTGTGATGATCAAACTGATGTCCTGGTTCCCTTCCGTCGACAAATGGTGGAGAATGCGGGCATAACCGAATCTCTGCCCTTTTTCTTGGATTAAAAGAAAAAGGGATTACGCCACGGTCCGGAAGTTGGGTTTGGGTCCCAGCAGCCGGGACGGTGCCGGAATTTGAAGCACCCTTAAGGTTCACAACGGTGACTTAAGCCAATACGTGTCCGCCGGAGCCTGGAGAGCTGCAACAGCGCGCGCTGATTAATAGGTATGGATAGGCAAGCGGCATATGATTTATTTACCGCCTATTTAGAGCGGCGTGGGATAAAAGGGATAGATTTAAAAAAGGAGTTACCAGGGTTATTAGCCTATGGCCATGCTAAGGGTATCTTTTCTAATCCTCATACAGTTCATGAGTTATCAGAGTGGAGAAAGTTTGGGGAAATATTGTGGGATACAGTACTAGATGATGATAAGTCAGCAAAGAAATTCGGGAAGTTATGGCGGGTGGTGTATAACACGTTACTTCAGCAGGTCTCTGAGAGAAAGGCAGCAGAAAGGGCAACAGAAGCTCATAAGAGGAATATAGGGTATGGTCGTGAAGATGATCCCCTGGCACCCTCTGTAACTAAAGTACTTATGCCTAAGAGTCCCCAGCAAAGTGGTGTGGAGGATTTCTCTATAGGCGCAGTGGAACCGTCTGCACCTTTCCTGTCAGAGGGGGAGGGCGAGTCGGATGGTGGGGGTAGGAGCAAACCAGCTTTGCCTCCGCCACCAGCTTCAGGCGGGTCGGATGGTGGGGGTAGGAGCAAGCCAGCTTCGCCTCCGCCGCCAGCCTTGCCTCCGCCGCTACCCCTCAGTGAGCCGGCTCAGGTTACAGCTTCGGTGGGGGGGTCACCTCCTCCGCCCGAGCCGGCTACAGCGGGGGGGCGGATTGCCCCCCGCAGGCTGGCTCCGTGTGAGCCGGCTCCGGTTTCACTGTCAGCTCCAGCGGGGGAGGGGGGGCTCCCGCTTCCCCCGCACGAGCCAGCCCCTGCTTCACTGCCCCTCCCGTGCGAAAACTCGGTGTCTGCACCGAAGCGCCAGCAGCATAGCACCCTTAAAGGGCCAGATCCCATCCCAGGGGCACACCGTGATCCATGGGGGGAGATGGCTAAACAGAGGAGGGAAGCTTGGGCTGCTTTGGCAAAAGAAGTAATGCAAATGGGGGATGGTGAGGCGGTGGAAATAGCTTCTAGTCTTGCATGTCCAGTTACATACACACCACAGTATGATGCACAGGGGAACCTTACGCATAATATAGCAGAATATACTCCCTTAGATTGGAAGCTGTTAACTCAGCTATGTTCTACGGTTAGTCAGTTTGGAGTAAAAAGTGAACCTGTTAAGCAAATGTTAGATTATCTTTTTAATACTCAGGTTTTATGTCCTAATGATTTAAGAGGAATAGTTCGGTTGATATTTACTCAGCATCAGCAGTTATTGTTTAATGCACATGACCAATTACATGGAGTAACAGTAAAGGAGCTGATGGGCTTAGGGGCATATTTGCGTACAGAGGCACAGATGATATCGGGAGCTGATAAACTTAGAGAGTCTATGTGGTTAGTGCGTGCTGCAATAGATATGGTTAAAGAGCCAGGAGGGTTACCGGCTTATATGGGTATTAAGCAAGGAGGAGAAGAATCATTTGGAAATTTTATCGATAGAACAGCTACTGCTATAGATCGGGCTGGTGTTGCAGGGCACTATTGAAGCAGGTGTGCCTTGCAAAATAGCAATCCAGCAACCCAAAGAGTGTTAGCTACTTTAGGGGCAAATTGGACTATTGAGGAAGCATTAGAGCGAATGGCATTAATGCCAACAGCTTCACAGGCATTTATAGCAGAAGCCTTAAAGGAATTAGGATTAGGATTGCAAAAGCATAGTCTACTCAAAATCAGGTGTTAGCTGCTCTTGCTTCTCTCCGAAATGGCTCACTGGCATTCACGTAAAGAGGCTCGAGACCATTCATCAAGTGTTACCGATGCGGCAATGAGGGACAGACACAAGTTACTGCCGTGACATCGGAGACGCCAGCAGCTGCCGTGACATCGCTGCTACCTCCTGTCTGCAACCTGCAACAACACGGAGCTTCGGCTTGGACTTATCAGCAGCAGTAGACGTCACACTAATGACGAACCGGCCTGAGAGGATACCCACTGGAATAAAGGGTCCTCTTATACTAAATGGACAAACATGTGGAGCATTATTGCTGGGACGTTCCTCTATAACTATGTTGGGATTATTTGTTTTGCCTGGTGTTATCGATGCGGACTTTACAGGGGAAATACAAATTATGGCTTACACCCTTTATCCTCCGATTAAAATTACAAAAGGACAACGCATTGCACAATTGGTACCACTGTCACAAATGACATCAGGAATACAATCATTTACTGGGCAAGCACGGGATGAAAAAGGTTTTGGCTCTACTGGTGTTACACTTTTAACTGTGGATTTACAAAATAGACCAAAACAAAAAGTTGAAATTACCTATGGGCATCAAAGCATAACCCTTTATGGATTATTGGATACAGGAGCAGATACTAGCATCATTTCTCCAGAAGCATGGCCACAACATTGGCCCCTATTTCCTTCATCAAACATGCTGACAGGAGTGGGAGGATTTACATTGGCAAGCAGGTCGCCGTCTTTGTCTGTGTGCATTGAGAATCAACAAATATCTGCTGTGTTTTCAATTGTTCAACTGCCTCCTACAGTTTCCTGCTTAATTGGAAGGGACATTTTAACACAATTGGGAGTGGTGTTAACTAATCAGCACCCTTTGGGGTAATTGCCATTGCTTGGACTTTCCCCATTCCACTCACCTGGAAAACGGATACACCGGTGATGGTTAAGCAATGGCCATTAAAAGGGGAGAGTCTTATGCATGCCCATGAATTGGTACAGGAACAATATGCAAAAGGGCACCTAAGACTGTCCACAAGCCCTTGGAATACACCTATTTTTGTAATCAAAAAGAAATCAGGGAAATATCGTTTGATACATGATTTGAGGGCTGTAAATGACCAAATGGAACCTATGGGGGCCTTACAGCCTGGTCTTCCAAATCCAGCTATGATTCCAGAACACTGGCCACTTTTAATTATTGACCTAAAGGATTGTTTTTTCACTATTGGCCTGCATCCTGATGACATGAAGAGATTTGCTTTTACTTTACCAGCAATAAATCGTGGGGAACCAGATAAAAGATTTGAATGGACATCTCTTCCGCAGGGCATGCGCAACTCCCCCACTTTATGTCAGCTTTATGTTGATGCAGCATTACAGCCACTACGTCGCAAATGGCCAGCAACTATAATATATCATTACATGGACGATATTTTGTTTGCACAGCAACAGCCATTCTCCTCTTTACAGATTAACACCATTATAAATACTCTTGCTGCATATTCACTTGTTATTGCTGCAGAGAAAATTCAGACTACAAAGCCCTGGAAATATTTAGGATGGACTTTGACGGATCAAATAGTGATACCACAAAAATTGGAATTACAATTGGACATTAAAACTCTACATGATGCACAGAAGTTGCTGGGAGACTTACAGTGGCTGAAGCCTATTGTGGGAATACCAAATCACTTATTAGAAGCCCTACGGCCTTTGTTAAAAGGTGTGGACCCTACTACTCCTGTACACCTGACAAAGGAGCATCATCTTGCCTTGCAGCAAATTAGTAACTGTGTACAGCAAGGGTATGTGTCTCGTCGACAACTCGACCACTCCATTGACCTTACTATTTGGAATAGCCCTTGCCACTTGCTTGGTGCTCTCTCTCAGTTGCAAAAGAAAACGGGGGAGATACGGGTGTTGGAATGGTTATCACCACCACTACAGCATAAGAAAACAATATCTTCAAAAATTGAACAATTGTCTGCATTAATCAAAAAGGGGCGTCTCAGAATTCTTGAAGTAGATGGTAGAGAACCTGCTACTATTAGATTACCTATGGAAAAAGAAACCTTGGACTGGTACTTGATACATTCAAAGAATTTACAAGAAGCATTATTGATGTCACCTGCTAAAGTAGAGACTAGTAAATTAGTGCCTAGAGTTTTGCAATGGATGACAGAATGGAACTGGATCACTCGACCTTTAAGAGAAGAAAACCCCATAGAAGGAGCTATTACAGTTTTTACAGATGCAGGAAAGAAATCAAGGCGTGCTGCTGTTACCTGGCAAGAAAAAGGACAATGGAAGCATCAACTCCTCACAGCAGACCCTGCAGATAGCTTACAAACTTTGGAACTGTTAGCAGTAGTATGGGCGGTGTCCAACTTACAGGAGCCTTTAAATGTGGTCACAGACTCTATGTATGTTGAAGGAGTAGTCAAACGAATAGAGGAAGCAGCAATTAAGGAAGTGAACAGTAAACGATTGTATGAGTTACTGATACAGTTAAGGAAAGCTTTACGGGAAAGAGCAAACGGTACCCTTAAGCAGCATATTGAAAAACATCAAGATTTGGCAGATCCACAAGCATGTTTGGCTAAGGTTTTGTATGTGATTAATCATTTATGCATTTTTGGGGAAGATGATACCCCCCCTGCAATGAAACATCATCCAAGGTCAGGTCAGGAAAATACTAAGGAAACAGAGGTCTGGGTTAAGTATAAGAACCCAAGTACAGGATTATGGGAAAAACCTGCAAAAGTATTATATTGGGGTCGGGGGTATCTTTGTGTTTCCTCACCTACAGGGCCTTTGTGGGTGCCTGCTAAGTGGACTAAACCTGTTTTTGATGCAGCCTCTGGTGGATCGCCTTACGGAGGAGGACAAGGAGCGACTGGGGAAGAAACTGCTTCTAGTCCTACAACCACTACTGTTTCAATTGAAGGGGTACTCGGAAGCGGTGGACAGAGCACTGACACGTCACTATCGGACGGCCCAGGAGTTGATTCGTTTCATTGACTCATTATCAACTTTTCATTTAACAGATCCAGCGAAACTACATTGCCTTGACTGTCACAATTCACATTGTGCTGCCTGGATAGCTCTACGTTGTGGGGGTTGTAAAAGAACTTTTTGGATAGAACAATCATTATTACGGGATTTGTGGTGTCATACTTGTGAACACGAGCACACGTGGGGTAAAAGCTGGCAAGATGAATTAAGGAGACAAACGGGGCAAAACGCATATATAGCTTTAAATCTTTATGAGTCTCCTGAACAGAAGGTTCTTGCTTATTATCGATGGGAAATACAATGTATTGTAAATAGAATTAAGGTTCAAAGTAAATCACGTATAGTTTCTATAAGGTGTAGGAAATTAGTGCCTTTAACACAGCATTCAGTTGTAGGACCCTTCCAAGGGGATCCTGATAGAGCATTAGATTGCTGCATTGATAAGTTGCAAAAATTAAGTTTGAAAGTGGCAGGACCAGTGAAATTAGGAGCAGCAAGATTGAAGACAGATAAGAAAAAGAAGGCAAAAAAGGGAACAGTCTCATTTGAATAGGGGTATCAATGATTGCTAATTAATTTCCTATGATTAGAACAATTTTACTGTTGTGGGACCCTCGGGAGGATATAGTTGTTGAGGAGGATAACGAACAAGAACTACGATTACGAAATAAGATACACCTTGTGTTAAAGAAGGACCTTGAGCTGTTAGCCTCATATAGTAAAAAGGCTGAAGAGGCTTTGCGATCACCACCATTGAATTGGTTGCTTTGGGTTGAAGATACACAATTTTATACTGGTCCTTACTTACATTCGCTTCCTTGTTATGTTTGCAAAAAGGATAAAGATAAATGCTATGCTTGGGTAGCTTTGCATTGTTCAGATTGTAATCAGGTTTATTGGTATTCACAGAAGTCATTGGGATATTTATGGTGTACATCTTGTTTTGGAAAGTAGATTCGAAATCATATCTGGGTTAGAGCTCTTGAACAAAGTACTGGCTTGCCAGGACGGACAGGATTCCAGCTCTTTGAGAGTGCAGAACAAGTGGTTATAGCATATCTTAGGTGGAAGTTACAGGAAAACCTTAGAATATTTGAAATTACTAAAGCCTCACGCATCATAGCAGCTCACTGTAAAGCTGATTTGCCTTCAAACTTACCTCGTGCTATACTTGTGAGCAAGGATGCTGATTTAGAATTAGATCAGTATATTCAAGAATTGACTCAGCCTTACAATGGACAATCTAGCGAACCAGGGAAAAGACAGCGAAGAAAGAAAAAACAACGTAAGCAGAAGGAAGAAAAGGAGAAGCAAAGTAAGCAGAAAGAAAAATGAGGTTTGTTTTTGTAATACTGCTCAATGCTGTAGCAAGTGAAGCAGTAGGAGTAACACACTTTAGTCAACCAAGGGAAAATTTATGGGTAACACTTGCTAATCAAACTAACCAATCATCACTTTGTCTTAGTCTTGGAGGAGTCACTAACCCATTTCGAACATGCCTGGTGGGACTTCCGGTGTGGTCTCCAGGAGAATTTTGCAGTTTGATAAACAATCAAACCTTATGTATGTCCAACATGTCAAACATCACATTGCCGGTGCAACAAGGGTATACTGCAGGTCAGAGTGATGGCTATCGTCAATGCTTACTAATCCAATCACTTAACACCTCTTTGCATTCTCCTCCTGAAGAATTGGATCTTTTTGGAAGTACAAATGCCAGCATATCTAACACTACAGCTGGTGGATGGTTTAGCTTCAAACTTTCGGGTGCTCAGAATTTAAACCAACCTAAAGAAACATGGGCCACCCTAGATTCATCCCTGAATGTGAGTGAATTCTCTCCACAGCATTACAGTCAATGTAACGGCACAAATATCACAGCACCAATGAAATTACCCACAGGAATATTTTTGATTTGTGGAGACAGGGCATGGAATGGTATACCAGCTAAACCACAAGGTGGACCCTGTTTTTTGGGAAAATTGTCACTGTTTCATCCTAATGTGTCCTTGCTAATGCAGCTAAGTCAAAATTCAAACAGGAGAAAACGTAGCATACATGACTTAGACTGCAGAAAGATAGGAGATCCACGATTTTGGGGCACGTTCAAACAGGTGGTGGTTTCAACTATCTTACCAGGAGGATCTGCCAATAAAGCCATGAATTTAGCAAAACAATTAGGATGCTGGGCAAAGAATGAGCTGAACAAGACATCACAAATTCTAGACATGTTAACTGCAGATGTGCAAAGTGTTAACCATGCTGTTTTGCAAAATAGAGCTGCTGTAGATTTTTTGCTCTTAGCACAAGGGCATGGATGCGAAGAGTTTGAGGGAATGTGTTGCATGAATCTGTCTGATCATTCAGTGTCCATTCACACTAAGATAAAAGAATTACAACAGGGACTTCACAAACTTAAGGAAGAAGACGGTTTAGGAATTGACGAATGGCTTAAAGGCCTGGGACTCGGACCGTGGCTGAGGAACCTTGTGATCTATGCTATAGGACTACTGGGTGTAATTTTACTGTTTTTGCTTATTTTGCCTTGTATCTTTAACTGTATTCAAAACATGGTCAGCCGTACAATAGCAAAAACATGGCAAACTAGTCTCCTTGCACAAGAAATGTGGAGAGCATTATTAATAATTGGTTAGCTGAGAAAGGCCACACTGACATACTGCCACTGGTTAAACTGAAGGAGAAAAGTCAGCAGTCAGCAAGCTAAAAGGAAGAGTCAGCAGCGACCTTGCTGCAACATGAGGATAGGGAGTTGAGATTAGTCCTGAATACATCCTAAGAATATGTAGAAAGTATCAAAAGTAGAACCATAGGAATGCAGAAGTAGGCGTAGGTGCTGATATGCAAGCTGACCAATCCTGAGCTCAACTTTTGCAATATGTATGAAGCTCATTATTAACTGTATTTAACCCGCCGTACTGATCAATAAAATCGAGCCTGTGATGATCAAACTGATGTCCTGGTTCCCTTCCGTCAACAATAGTCCTTGCAATCAAAAGGTGGACCCACATCTGTGATAGTGGAAACCTGGAAAAAGTTAAAGATAGAATCTAAAAATGTTAGGCTTTGTGCTTTCCCTGATCAACTGCACCTGCGTAAGCAGTACGATAAATTATATAATTGTTAGATGTGATGATTGTTTAGTAATTATATATAATTATTATATAACCATAAGAAGAATAGTGAGAAACTATGTTGGAAATTCAGAGAGGGGCTAAATTTATGTATACAATAGAACAATATAAGTTTAATAATTAACATGAAAATTATATAAAGATAGAGTATAAAACATGATGATTTCAGATGTATGGTCGGAATCAGATTTGGGTTGAATACACCCCGATTCCCAGAGCTCGTAATAAAAAGCACCGCATATAGTCCCTGTGATTATGTGTTTTTGAACGCTAACATTTTGGCGAACCCGGATGGGACCCTTGTGAGTGCTGCTGAGCGAGTTCACGACTCGATCATGCACCAGCCGGCACCGAGGGATTCTCAAGGACCCCATCTGCCACGACCGCTTCTGCTGCTCACAAACATCCCCGGGAGAAAGATAGGGTGCTTTTCACTTTGGTTTGGATGCCTGCCAATAAGATGCAGCGACAGCTATGCTTGGTTGGGCTAAAGGAATTCCTGTTGGTACAAGCCTAGGCACCGTTCTGTAAGACAATCATGAAAGCGTTGCGGGGTCGGCATTTGTGTACTTGAAATGGAGAAACTTAAAAGGAATTTTGGGCAGTAACACCCCTATCCCGTAAAATTCGCCTTTGGGGTGCTTATTAGCACATTGGAAACAAGGTAACTTTGGGGAAGAATTACGTAAAACTAAGTTGATTGATTATTGTAATTCATGGTGGCCAGAATATGCCTTGGAGAATGGTGAAAATGGCCAAAATACGGTACTCTGCAATATAACACTATTTCGTGGTTAATGTCGTTTTGTAAACAAGAAGGAAAATGGGATGAAGTCCCATATGTTGATCTGTTTTTCTACTTACGGGGAAAGCCAGAATGGCAGGATGAATGCAGAATGGCAGGATGAATGTGGATTATTAGTGGTTAAAACATCTGCAAAGTGTGGGGTTTGTGAGGAACGTTGTTTAGAACACTTGGCGTTAAGAGAAATCTTGAGTAGGGAAAATTATACAGATATTGGTTTACAAATAGGTCCAATAGGAACAAGAGAACCTAGCCCTATCCCACCTGTTTCATCTGTCCCTATCCCACTACGTGCTCCTCACCCACCTAGCCCTGAACCTGTCTCGTCTAGTATATATATATTTCCGTCTTTTTCCTCCTCTCCCATCATCACCCGATCCCTCTTCCTCGGAAGATGAGCAAAGCCTAACTGTGATAGAAAGGAGAAAGAGGTATGCGAGCGAAAAAGATAGCAATGGTAATGAATCAGTGACCCCAATAGCCCATAGAACGTGGGGTCGGGCAAAGCTTGCTGCAGTTGTGCATAGAAAAGGCATAAACAAACAAAAACAGACTGTGATTGCCCCCTTGCAACAAGGTGTCAAAGTGGAAGGGCCAGTATTTGTAAAAGTGCCTTTTTCCCCGGCAGACTTAGTTATTTGGAAACAGTCAGAGAAAATTCTGATAAAGTGGCACGCGTAGTAAAAATGGTTATGAAAACTCAAAATCCTGACTGGGATGACATACAATTAATATTAGATACTCTGATGGATTCTACTGAAAAAGAAATAGTACTTAAGGCAGCCAAAGAGAGGGCAAGAGAAGATATTAGAAATGGGCTGGTAACAGGGAATTTAGATGTGAATTTCCCAACTGAGGATCCAAATTGGGACCCCAATTTATTGTGTGATATGAGGAGATTACGGAAATATCAAGAGTGGATCCAAATAGGAGTTCAGAATGCTGTGCCCAAAACTATAAATTGGTCCAAACTATATATGGTTGGACAGGAAAAGAAGGAATCTCCCACTGTGTTTTTGGAGAGGCTTAAGGAGGTAGCAAGGAAATATACAGACCTCCAAATGGATACAGAGCAAGCAAAGGTTCAGCTTGCTCTCATATTCTTGGGCCAATCACAGGATGACATTCGTAGAAAATTGCAAAAATTAGAAGGGGAAGAATTAAGGAATTTGGATAAGTTACTTGAGGTTGCTTGGAAGGTATACAACAATCAGGAAAAAGAAGTTAGTAAAAAGGAGCAGCAGAATCTTTTGGCAGTAATACAGGGGAAAGGGGAACCCAAATTTCAGGGGGCGTAACAGGAATGGTCGGGGTAGGAGACCAGTCACCCAAGGGTTAAGCCTGAATCAATGTGCATATTGTAAGCAGGAGGGGCATTGGAAGTGACATAGTCCAAGTTTGAATAACCAGTTTGACCAGGGCAATCAGTTCCAGCAGGTTACCAAGGAGATGGTCCTGGGGGATTATTCCAGCTGACTAGATGTAGAACCGGTAGAACAAGTTAAGGAACCTGTTGTAAATATACAGTTAGGGCATAAAGAGGTCAGATTTCTAATAGATATGGGAGCTACTTTTTCTGTATTGAATGATTTGGAAGGACAAATTGGGGACAAGGAAACGACAATAATCGGCGCTACAGGGAAAGAGGAAAAATGGCCTTTCCTGCAACCCCTAGATTTGTGTTTTGGAAACAAGGTTATAACACACGAATTTTTATATGTACCTGAGTGTCCAATTCCGCTTTTAGGGAGAGATTTGCTAGCAAAACTTGATGCGGTAATAACCTTTGAAAATGGAGAGCTTGTACTGAAAATACCTGAATCAAAGACGGGACAGATATTAATGATCAAAGAAAAACCTGTCCCCTCTATCCCTAGGGAGGTAGAAGATGCAGTGATTCCCTCTGTATGGGAGACAGATATACCAGGGAAATCTAAATTGGCACAACCAGTGCATGTGGAGTTAAAAGAAGGGGCAAGGGCTGTACAAGTCCAACAATATCCCATAAAACCAGAAGCACGGCAAGGAATAGTAAAGATTATTGAGAAATTCTTGAAATACCAAATTTGAGAAGAATGTGAATCAGAATTTAATACACCAATATTTCCAGTAAAGAAGCCAAAAGGTGAATATAGATTAGTGCAGGATTTGAGAGCAATAAGTAAAATAACAAAGGACGTTTATCCAGTGGTAACAAATCCTTATACATTGCTAACATCCGTAAAGGAGATATATAAATGGTTTACTGTAATTGATTTAAAAGATGCCTTTTTCTGCCTCCCCCTTGACAAAGAAAGCAGAAGCTGTTTGCCTTTGAGTGGGAAAACCCAGGGAACGGAAGAAAGACCCAGCTCACCTGGACACGATTACCACAAGGCTACAAGAACAGTCCCACCCTATTCAGAAACCAACTGGCAAAGGAACTGGAAATTTGGACTGAAAATGGGCAAGTACCAAGAGACCAATATTTATTGTTGCAGTATGTTGATGATATACTAATAGCTACAGAAGAAAGAGCAACCTGTATAAAGGTAACCACTGAGATTTTAAATTCACTGGGAATGGGAGGCTATAAAGGAAGCACTGACAACTGCTCCAGCACCAGGGTTACCCGATCTGTCTAAAGATTTTCAGCTGTTTGTACATGAAAGGCTGCGCCTAGCACTAGGAGTTCTGACCCAACGTCTGGGAAGGTGGAAAAGGCCAGTGGGCTACTTTTCCAAACAACTCGACAACATAAGTGCCAGGTGGCCCCCATGTCTGCGGGCAGTCGCAGCTACTGTGATCCTGATACAAGAAGCCAGGAAACTTACTATGCGAAGGCACATAGATGTCAATGTACCACACATGGTAACCACTGTCTTAGAACAAAAGGGGGGCCATTGGCTATCTCCCAGCAGGATGATGAAATTCCAGGTAGTACTGACTGAGCAGGATGATGTCACATTAAAAACAACTAAGCTTTTGAATCCAGCTTTGTTCCTAGGTACCACAACTGAAGAAGGCCCATTAGAACACAACTGTGTAGAAGTAATAGAGTACACCTATTCAGCAAGAGAAGACCTGAAAGACGTCCCATAGAGCAGCCGGAGTGGGAGCTGTTTAGAGATGGGAGCAGCTTCATGGAAAACGGAACCAGATACGCTGGATATGCGGTAACAACAATCAATACAGTAGTGGAGGCAAAGACATTACCACCAAATACATCTGCCCAGAAGGCATAACTGGTTGCTTTAACCAGGACACTAGAATTAAGTGAAGGGAAAAAGGTAAATATCTGGACTGACTCAAAATATGCTTTTAGAGTGGTGCATGTACACGGAGCACTGTGGAAAGAAAGAGGACTGTTATCTTATCGGGGTATGCACATTAAACATCAGGATGCAGTTCTGCAATTGATAAAGGCAGTACGAAAACCTGAACAAGTGGCAATCATACACTGCAAAGCACACCAATCAGGAAACTCCAAAATCTGTGAGGGAAATCGAAAGGCAGACTAGGCAGCCCGACAGGTTGCTTGAGAGGTACAAACAACAATGGCATTGATACCTTTGAAGCCTAATGTATCCCAATTCAATTTGCCTCCAAAACCAAAATATTCAGCAGAAGATGAGAGACTGGCACGTTTGCTAAATGCACAAAAGAATTCAGAGGGATGGTATGTGACCGCAAAAGGAAAATAGTGGTACCCCCCTTGATAATGAGAGAAGTTCTCCAAATTAAACATAACGAATGTCACTGGGGAGCAGAGGCATTGGTGAAATTGCTAAAGCAAAATTTAATTTCAGTACGGATGTTCACAATGGCAAAATCAGTAATGTCAAAATGTGATATCTGCTTGCAAAACAACCCAGTGGCCAGGTGACAGGCACAGCTAGGAAGAATTCGGATAGAAATGGAGCCAGGAGACTATTGGCAGGTAGATTTTGTAGAACTGCCAAGAACTCGAGGATACAAAAACCTGTTAGTGGGGGTTGACACATTTTCTGGGTGGCCAGAAGCCCTTTCCTGTCGCACGAACCAAGAAAAGGAAACAGTTACGTGGTTACTACAGGAGATTATTCCCAGATTCGGGGTACCCCTAGGGGTATCATCAGATAGGGGACCCCATTCCATAGCTACAGTAGTAAGAGAGGTAAGTAGGTTGCTGGGGATAACTCACATACTGTGGAGAACCCCGTTCAAGTGGACAGGTAGAGAGGATGAATCAGACACTAAAAAGGCAAATCAGTAAAATATGCCAAGAAGCCAAATTGTAGTGGCCCCAGGCTTTGCCAATAGCACTGTTGAGGATTCGGATAAAGCCTAGGAGTGGGATGTCAGTCAGTCCTTATGAGATATTGTATGGGAAACCATATGAATCTCCTGAGCCTAACCCTAATGTACACATCACAGGAAAGCAGGAAGTATATAATTATGTTCTGTCTCTCAGGAAAATTTTAGCTCGGCTCCGGAGTATCCTCGTGTGGAATAGACCACTGACTCTTGAGAACCCAGTTCATAACATACATCCAGGAGACGAGGTGTACATCAAAAACTGGAACGAGGAACCGCTGAAAGAAAAGTGGAGTGGACCCCATCAGGTACTACTGACCACCTTTACAGCAGTCAAAGTAGCCGGCGTGGAACCCTGGATCCACTATACCCGAGTGAAGAAAGTCCATCCTGGATCACGGACTGTATAAACTCCGGAATCAACAAAGGCTGCAGATAAGATGTGTTTAATTGCTTTCAGAATGCTATCAGTAATTGTGCTAACGTTATGGTCATTAATATCTTTGAGATGTGGAATGCAAAATGATCAACCAACCACTCTTCATTCTAGAGTGAAGAGAGAGGTACAAACAGAAACACAGGTGATAAAGGTTTCTAATGTAGTTTGGGCTGAAAATGTAATGATTGGACTAGTCAAAGATTTTACCAAAATGCAAAACACCAGTCGAATAACTGCCTGTCTGCCAATACCAAAGGCAGCAGGAGACCCAGTAAATTGGGGAATCATAACATCAAAACTACCTGAAATACAAAAGAACAAAACAATTACATGTAAACAGGTACCCGAATTGAGGCAAGTAATCAAGGAAACTTGGGAGAAAATAGGAACATGGGTGACACCCATGAGCGAGAAAGACTGTATTCTAAGTGATGGCATATTAGGAACCCCTATGGGAGAATCAGGAGACATCACACAATGGCAATGCCATTTCCCACACTATAAAAAGACTATAGAAAATGTTACAGAAACCACTCTGGTATGGAAATGTGAGGCCAAGGATCGGAAAGATCAGATAGAACCTTGGGACAGTGCGTGGTCTATGAGTATTCTTCAAAGATTCCAATATATGGCAAACACCCCTTGTTGTATTAAGTGGGAAGGCCCCCGAGAATGAAACAGATCCAGCAATAACGAACACTGACACTAGTAGCAGAACAAGGGCAGACAAAGTAAGTTGGTGGGCATGTAATAAAACTTACGACTGCACTTCAGATGATGTAGAGATAAAACAGATGCCACCCCTAGCAATAGCCCTACAAATTGGTTGTGCTTGCAGAGGGATCAAACATAAACAAGGCAGAGTGAATTATAGAGTAATTATAGGGTGTACCAGGATTACAGTCCGAGGTCCAGGACAATTTGTATGGGCGGCAAGTGATGGTACCTGGACAACACATCTACCTGTAGACAGGAAAGTAAAGGAGATTACTTTAGGCCTCCCAACCTTATGCCCAATTTGGAAAAAGTCCCCATTTAATGGAAAACATGAAATTCTGCGGATAAGAGCAAGACGAGAAGTTCTAGACAATGAAAATCCAGATGACACTTGGCAAGAACCCTCTAGTGGAGTGAAATTTGGATGGGCCCTAGAGTCATTGCTTGGTCCTATAGCAAACTATCAGAGTAGAGAGATGCTGTGCAAACTTACAGGTCAGGTAGATAGACTGGCAAGAATCACCCGGGAAGGATTTAAAGAATTAAATATACAAATACAAGCCACCACAAAAATGACTTTACAAAATCGATTGGCCCTAGATATGTTACTCCTGAAAGAGCATGGAGTATGTGGATTTTTAAAGGGACAAGTTGATCATTGCTGCGTTCATATCCCAAATGTAACTGCAGATGTAGAATATGACATCAATCAGTTGAAACAAATAGAGCATGAAGCACAAGAAGAGCAAGAGGATTTGACTACAAGTTGGTTAGGAAAAATCTTTAAAGGATTAGGGTGGAATGTGAGTTCATGGATCAAATCTATCATTGAGAGTGTGATAATCTTACTAATTGTATTTTTAGCAATTTGGTTAGTTTACAGCATCTTAAAAGGAGAGATACAGAAGAAAACATCCTGGAACCAGAGGATAATAAAGGCACTAACACGAGATCCATGCCCACCATCTTCTGGTTCTCCAGTTCGTAACAGCATCCACGACAACGTTTACATCAACCCTGGATTTAAAGATCCAAGTACCAGTTGAGGAATAAAGGACTGTATCATGTGGAAACATTTACACCTAGTGAAGTGAAAATGCTTTCAAAGGGGAGAGAATTATAGTGGAGCCCTGGAAAAAGTTAAAGATAGAATCTAAAATGTTAAGCTTTTTCCCAGATCAACTGCACCTGCATAAGCAGTGTGATAAATTATATAATTGTTAGATGTGATGATTATTTAGTAATTAAATATAATTTTTGTATAACCATAAGAAGAATAATGAGAAACTATGTTGGAAATTCAGAGGGGGGCTAAATCTATGTATACAATAGAACAATATAAGTTTAGTAGTTAACATGAAGGTTATATAATGATAGAGTGTAAAAACATGATCATTTCAGATGCATGGTTGGAATCAGATTTGGGTAATACCTAAATTCTCACAGCTCTTAAATAAAAAGCACCGCATATAATTGCTCCGTGATTATGTGTTTTTTGAACGCTAACAATAGAAGCAAGGGGCCAGTGTGACACAGCCAAGCCCTGAGGAACAAATGGTCCATTGTGATCCTGGGGAGCCCAATAGAACCAAGGGGCCATTGTACCATTGTGCAGTACCATGGAACAAAGGAAAGCATTTTGACACTGCAAGGCCTCATGGAAGGAAGGGGCCATTGTGTCACTGAGGAGCGAAGAAGACCATTGTGGTATTGCTGGTCCTTATGGAGAAAAAGATCTGTTGTAAAACTAAAACACATGGCCTCATGGAACCAAGGGGCAATTATCATATTGCAGGACCCCAGGAATCCAGAAACATGGAAGAGGTCTGCTTTGCTTAGCTTGACTGGTCCAGCTGACATTGGCATGGGGAAGGTAGCTTCGCATCTAGCCCTGGAGTTCTTGCTTTCCTTCCTGTGGAAAAGAACTCTCCTCCTCTAGGGGTTCATGGCTGAAATTGGCATTCTACCTCCGTATTTGATTAAATCCAAACATTATTCCATATGAAACCTGCCAGAACAGACAGTTCTGGATGGCCTTGGCTTCCTTGGGGGCCACCTCTCATCTGCCTTCAAAACACTGGGAGGCCAAGCTTTTCTTTCCATGGAAATAAACATCTTTCAAGTGCAGGCGTCCATAGCCAAAATTGGGAATCTGCCTCCAAAATTCCCTGTATCCAAGGACAGCTCTCAGACAAAAGCTGTCAGGACTGTCTAGGTTCCCTTGGCTTCCTAAGGGCCAGTTCTCATCTGCCTGTGAAACACTGGGGCTCTGTAATTTCCTTCCTATGGAAAAGAAATGTCCTTCTCATCCAAAGGCCCATGGACAAAACTGGGATTTGGCCTCCCAAACTCTGTCTATCCAAGGATTGCACCAGACCAAAGCTGCCGATACAAACAGGTCTGGCTGGCCTTAGCCTCCTTAGGGCTTCCTCTAATCAGCCTTTGAAACACTGGGGCTCTGCCCTTTCCTTCCTGTGGAGAAGAACTGTCATTCTGGTCCAGGCACTCATGGCTGAAATGGAATTCCACCTCCAAAACTCCCCAAATATCCAAGGGTTGCTTTCAGACAAAAGCTGCAAGGACAGACAGGTCTGGCTGGCCTTGGCCTCTGGTGACTGCCTCTGATCTGCCTTCAAAACCTGGTGCTCTGTGGTTTCCTTCCTATAGAAAAGAGCCCTTCTTCTTGTCCAGGCACCCATGGCCTCAGGTACATGAGCACTGTACACGGACAGAGGAGCTCTGTGCTTAGTGGGCTGGAGACTGAGGAGAGCAGATGAGAGTCCTGGGAGGGACTGAAGGGTGGTTTCAGAGATGGTGAGTCCTTTTGGCATAGTAGAGAACATCCAGAGAAAGAAGGAATTAATGCCAAGGGCAGATTGGGAGGGCCAGAAAGGACCCAAAGTGAAAGGAATTTCCCTCCCAGGGCAGGGATGTGGTGCAGCACATCCACCGGAAGGAGTCTGGGCCAGCCCAAGGCTCTGTGTGGGCAGGCAGAGGCAGGCAGGAGGCAGAGCTGTCAGCAAAGGAAGGGCCCAGCCAGGTGGGGCAGCCAGGGCATGCCGACAGCCTGCAGGGACAGAGGCGCAGGGCAGGGACACTGTGGGACAGCCTGGGCTGCACAGGGCACAGGGATGGGCAGCAGCTTCAAGACAGCTCTGCCAGAGCCAACTTGGGCAGCATTTTGGCCATGGGTGCTGGGCCTGGGCCTGAGGCAGGAGCAGGAGACAAGGGACCCTTGCAGCCTGGGGCCTCATTGCCTCCTTGTCCCTGCTCAGCAGCCTGGCAGGGGCCGCCCCATGCTCCTGCCCTTGCCATTGCACATCCCCACGTGCCAGTGCCCATCCCAGGTAGAGCCCTGAGCAAGGAGGGAGGGACAGGATCTGCCTGGCCAGGGGCTGGGGCTCAGGCCTTGGCCCATTGCATTCCTCAAACACATCCAGGTGTGCTCA
Source organism: Melospiza georgiana (assembly GCF_028018845.1). NCBI lineage: Eukaryota > Metazoa > Chordata > Aves > Passeriformes > Passerellidae > Melospiza > Melospiza georgiana. Next base: position 3,281,093 of record NC_080452.1, read on the forward strand.
GCACCAGAGACACCTTTGCCTTGTTTGTCCCCAGCTGTCATCACTGCCTCCAATGTTCTGCTCTAACTGGAACCTGGGGACACGTTCCCAGTGTGGTCCCTCAGTGGGACCCATTAAAACTTCAAGAAACTTCAGAGTTTCAATTTAATTTTCAGTTCTTGTGAAGTTTTGTGAACACGCTCTCAAGGACTGAGTCTGATGTAAACAACACCAAAGTCCCAAGAGGCTCATTAAAGTCCTTGTGCTGAGTCTGTGCTGCTGAGCTTTAAAGGAACAGCTCTTCCCAGGATCAGCTCCTCTCCCAGGCCAGCAGGGCTGAGGGCTCTGCCTGCAGGCACTGAGGGGACAGGAGCCAGGCAGAGACAGGCTGAAGGCAATCAGGATTGGGAAGACATTGAGCTGAGACTTCAGTTGGGGAAAGATCTTCACAGCCCTGAGTGTATGGTGAGTGTATGCGTGCAGGGCAACGTCCCCTGTGCTCCTGGAGGGATCTCCTGAAGCTAGCACACCCCACAGCCAGGGGGATGTGTCAGGAAGATTCTCCCAGTTTCTCCGAGGCACAGGAGGAGGAGGAGGAGGATGTGCTGCAGAGCGGGGCTGCCCTGGGCACTGTCAGAGGGACAGGGCAGGATGGCTCCTGCTACCAGGGATGGCTGCAGGGGGTGAAGCTGGGGCTGCAGCCAGGACTGCCCAGGGCTGTCCTGCAGAGCAGCTCCTGCAGCCCTCAGGGCTGTTGGCCAGCCCAGGGCATGTGCCACCTGCCAGGGGCAGCTCTCAGCCTGCCTGGCAGCTCCTCATGGATGCTGCAGGGGAGAAGTTGAAGGTGGAAGGAGCCACCCCCATCAGGGCACATTCCTCCTGCTCTGGAGATGGTGCTGCATGGCCAGGGCTGCTCTCAGCTTCCTCCTAAAGGGAAGGGAAAGGGGATGTCAGCTTTGGCTGTGTCACTGAGACTCCTGCACTGTCACCCTGGGCATCAGCAGATGAGCCTCAGATCTCCCTCAGAAAGTGCCTCCTCAGCCTCCTCTCCCTACAGACAGCAGCAGCAACACCCTGGCTTGCAGCATCTCTGTTTGTCTAGCCTGCCCTTAAGGCCCTGGTGCCAGGGAGATGCCCCTGGGCAGTGCCCTGTGCTGGGAGGGGTCTGCAGGGCAGAGCTGAGCCCCCAGGGCTGGGCTGGGCTCTGGCAGCACTGGCAGGGACAAAGCTTGGATAGAGAGAAACAGATCCCAATAGGCAAAACTCAAGGCAGAGAGAGCCAGTGCAACCCTTTTTATTCCTTCCTATCCAGAAGCACAGGGAAAGAGAGAAGGGTTTGCATAAAATTATTTTTTAAATTGTGTTTTCAAAAAATTCCACTTTTTATTTCAAGCAAGTTTCAAGTGCAATCACCCTGAAATAGTGGGAGGTGAAATGGGCAAAGGGCACCTTTGTGGGACCACCAGTTCTGACTGCACTGGGGCACGGGAAGTCTTTTTTTCACTTTGGGCTCCCCAATGTTCAGGTTGAAAGCAATGCAGAACCTGAAGCAGCTGCACAAATCTGAGCTCAGAGATAAAAAGGTTGAGCAAAATTCCCCAAAAAAAGAAGTATATTTGAGGGGATTCCAAATAAAAAGCATAAATCAATTAAATCTTTCCCAGCTTGTCAGTGCATTCTTTTAACAGCCCACGATGCTCAAATGAAGAAATGTCCAATAGTAGCTCCATCAGGCACTTCCTCCTGCTGCCATTGGCAGACTCGCGGCAGCAGCAGCTCCTGCACTTCTGCCTCTTGCTGGGCATCTCCCTGGCTGCCCTCCTGGGCAACGGCCTCATCATCAGCGCCGTAGCCTGCGGCCACCACCTGCACATGCCCATGTTCTTCTTCCTGCTCAACCTGGCCCTCAGCGACCTGGGCTCCATCTGCACCACTGTCCCCAAAGCCATGCACAATTCCCTCTGGGACACCAGGAACATCTCCTACTATGGATGTGCTGCGCAGGTATTTCTAGTTTTCTTCTTCATCACACCAGAGTTTTCCCTCCTGACCATCATGTGCTATGACCGCTACGTGTCCATCTGCAAACCCCTGCACTACAGGACCCTCCTGGGCAGCAGAGCTTGTGCCCACATGGCAGCAGCTGCCTGGGCCGCTGCCTTTCTCTATTCACTGCTGCACACAGCCAATACATTTTCCCTGCCCCTGTACCATGGCAATGCCCTGGGACATTTCTTCTGTGAAATCCCACACATCCTCAAGCTTTCCTGCACCAAATCCTACCTCAGGGAACATGGACTCATTGTGGTTGGTGCATCCTTAGGTTCTGGTTGTTTTGTGTTCATTGTTTTCTCCTATGTGCAGATCTTCAGGGTTGTGCTGAGGATCCCCTCTGAGCAGGGACGGCACAAAGCCTTTTCCACCTGCCTCCCTCACCTGGCCGTGCTCTCCCTCTTTGTAAGCACTGCAGTCTTTGCCCACCTGAAGCCCCCCTCCATGTCCTCCCCATCCTTGGGATCTGGCCCTGTCAGTTCTGGACTCTGTGGTGCCACCAGCTCTGAATCCCCTGATCTACAGCCTGAGGAACCAGGAGCTCAAGGCTGCGGTGCAGACACTGATGACTGGATGCTTTCAGAAGCATTAAACTGCTGGCCAATTTCTGCAAATCACTTTTAATAAAACTAATTGTTCATAGATGGATTGGTTTGGTTATTTTTTTCCTGATCCTTTTTTTTTAAATATTCTTTCTAAAGCAAAGCTACTGCTTGTGCCGCTTCAACCTTTGCTGTGGCCTCAGTCTTTGTCAATTGGGAACAACGCTCTCAGTGCCTTTAAATGAAATAAATGTCTCCCAGCACAGTTTTCACCAGAGATCCCCTTTTTGTTCCTTCTCTGGAGCTGCAGCAGCAATGTCTGTGTGCAGAGCTGGGGGCAGATCAGTGCTGGCACAGCAGCTGGGCCCAGCAGCAACAGCACTTGGTGTTGCCAGTACTGCTGCCGTGGCCCTGCCCCGCTGCCCTGGTGGCTCTGGTGTTGCTGCAGGGCCTGAGTGCTCTCGGGGCTGGGCCCAGCCCTGGGGGTGGCACTGCCGGGGCTACAGCAGGGACAGGCCATGGGCACTGCTGGGGCAGCGCTGATGCCTCAGGCCAGGGCCTGGGGGCTCCAGGCTCCTTGCCCAGGCTCTCTCAAGAACAAACCCAGGCCAATGCTCAGCACAGAAAAGCCCCATGAGCAGCCCCAGGCTGACTCTGGGCAGGCTGGGGGCAAACAGCATGGCTGGGGCTCTGCAAGGGCCCTGGGGCAGACAGGAAGGAGCAGCAGAGCAGGGGCTGATCCATCCCCAGTGCGCTGGACAGCCCAGGGCAGCGTCCCAGAGCATCCTCATGGAGCTGCCAACAACAGCCCCCCTCTGCAGCCCTGGCATCTCCCCCAGCTCACACAGGTGCCCCATCCTTGCAGGCACAGACAGGGCAGCACTGGCTCAGGAGCCCCTGTTTGCATTGCACAGAGCAGGGGGACAATCCCCATGCTGTTGTTGTGGGGACATGAACCTGAGGGAGCACAAATGCCATCAGCCCCTGGGGCCAGCAAGGGCTGGGGGACACCAGGTGTAGTAAAACCCTCACGTTTTGCCTGGGCCTCTTGGAGAATAGAATGCTGACACAGCGGCAAGGAAGTTTCCTGTCTACAGGGACATCCGCCTTGTACCTTATCCCTATACCATGTAAGGCAATATTGTGTTAACCCTACTATTGGTCACTTATGGTCACTCTAACACCTCTGCCATTGGTCAGGATTGAATCCAGGCCAAGGGTATAAAAGTAGCATACTGTACCCCTACTAACTCAGAAGAAGAAGAGCTGAGACCCTTCACGGACCCTCCAATAAAGCCATACACAGGGAACAGCCGTCGTCTTCTGCTTCTCCTCTCTCTACCGTCTGCTGGAGCCTTAGGCCAAGGGAAAAAGCTACCTAGCAAGCAAAGTTGAAATCACAAGAGCTGCTTAATCACTAAGAGCTGAATATTGCCTGCTTGCTAGTGGCTGACCCGTGGCCTTGGTCTGAGAGTGAGCTGGCTTCTGGCAACAAGTCCCCTTGGGGACTGAGCTCTGGAGCTGTAATAGCTTGCATAGGATAAGACCAAGTAAGTCTCATTTAACCAGGGAAACCACTCAGGGTTGCCTTGGCCCCTGCAGTCAGCCAGAAAGTTTGTTCCCATCAGCTGGGAGTTTCCTGTCCCACTGCACATGCTGTTGGTCAGAGCCAGGGCTGCCTGACAGCCACCCCCAAACTGCCCTGAGCATTTCCTTGGCTTCACCTTTGCTTTCTTCCCTCTTTCCTGATCCAGATTTCTTCCTATTGCCATTGCTGTCCCCTCCCCAGCATACAGCCCATCCTTGTTTTCCCTTTCCTCTCTGGCCCCACTCCCCATTGCAGTTCCTGACTTTGGCACTATGGGAATGTCCCTTGGGCAGCAGGATCATCCTATAAGTGCTGCAGGAATTGTCTGCAGGCTCCTGCAGTGCCTGGTGCTGCTCCCTTGCCAGAGGCACCCCAGGCCAGGGGGGCACATCTGGGCTACTGTGTCTGGCTCTGGGGCTCCCTGTTCTGGGCAGTGAGGAGGAGCTGCAGAGGCTCCGCTGGACTGACAGGCTTTGGGGCTGGCAGGAGAAACTGAGGGACCTGGGCTGCTGGAGCTCCCAAAGAGGATGCGCAGGGCTCCTCCTGCAACTGCTCCAAGGGTGGTTTCAGAGAATCCCAGAATCAGCAAGGTTGGAAAAGGCCTTGGAGATCATACAGTCCAACCTGAGCCTTGACACCACCTTGTCTCCCCTGGGCCTCCTCTCCTCCAGGATAAACAACCCCAGCTCCCTCAGGCGCTCCTCACAGGACTTGTGCTCCAGACCCCTCACCAGCCTTGTTGCCCTTCTCTGGACACGCTCCAGCCTCTCCATAGCCTTCCTAAATTGAGGGCCCAGAACTGGACACAGCACTCGAGGTGTGGCCTCACCAGTGCTGAGCACAGGGGAAGAATCACTGCCCTGCTCCTGCTGGCCACACCATTCCTGATCCAGGCCAGGAGCCATTGGCCTTCTTGCCCAACTGGGCACACTGCTGCCTCACGTCCAGTCTGCTGTCCATCAGTCCCTGCAGATCCCTTTCTGCCTGGCCACTGTCCAGCCACTCTGTCCCCAGCCTGTAGTACTGCAGGGGCTGTTGTGGCCAAAGTGCAGGACCTGGCACTTGGACTTGTTAAACCTCACATTGTTGGATTTGGGCCCTGGATCCAGCCTGTCCAGGGCCCTCTGCAGAGCCCTCGTTCCCTCCAGCAGGTCCACACTCACACCCAGCTTGGTGTCATCTGCAGATTTGCTGATGCTGGACTCAGTCCCCTCATGCAGATCATCAGTGCAGACATTGAAATCCACACTGGCTGGCTCTGATCCCTCAGCCATCCTGTGGGCACCCTGTTGATGGCACTCAAGGTGATCTGTTCCATAACCTTGCTGGGCACCCAGGTCAGGCTGACAGGCCTGGAGTTGCCCAGCTCCTCCTTCCAGCCCTTCTTGGGGATGGGCTCACATTGGCACCTCCAGTCCTCTGGGACCTCCCTGGTGAACCAGGACTGATGGTAAATGATGGAGAGCAGCCTGGGGAGCTCATCCACAGCTCCCTCATCCCCCTAGGATGGATCCCATCTGCTCCCAGAGACACCTGTGAGCATCTGAGTGGCTCAGCAGGTCACCAGCTGCTTCCTCCTGGATTACAGGTGGGCTGTTCTGCTCCCTGTGCCCATCCACCAGCTCAGGAGAACACTTGTCATGAGAACTTTACTTAGTCTTGAAAACTGAGGCAAAGAAGGGGTTAAATACCTCAGCCATTCCCTCATATTTGGTAACCATATGTCCCCTAATAATGAATGTAGGTTGTCCCTGTAGCTCCTTTTGCCATGAATGTATTTATAGAAACATTTTTATTATCCTTCACAGAAACGGACTGGTTTAGCCTTAAGATTTCACCTCCCTAATTTTCTTTCTGCATGACCTAACAACATCCTTACACATTTCCTGAGTTACCTGCCTTTCCATACCAAGGTGGTGCACCTTCTTTTTTGCCCCAAGTTCCTGCAAAAGGCCCATCACGTACGGAACGTCACCTGTTGTTGTATTTATATTGTTGCATAATTATATTTCCTGAGTCTCATACCTTCTTGGTGGTTTTCTCATGGCAGATCTTCACAGCAGTGGTGTTGTTGCTTCTCGGTCAGGGCTCCTCTCCAAGGCTCTCCCTGACCACCCCGCCCCCTTTTATCTCAGCTACCTCTATGGGCTACAGCTGCTGCCCAATCAAGGACATCACAGCTGCAGCCCATTTACAATAACTAGAATCAGGTCAGGGTCACTAATACAATACAAAGATCTTTCACTGCCATACATATATTTACAATACATAAGTTAACTCAGGCCCCTACATTTCCCCCTTTTCTTTTAGCAACTTTACAATTACAATATACATATCTGTCCCAGCTCTCAGGCTGCCACAGCTCTCAGCTGTCTTTTCTTCTAGAGTCCCAGCTCTCAGGCTGCCACAGCTCTCGGCTGTCTTTTCTTCTAGAGTCCCAGCTCTCAGGCTGCCACAGCTCTTGGCTGTCTTTTCTTCTAGAGTCCCAGCTCTCAGGCTGCCACAGCTCTCAGCTGTCTAGTCCCAGCTCTCAGGCTGCCACAGCTCTCAGCTGTCTAGTCCCAGCTCTCAGGCTGCCACAGCTCTCAGCTGTCCTATCTTCTGTCCCAGCTCTCTGGCTGCCACAGCTCTCAGCTGTCCTATCTTCTGTCCCAGCTCTCTGGCTGCCACAGCTCTCGGCTGTCCGCGGGATTCCATACCTTCTTTCGATGTTCGTTGTGGCTGCATGTTCTTTATCACGTCGGGGTCACCAGATGTTGTATTTATATTGTTGCATAATTATATTTCCTGAGTCTCATACCTTCTTGGTGGTTTTCTCATGGCAGATCTTCACAGCAGTGGTGTTGTTACTTCTCAGTCAGGGCTCCTCTCCAAGGCTCTCCCTGACCACCCCGCCCCCTTTTATCTCAGCTACCTCCATGGGCTACAGCTGCTGCCCAATCAAGGACATCACAGCTGCAGCCCATTTACAATAACTAGAATCAGGGCAGGGTCACTAATACAATACAAAGATCTTTCACTGCCATACATATATTTACAATACATAAGTTAACTCAGGCCCCTACAACCTGTTGGCTAAAGTATGCATCAGAGGAGGAAAATACAAGAGTCTATAAATTAAAAGAGGGAAAGCAAGCTAGTAAAATAAAAGAAGAGGCTGGGAAGGCTGACAAAAACTGTGACGCCCTTGACATACCTTTGCAGTACCTCAAATCCTTCCTCTAATTCCTCTGTCTGTGGACCCAATTCCTCCTCTTCTCCCAGCTGTCATTCCTTTACCACCTCCTAACCCAGTTATACCTCCACCACCTTCCCCTCAACCCTCTCCTTACTCTCTTTACCCTTCACTACTCTTCCCTTACCTCCACCATCTCATGCACCCCTTATTCACCAGCAAGTTCCTGCTCTGCCTCCCCCAGCACAAATGAGAAGCCAAACAACATCTCAGAATCTCATGCCCAAGAGTGAAGTTACCCAGTCAGCCTCCACAGCTGATGGTGTAACACTCCATCCAAAGTGGCTGAAGTAGAAAAATTGTTCCCCCTCAGAGAAGTTCCCATGTGCAGGATGACCAGTGAGATTGGATTTGTAAATGCTCCCTTGACTGCCTCCAAAGTTAGAAACTTTAGGAAAAATTGTGACATTTAGTGGAAGAGCCAGTAGGAATAGCAAATCAAATTGATCCATTTTTAAGCCCTAATATTTATACATGGGGAGAATTGAACTCCATCTTTAACATACTATTTTCCCCAGAAGAGACTCGATTAATAAGACCTGGAGGAATGAAAATTTGGGAGCAAGAAAACCAGCCCAGGCCCCGAGATGACCGAAAAATGCCTTCAGTGGAGCCTGACTGAGACCCGAATCAAGAAGAGGGAAGAAGGAACATGAGAGATTACAGGTCCCTGATAACCAGAGCGATAAAAGAATCAGTCCCTAGGTTAGCGTTTGACAGCACCCAGGAAAAAGACGAGACCCCAGCAACATGGCTTAATAGGCTACAGCAAAACTTCCAGATTTACTCTAATGTTGACCTAGTCAGCCCAGAAGGCCAATCTCAGGTTCCCTGCAGTCAGGGATGACCCTGAGAATCCTTTTTTCACAGCTTGGTGTTTTGAAGAAGGAGTCTGAATTTTTCGGCTCTGGTTTCCAAGGTTGTTTATTGTTTCTTATCTATAACCTTTTTTCTCTGGCCTGCCGAGATCTTTTCAGCAGGTCAGACAGAGGCACACTCCCCGTATCTGGGCTGGTGCCTACATTTTATACTATGAACTATGTGTACTTTATTTATCATTATTTTCCAATACCTATCACCTATGTTAGACAGTCTACTTCTACTCTAAACCATTCCTAAAATGCCACCATCACCAAGAACATGGAGACTAGGAAGAAGAAGGAAGAAGAAGGAAGAAGAATAGGACAACACTCCAGTCCCTCCATCTTGCCTTCTAGACCTCTATATAAAAATCACCAAAATACCATTTTACACCCTGTGACAGATTCATTATCATTCTACTTAAACTTTTGTGACTTGGAATTCTTCATACAAGGTTAGTAACTTGCTCCATGGGTTAAGATCAAAATCCCAGGTGTCTTTGGCTTCCTGCCAGGACACCCCAGCCCCCTGCCAGGGACATGTGTCATCCAGGGCACCCAGAGGGGTGTCCTGGGCTCCGACAGGCCAAGTCCTTCTCAAGATACAAGTTGTAACTAAATCCTGGCCAGATATCAGATGAGAGTTAGAAAGAATAGAGGACTGGCAGGAAAAAAGTATCAATGACTGCTGGGAGAAGCCATAAGAGTATATATAAGAAGAGAAGAAGAAAAGACAAAAACTAAAAATTAAAATTATGGTAGCCATAGCCAGAGAAAGTGTGGGAGCCAACAAATACAGGCCAGTAGAACCACTTAGAAGAGACACAGGTTTCATTGGACCAAAAGGGGCTAGGGCTCTATGCACTGACAAATATTGTTATTACTGTGGAGAAAAAGGACACCTAAAGAGAAATTTTAAGAAACTCCAATTAGATGAAGCCATAGCCTGGGAGCAAGAAACTCTAGAGAACATCTTAAGAAGAGATGAGAAGGTATGTGGAATAGGGGTGTCAAGGGCTTTATGCCCTGGGGAATTTAATGAATCATCTAGAAGAGCCCTTGGTAAATTTCAAGATTGGTCCCCAGAATGATGAATTTGAATTTTTTTAGTTGATACCGGAGCAGACGAGTCATGTGTGACTAAAATACCAACAGGATTCACAGTCGGTAAAAGGTCTGCACAGTTTGAGGGGCCAAAGGAGAATCATTTGAGGCCCAGATTATAGAAGATGTAGAAATTAGAGGAAATTCAAGAGAGTGTTGAGCTAATATCATTTACATCCCTAGTTAGGTTGTGATTTATTAGGACATGATTTACAAATCAAATTGGGAATTGGAGTAATGCCAAAAGAAGGAAAAATGGTAGTACAAATAATGGTCTATGCAAAGGGAGACATAGATGAAATCAACCCAGACACGTGGGTGGCGGAGGGAAAAATTGGTTTTTTGAATATGCCACAAATAAATGCAGAGATGCAGAAAGACATGTTCCCTATTCAGGTAAGGTGGTATCCAATTTCCCCAGAGGGAAAGAAAGGACTAGCCCCAGTAATTGACCAGCTATTAAAGGAAGGATTTTAGCACCATGCATGTCTCCACATAATACTCCCATACTAGCTGTGAGAAAAGCTGATGGAAGGTATCTATTAGCACAAGGTTCAAGAGAAGTTAATAAAAGAACAGTTGTGAGGCACCTGGTAGTACAAAACCCGTACACCCTTTTAAGCCAAGTACCTAAGAAGCATGCATGGTTCTCTGTAATAGATTTAAAGGATGCCTTCTGGGCGTGTCCCCTGGCTGAAGAGTGCCAGAACTGGTTTGCCTTTGAATGGGAGGACATTGAAAAGAAAAGAAAACAGCAACTAAGGTGGAGAGATCTTCCCCAGGGGTTTACAGAATCCCCAATCTCTTTGGCAAGCTCTAGAAGATCTCCTAGAACAGTTTAAACCTGAGAATGGGGTACATATTTTACAAAATGTTGATGATTTACTTGTATTAGGGGGAGAACAAGACAAAGTTAGAAGTTCTAGCATGTGGTTCCTAAATTTCTTAGGGGAAAAAGGCCTAAAAGTATCACAAAAGAAACTGCAATTTGTGGAACAAGAAGTAACATATCTAGGACATATAATCGGCCAAGGGTATAAAAGGTCAAGCCCCAAGAGAATGTTGGGAATTCTGTCCATCCCTGTCCCAAAGACCAAAAGGGATGTTAGAAAATTTTTACATTTGTTTGGGTATTGAAGATTATGGTTTGATCAGTATACTAAAAGGGTTAAATTTCCATATGACAAATTGATAGACTCGGAGCCTGTAACCTGCACCTCAAATGACGAGGAAGAGCTTCAGAATCTGAAAATTAAATTATCCTCTGCCCCTGTACTGAGCCTACCATACCTTAAAAAGAACTTTGACCTATTTGTAAACATGGAAGAGGGGATAGCTTGTGGAGTCCTTACACAGGACTGGGGAGGATGCAGGAAGCCGGTCACATCTCTCCAAGTTACCAGATCCAGTAGCCAGAGGGTGGCCAGCCTGTGTGCAAGTGAGAAAGGCAACAGCCACCCTAATAGAAGACACACAGAAACTAACCTGAAAGGGAAAGATCTGGGTTCATACCCCACACGATGTAAAAGCTGTTTTAAGTCACAAGGCTCCTCAGTGGCTAACTAACTCCCGAATACTAAAGTATGAAGGTATCCTAATAAGTATGGTCTCGAATTAGTCACATCAAAATGTTTAAATCCAGCCCAGTTCTTCACGGGATAGCCGTTAACAGACCTGGAGCATGATTGTTTAGAAATTATCAAAATGCAGACTAAAGTTAGAGAAGATTTAGAAAAAGGGCCACTCCCATATAGAAGAATTGTATTTACAGATGGATCATAATGAATGGTAGCCAGTAAACAGGTCTCAAGGTATGCAACCATAGATGGGCCAAACATGCAAGTTGAGGAAATGGGGAAGCTACCCTCAAATTGGTCTGCCCAGTGTTGTGAAATCTGTGCCCTAAAGAGAAGTCTAGATTTGCAAGAAAAAGATAAAGGAACAATCTATTTCGATTCCTGGTGCGCTTTTGCGATTTCCCATACATTCAAAAAATATGGGAAGAAGAGGGGTACCTTAACTCTTAAGGCAAAAATTTAATACATGAAGAGCTAAGAAAATTAGTACTAGAGTCCCTGAGGAAACCAACAGAGATAGCCAAAGTTCACATAAAAGGACATCAAAACGGGGACACCTTTGAAATAAAGGGAAACCCATTAGCTGATCCAGTAGTGAAAGAAGTAGCTTTGGAACAGGAAACTCCAGTTAAAATTCTTAAAACAGAGGGAACACCTAGTAGAGAAAGAAAACAGGAAAAACTGATCTTTGACGAGAAAGAATTAAGAGAGTTAGAAAAGATGAGGTGACAGCAAAAAGAAAATGGAGACTGGTGGACCCCTGACAGACGGCGAATTTTAAATAAAGATCCAGCCAAAAAGGTTATGACGGAGTTACACGAGTTCACCCATTGGGGAATACAAGCCTTATGTAACCACTTTCCGAGGGATCATATGTGCATGGGAGTGCGTAACATAGCAAAGGCAGTTACCAAGGGATGTTTAACTTGCCAACAAATTAATCAGAAAGTAACATGAAGAGTACTGTCTGATCTGGGGGAAGAGAGTTGGCCTTGCGGCCATTCCAAAGTGTGCAGGTAGACTTCACAGAAATGCCCCCTGTCCAGGGACACAGACACTTATTAGTGATCGTGGATCACCTCACCCATTGGGTAGAGGCGTTCCTGACCAAAAGAGGCACAGCCCAAGCAGCCACAAAAGCAATCCTAGAAAACATCATTCCCCAATATGGGTTGATAAATAATACCGATTCTGACTGAGGTCCACATTTTACAGCCCAAGTCTTAAAACACGTTACTGAAGCCCTGAGAATGAAATGGAGGCTGCGCTGCCCTTTGGCATTCCCAGAGCTCCAGAAGAGTAGAAAGAATGAATAAAACCATCAAAAACAGGTTAACTAAATTAATTACAGAAACCCAGATTAATTGGCTTAAATGTCTACCCTTAGCGCTGTTACAAATTAGAACAAGGCCTTGATCAGGTATAAGAGTCTCACCTTATGAAATGATGTTTGGACTCCCCTTCTTACAACCCCGTATAGCACGGGAATTTATTCAGAAGGAGAGACAATCACCCAAAAATATCTAAAGGCTATAGGAAGTATGTTAGAAGATCTTAGGAAAAAGGGCTATCTCCCTCAAACCCCTCCCTTAGACACTAAGGGCCATAACATCAATCCAGGAGACTGGGTGTTAGTTAAATCATGGAACTCTGCACCTTTAACCTCTATGTTTTAAGGCCCTTTTCAGGTCCTACTCACTGCCAATACAGCTGTACAGACCCAAGCGAAGGGGTGGACACATATAACCCAGATTAAAGGACCTGTACCATCTCCCACTGAAGAGTCAAAACCAACCACATCCCCTACTAAGTCTTCTAATGAATAGATTGTGACTAATCACTCAGACAATCTAAAGCTAACCCTCCAGGGGAGACCTAAAGACTATTAGAGACTGGTTATAATAAAAAACTTGTTAAGAACTGTTAAAAATTGCAGTTAATGTTATTTATCTTTTGCTTTTGAGTTTGAAAAGTAGATACTTTCCTGTTGGATGTATTATTAGTTAGTGTTAGTAAAGAATTAAGAATTTTTAGTTTGTATTAGAGCCTTTGTTTTTTTTGGCATATATTATGATTTTTGTAGGATTATGCATAAGAGTAAATACCTTGTTCTTTGTTTGGAGTATTTTATCTATCATTTTGGATACTGAAAATTCTTAAAGTCATCTGACCATTGAGTTCAACGTTTTTAGGTGCATGTTTTTGTGTTAAAAAGTTAAAATACCCCAGTTAACTCCAATCTTAGTGTATAAAGGAATCTCCTATAGAACATCTCTCAGGGAAAAAATAAATTAGTAAATAAAAGTCAAATGTGTTGACACCTAGAGAATAAAAAACTCTGTACTAAAACAAATGAGCACTTCTGTAGGAGAAAAGCATGACCAGGAGGCAAGGCTGGGTGAGTCTACATTCCGCCTAAAAACAGCCACTCCAATCACTGGGTGCAGCTCAGTAGTTGTAGAATTTAGGGGAATGCCTCATACCAGACTCCTGGGAATGCTCCTACTGATCTTACTTGTTTAACATCTCTCTGGGAAGTTAGAAGAGCCCATGTGCTAAATGTTACTAGCCACTTTACAGAGGGGAAGAAACCGAATCTTTAATACGAGTACATACAAATTTAAACTTAAACTGTGCCAACCTCTCTCTGTTAGCAACCTGCCAAGGGCATGGGAAGACTTATTGGATTTCACAAAATTTAGCCACTTACCAGCAAGGACTGCCTGGGGAGTGTCCTATAGGAGATGCTTGGCTTTGCTTTGAACATAAGCCCAATCAAAAAGGCACAGCAGACTTAATAAAAGATAAAGAAGTAACAACATCAATAAATTGAGAAAGAAGACCTAGAAATATCTTGTGGGAAAAACTTGTTCGTAGACTTAGTGGAAAAGATCAGTAAAGAGTTAAATTTAACTAATTGCTGGATCCGTGGAAATACACAAATGGCTGAAGTCTGGCCTTGGGAAGGGATCAGCTTAAGACCAATAGAAATCTTAAAATGGACACAAACAAGACAAAAAGTACCAACAATTGGACCAAGAGGAAAAGAATGGTGGGAATATAAAACATCCAGTAGCTGGGTATGTCCCTAGAGAAACCAATAAATACTGCAAGTATTATTCATTATTTATATATTGGATAAATAAATATTATTATTTATTAAATAATAAATAATATTTTAATAAATTACATTTTTATTATTATAAAATAATACATATTATTACTATTATTATAGTATTCTATATTACAATAATTATATAATAATATTAATGTATAATTATATATAGTAATAATTAATAATTACTATATGATGTATTATATATTATATATTATATATTAATTAATATTATAACATTTTATTATTTTATTAAAATTTTATAAAATTAATAAATAATATGTTAATTAATAATTAACGTAATACATATAATATATTATATATGTTTATTTTATATAATATAATATAATATAATATAATATAATATAATATAATATAATATAATATAATATATATAATATAATATAATATAATATAATATAATATGATATAATATCTATTAATATCTATTAATATAATATATATTAATATATTAATATTATGTATATAATATATTAATTGTATATTATTATTATTATTATTATTATTATTATTATTATTATTATTATTATTATTATTATTATTATTATTATTATTATTATTATTATTATAATATTAATTTCGGAAAATACATACTGAAAATCCATTGGGAAGAAAGAAATGGGATATATCTACCGAGAAGGATCTAAATTCCATGAGTGTACTGGAAAAGGAATAAATCAAGGAATAAATCAAGGAATAAATAAAGGAATAAAAGGAATAAACCCATTCTGGGGAGTGAGAGAAATATCCAAGTACTGGGAATTTCCAATGACCATCAGTGAAGCTTCTTGGAAAGCTCCAGAAAACCTGGTTTGGATATGTGGGAATATGGCTTACACTGAATTAGCCGGGGAGTGGAGCAGCACTTGCACTATCGGAATTATTAAACCGTCATTTTTCTTACTCCCAAAAGAGTCTGGATTGAACCTAGGGGTCCCAGTATATGATGATTTGAACAAATCTAGCTGACCAAAAGAAACTTAATTGAAATTGGAGGAACACAGACACGGAAAAACACAGTATGGAGCCGCCAGGAAATAATTTGCACTTATGGACCAGCGACCTGGGCTCAAGATGGGTCCTGGGGACACCGGACCCCAATTTATATGGGGTGAAATCGGATTCTGAGATTACAAGCAGTACTCGAGATGGTATCAAACCGAGCCTCTCTGGCTTTAGACCACATAAATGACCAACTATCCCAGACTAGAACTGTGGTGTATCAAATCAGACTAGCAGTAGATTATTTATTAGCCCACGAAGGAAGCACATGTGGAAAATTTAACTCCTCGAGTACTGCTTAGAAATGGATGACCGCAGTGAAGTCATTAGAAATATCTCAAAGGAAATCTGGAAGTTAGTTTATGTTGGAACACAGGAGTGGACCCCACATTCGATACCAGCTGGTGGGACAATTTCTGGTCATTAAAAGAAAACTGATGGAATAAAATAGCCTTTTTCATCTTTCATTCACATTTCATGTGAAATTTCTAGTTCAATCCTCCTACCTTGCATGCTCCCCTGTATAATCCGAGTTGTAACATCTGCTCTACAAGCAAGTTTAATGACACTAAAAGAGTTTAATAAGAAAAAAGTAAAAGAAATCACGATAATGAATGATCAAGAACGTGAAGATGCCAAGCAAATTTACAACCAATATTAAAAATTGTACTTTCAAGAAGAAGTAATTGCTAATTGATGAACGCTTGAACATAATCAAAAAATTAGAGGGGGGAAATTGTAGAGAATCCATTGTAAAAGGAGTTGATATAAAGTTCATTGTTAAAGGAGTTAATATAAAGTTCCAATGTTAGTATGGATTGTTTGTTGAATGTTTAATAGTTATGTCAAGTTCCAATGCTATTTAAAGGATTTATAATTATGTAAATCCCCTCACTGTCAAGTGTTACCCCCACTTCTCCTGTTAGCGTTCAGAAGCACATAATCATGAGAATGATTCTATGCAGGTGCTTTTGTTGAAGAGCTCTGGGTGTCAGGAGTACAATCTCAAATCTGTCTCCGACATGGGTTCAGGATGAACATGTTTTTATATTCTATCGTTATATAACTTACATGTTAATTATTAAACATATATTGTTCTATTGTATACATAGATTTTATCCAAGCATGGGCTCCTTGTGGTCCCTCTCAAAATTCTAACATAGTTTCTCATTATTCTTCTTATGATTATACAATAATTATATTTAATTACTAAACAATCATAACATTGAACAATTATAGCATTTATCATATACTGCTTAAGTAAATGCAATTTCACATGATCTGGCAAACACAAAGTCTGACATTTTCAGAGTCTATTTTTCACATTTTTCCAGGGCCCCACTAAGTCTAGCTTCTTTCTAATTCCCCAAATTTTATGATTTTAAAACCTTTTACTATCACTCCCACTCTCATCTAAGATGGCGAACCACCCGACACCATAAAGAAGAGGATTATGTCACCCAATAACCAAATATGAAAATCCCATAAGACCTAGCAGAAAAGAATGACCAAACAAAAACCCCTAGAACAACAAGCCACCATGCCAATGAAGAATTAAAATAACATCTCTAACCAGAGAAAACATCAGACAACATCAGGGCCATGGTCAGAGCTTTTTGCCTTCGTCACCCTAACCAGAGCCAGCCAAGAGCAGTACAGGGACCATGGACCTGAAACCAACAGTGCCTACCCAGAGACTCTTGAAAGGAGAGAAAACCCAGCTCTGCCAGGCCTTACTCAGCATTGCAGTTCCCTGCTCAGAGCCTTGGGCTCCCTGCAATCCTGGCCTCAAGGATCTGCTCTCAGCAGGCCCTGGGCAGCCTTTGGCACTCCCTGCCCTCACTGGGGCCCAGCCACGCTCCAAGGCACTTGGAGTTTTGTTGCTGACTCCTTTAGCAGCTTCTCCATCCTTCTCTGCGTGCCTGAGGCTCCTGGAGCCAGCCCCAAATCCAGCGTGGGGCTGATTAAAATACAGAAAGCCCTTGGGAGCTCTTTGTCTCCCTCCCATTGTCTTTGAGTCTCCAGGGCTTGTGCAGGGATTGGAGTAATTTGGAGTTGTCTTCAGGAGCGAGATTCCAAAATGCACATCAGGATTTTTGGTTTTTAATCAATGGTGCATTTTTTTGTTTTTCATTTCAGGGAAGAGGGGATGGAAGCATTTCCCAGGTGATCTTGATGCTGAATGTCTCCTTAGGAGGCCTGGGCATGGAGCAGAATGAGCCCCTTGCAGGCTGAGCCTGTTTGGCCAAGCTGCACCTCACCCCCAGCCTCACCATGTCTGATATTGCCCACCTGGGACTGAAATCAAAAAATATCAAAAAATGTCCATGAAATTTATTTTTTTGGTTTTTTCTGTAACACAATATTTAGTTTTAATATTTCATTATTTATATATTAACTATATTTATTTATATTTATAACAACATTAATAGTTTTTTAAACTAAGTTTTATATTTATATAAAAACAAATACAGTTTTAGCAGCCAAGAAAATTAATGCTCAATATTTCTAAGTAACACAATTCACTTCATTAATTAATTAAGCTCTATTAGTTACTTAATTATTCCCCTTTCTTATAATTAGTTTTATATGAACTCTTTTTGTCATCTTTTTTATTATCTTTTTACAATACAGTGCCAAGGGGAGGTACATTGGGGTTCTTGGAGACATTTCTTGGGCACATTTGGGGCAGTTTTGGGTCTGGGGCAGGAATTCAGAGAGAACTTGAGGGTCTGGAGGACACTTGGGGGAGACAGGTGGGCACTTGGAGGGGCACTCAGGGATCCTGAGGAACAGTTTGAGGCCCAGGGCAGCACTTGGGGGTCCACGGGGGCCCTTGGAGGTCAGGGAGGGGAATTTGGGGCCCTTCGGGGTCCGGGCAGGCCCCTGGGGGGCTCGAACAGGGCTCTCTGGGGCACAAGGGGTGATGGGAGTTGTAGGCGCGAGGATCATACTGTTTAACGGAGCTGCGGAGCATCACAGGAGTTCTGGGCGCAGCTGCAATGACTCTCGGTGGGGCGCGGAGCATGATGGGAGCTGAAGTCCTGGAAGTGGTTGGAACACAGCATCTGGGGGTCTGGGAAGGCTCTTGGGGGGCACTTTTGCGTCCGAGCCACGACTTGAGGTCCTTGGGGGAACTTAAATGGTTCGGGAGCGCTTGCAGGGAGCTCCGGGAGCCTTAACCGGGCTCTTTAGGGTGCAGGGCATGGCAGGAGTTTTAGGCACGGGACTGTGTTCTGAGGGGCTGTGGGGCCGCAGGGGATGAGAGGACATGAATTCCCAGAAGTCGCTGTACCAGGCATCTGTGGGGTTGGGAGCACTCCGGGGTTCCGGGGACACTTTGGGGGATCCCAAATGGGCGCTGAGGGGGCACTGAGGGATCCTGGAGGGTCTAGGGGAGACTTATGGGACAGATGGGGGCGGATCCCGGGATTCTGTTGAGCGCGGGGCATGACGGGCGTTGTACTCCCAGCTCCAAGAGGGGTACATGGGGCCACAGGGCATGACAGGAGTTGTAGGCCAAAGATATGTGGCGCCCATGTAGGCACCACCCCTAGTCCCAGATCCCTGGTGCTGATTGGCTACAACTTGTGATGGGCGGGAGCATTGGTAATTGGGATGCGGTGGAGGCGGGAACAGCCGAATCACCCTCTGCCAGTCCCTCCCAGTACAGACTAGTTCATCCTCAGTACAGCCCAGTACGACGCCAGTGCCCCTCCAGTCCCTCCCAGTACAGCCCAGTCTGCCCTAATACACCTGAATTCATCCCGAGTCATTCCCAGTTCCTCCCAATGTCATCCACAGGATGCCCCAGTGTCCCCCGTTTTCTCCGCAATGTCCCCAGTGTCCCCAGTGAGTCCCAGTCACCCCAAGTGTCACTCCCAGTATGTCCCAGTGTCTCCCACAGCTTTCCCAGTGTTTCCCAGTATGTCCCAGTCCTCCCCAGTGTCACTCCCAGTATGTCCCAGTGTTTCACACAGCATTCCCAGTGTTCCCCAGTATGTCCTAGTCCTCCTCAATATCACTCCCAGTATGTCCCAGTGTCTCCCAGCATCCCCAGTGTTCTCCAGTATGTCCCAGTCCTCCCCAGTGTTTCCAAGGAGAGTTTAATTTCTCACGGTGGCTGTGGCAGCCAAACCCAGCGGTGAGGTCAGTGCAGTGCCCATGGCCAACGCCCCTTGCAGGGGCCCAGTGCAGCTTGGGCTGATGATCCACCCTCACAGCTGGCCCAGGGCAGCTCTGCAGTGCCTTTGGTGGCACCTGGGGCTGGCACACACCTGAGCAGTGTGTCTGTTTGCAGTGGGGAAACTCAGCAGTTTCAGATTGCTTCAAAAAACCCAAAAAGTGAAAACCCCTCTTAGGTTGAGTGCAGCCAGCTGTGCAAGCACAGCAGGGCCCAGGGCAGTGAGGACAGACAGGATGGGGCTGGGCAATGTGGAGCAAGGTTGTCCACACTGGGTCAGAGCTCAAGGCGCAGCTTCTGTGAGCAGGAAGGGCTGCTGAGGAGAAACCCTGGGTCAATATCAATCACAGAATGCTGCAATCACCTCTGCTGTAAAGAGAAATTAAATAAAATACTTTATTTAAAATAGGAATGTGTATTTCTTACAAGTTCTTTGAAATCTTTCTCTATAACTGGACTAGGAAAAGTTTAATGATTCTCACAGGGCATTGATGTTGTTTACATCAGACTCAGTCCCTGACAGAGTGTCTTCAAAACACTTCTCAAGAACTAAAACTTAAATTGAAATTCTGAAGTTTCTTGAAATTTTAATGGGTCCCACTGAGGGAGATGACTGAGAAAGTGTCCCCACGTTCCAGTCTGAGCAGAACACAGGAGGCAGTGATGACAGCTGGGGACAAACGAGGCAAAGGTGTCTCTGGTGCTGAGCACACCTGAATGTGTTTGAGGTATGCCAAGGGCCAATGCCTGACCCCCAGCCCCTGGCCAGGCAGATCCTGTCCCTCCCTCCTTGCTCAGGGCTCTACCTGGGATGGGCACTGGCATGTGGGGATGTGCAATGGCAAGGGCAGGAGCATGGGGCGGCCCCTGCCAGGCTGCTGAGCAGGGACAAGGAGGCAATGAGGCCCCAGGCTGCAAGGGTCACTTGTCTCCTGCTCCTGCCTCAGGCCCAGGCCCAGCAGCCATGGCCAAAGTGCTGCCCAAGTTGGCTCTGGCAGGGCTGTCTTGCAGCTGCTGCCCATCCCTGTGCCCTGTGCAGCCCAGGCTGTACTATGGTGTCCCTGCCCTGCGCCTCTGTCCCTGCAGGCTCTGGAAACAGTTACCCCTGTACCTTTTGGACACATAGCTTGGTATATTGGAATTTTGTCCACATGGTTGGCTACAGAACACTAAAACATAAATTCTCATCCCTTTTTTCTGAAAATATAGGACCATAAGTCGCTATACTATCCTTTGGTGGTTTTCATTCTAATAAAACTGACCTTTCTGAATAGAAGGTTGTCCTTCTTTGTGTGTAATATCTAATACAAAGGTAAAAATAATTAGGAATCATTTTAGGCATAGGGATTCATCACCATAGCACTCTTGGAAGGGGCCAAGTAAGAATCCATGCATTTTTCAATGCAACTATTGTTCTGGAAGCTTGAAACATAACTGAAGAGAAAAATTGGGAAGTGACTTTGTCCTGCAGCCTTATGGTGCTTCTTTTTTAAGAAATTCATGTGTGAAATTACAACTAACCTGATGTCACCTGTATCTTTAGAGGAAAAAAGGGGTGACTAAGGATAACTAAGGCCTATCCACAAAACATTCTTTAAATCTTTAGATTACTGAGCCCCGAAGGGTAAGTTATCATGGTGAACCATGATAAAGGGTACCTTTATCAACACCATATGGACCATCCTGTAGCTGGCCTTTGTCTCTCAACTTTTCAGCTATCTCATAGAGACATGTTCATACACACAGACAAGAGTGTGAAATGGTTTCTCATCTGACTCCACCAGATCCCACTGGCTCTGCAGAGCAGTCAGAAAATACACATAGAGTCTACTGAGGAAACAGGGTACCGTGGAACAGTGCAGGGACCAGGTGCAAGGCAGGGCCTTACAAGCACACTGATCAGCTTTTGTCAGCATGTCTCAGCATGACTGACACAACTTATTGTATTATTCCTTTATTTCCCCATGTCTATTTCTCTCCAAACTACCTTGATCCCTCCCTTTTTCTCCTTTGGTTCTTCCCCTAACATTCCATATTAAGTCTAGTGAAATTCAAAAATGCTGCTTCCTGGCACCTCAATATTAACTCTGTACCAGTAGGCAATAATACCAGCCATTCTGCAAAGCCATCTGAAGAGCTACTCTGTTGACTCATGGTGATAAGTTTTCTTCCCAGATCATGAGGCTGTGGCTGTCCTGCAACATCTGGGAATGTTTTTATTTATGTATTTATAAATATATTTTATTTAATGATTTTATTTATTTATTTAGCATATTTAACCATGGTCCCTATGTTCCATACGGTTGTCATGGTTTGACACTGGCTCAATGCCAGTGCCCCCATGAAAATACACTCTCCCTGGTGTCTGCTGTGAGATGTGACCAGAAATAAGCAAAGCAGGCCCTCACTTAGAAATAAAAGAAAAAGAAAACTTTATTAACTAAACTACAACTATATGTAAAAAGAAACACACAGGAAAAATGAATACCTTCCAAAAACTTTTCCTCCTCCCCCCACCAAATTTCCAATACATCCATCCCTCAGATCACCAACTCTCGGTCCATCACCACCCTTTAGATAATCAATTCTCAGTTCATCAAGAGGAGAGGAGTGCTTCTTGTGCCATAGGCTTCCTCAGGAAACACCGTCGAAACCTCGTGTGTTTCCATGTGTCGTGGTTTGACCCAGAAACCGGATTTCTGGGATGCTGTAGATAGGGCCAATGAGTGCTCAGATTTGAATATTGCCATCTGGCCCAACCATTGGGCATTGGATCCACCTCTGAGAACACAGAGTCAAAGCAGGGCTCTCCCCTGGCAGGCTCTCTCTCTTTGGATTTCCGGCGGGAAGGAGTTGGGTGTCTCTCCCCCGGCCCAGTTGCTAGCTGGGCGGGGGGAGGGGAAAAGCCATGCGGCCCGGCCCAGGAGAGGTAGGCCTGGCCCCCCCCCCAAGGGTGGAAGGAAGAAGTAAAGAAATGCTGGGAAGCAATGGGCAGCCTGTTCCCCCCCCCACCTTGGAGACAGACCGAGAGAGAGTGCAGCCTGTGTTTGTGGCCGTTACCTTGAAATTTAGTAAACATGTGCTGGCAGCAGGCAGCCCGGCTGAGGAGATGGGTGGCGGGGGGTGCAGCCAGGAGTCCAGCCGCTTGGAGGAGTTTTTAACCCTTCTTGGACAATGAAAACTTCACAGAACATTAACCCTTCCTAGAGGAGTGATGAAAGTCTGGACCAGAGAGAGAGAGAGTGAGAGATGTTGGAAGAATGGAGAAGATGGAGTGGCATTTTATGCTGGACTCTTTTGTGTAGCCATGGACAGAGCCATGTTTCCATGTGATACAGAGACTGAGTCCAGGGGGAGAAATGTCCCAGAGCCAAAGAAGATTCAGTGTGGGTACCCCTCGGCCCCAGGGGGTATATAAAATATGGGGGGGACAGATGTCCCAAAGGTGAGATACTGTGCTTTTCTGGAACTGGATAAAGCATCCTTAAAAAGACAACCCTGGAAGCAGCCCTGATTCTTGTTTGGTGGTGAGAGCACCGGAACAAGGACGGAAAAGGCCACCACGACACATGGAAGGACTCCCTCTCCTCTTGAGGAACTGAAAGTTGAGCATTCTAAAGGGTGTTGCTGGACCCAGAATTGGTGATTTTGGAAGATGTACTGTATTGGGAATTTAGGGGGGAGGAGGAGGAGAGTGTTTTTGTGAGGTTTTCATTTTCCTTGTGTTTTCTTTTTCTTTTACGTGTAGTTTAGTAATTGTTTTTGTAGTTTAGTTAATAAACTTTTCTTTTTTTCAAGTGAGAGTCTGCTTTGTTTATTCCTGGTCAAAATCTCACAGCAGACACCAGAGAAAGTGTATTTTCATGGGGGGGCATTTGGCCTTGTGCCAGTGTCAAACCTTGACACCATGTCACGCATGGCACCACCCAGAGAACATCTGCCGTCATGACCTCTTCCTTCCATGCTGGTGCTCTCACCACTGAACATGGACCAGAGCTGCTTCTAGGGTTTTCTTTTTAAGGATGCTTTGTCCCGTTCCAAAAATAACAGTCTCTCCTTTGGGACACCTGTCCCCCGCAAATTTCACCCTCTGGGGCCAAGGGGTCTCAACACTGAACCCTCTTGACTCTGAGCCATTACCTGCCCCTGGATGCAGTCTCTGTGTCACAGGAAACATGGTTCTGTCCATGGCTATACAAGAAAAGTCCAGCTAAGGCCACTCCATCATCTCTTCCCACCTAAGATTCTTCTCCACTCTTCCAACATCTTTCACTTAGAGGAACTTTCATCACACTTGCCCATTTCTTCCTCTGTTTCATCTCCATCTCTCTTCTAGGAAGATTAATGTTCTGCAAAGTTTTCATTGTCCAAAAAGGGGTTAAAATCTCCAGCTCTGCCCGCCCAGAACTCCCACAGCGGCTGGACACCTTCTCGCACGACCTCCACCCTTTCTTCTCCTTCTCGGCTGTGCTGCTGGCACATGTTATCAAGTTTCAAGGTAGCACAGTCACAGGCACAGGCTGGCTCTCTCTCTCGTGGAGGCTGGGCTGCCCAATTCCTCCCAGATTTTCTCTAGCCTTCCGTCTTCAGGGACAGGCCTACCTCACCTGGCCACATGGCTTCCCCTCCCCCACCCAGCAGCTTTTTTCCCCCGGAACCCAAGAGACCTTCCCCTGGGAGTTCTCTGCTTTTAACCCCCTGTGTTCTCAGAGGCGTATCCATGTCCCCAGTGGCCACAACAGGTGCCAATATTCAAATCTGAGCACCCATTGATTTGACCACAGCATCCCAAAAAACTTACATCCTCTCAAACCATGACCACGATGTATGACTTAAAGTTTGTAAAAACTATATTTTACCATTGATATATGATCCTTCTAATAAGCTGTGTTCATACCCTTGGCTTACAGAAGAGAAACTTTAGTGGGACCAGAACTTACGTTTCACCTTCTACTCTCTTTATCTGTTTACTTTTCGGCTACCCAAGCCTCCAGATACTACATGAGCTAAAGTCAGAGGATGCTGCCATTTTTTGCCGCTGCAGCAGGAATTTGGATGCTCCTCCCTGAGCTTCATGCCTTCAGCTGGGTGCTTCCACAGTCAAGCCACAATTTCTTGTCCATGGCCATGCCTGTCAGGCATTTAAAGGCATGTGTTTTTTCAACCTGCTGTCACATGGGGAGTCAGTATACCAGAGCATCCAGCTGCTAAAAGATCAAGGAAACAAGATCCAGACGGAAGGCAACAACGACTGGTTCAGTGGACTTTTCAAACACTGGGCTGGCTTTCATCTCTAGTTAAGACTGTTTTGCAGGCTTTGTTTATTGTATTCATTGTGCTGGTTATTGTATCCATTTTTGCTAAATTCCTGCAAACCTCTATGGCAGAAGCCTTCTTTATAGAAAACAAAAAGGAGGGAGAGGTGAGGGCCCAGGGGCCTACGATTGGAACTGTAGTACCTCAGGGCAAAGTGACCAAGGTAAAAGAGAGACACCACTCTGAATGCAATGGTGACACCCATGGGCATTTGCAGGCTCATGGTGATGCAGCATGTTTTGCTGGTATCACCCAGTTCAACTGCTGTTTTTTCCTTATATGTACTCCCTCTAGAATGTTCTCCCCTCTGTAGTCCCCTATGGGTCCTGGCTTACTGTAATGCTCTGCTGCTTTCCCACCCCATAAAAAACCCTGTGTCCCCAGCCCCATTTTATCTCCCTCCCTGGACAGTCTTCAGCGAAAACCACAGTGTTTAGAGTTCCACACAAAGATCCCTTTAGAGCCGCATTCACCAGCAGTTTAAGCAAGCGTTCTCCCAGCTCTGGGAGTACAGGTCACTCACAGAGACTGGCTATGGACAGGCTGCAACACAAGAATTGAGTTCACCAGGGAACCTGGCCTCCAATAAAAGGCATCAATCCCACAGCCCGCCCAAACCAATGCCTTGCATTTTTCCTCCTACTCTCATCTCTCTTGTTGCTTTCCTCATTTTCTCTGACTGGGTACTTGGCTTCTCTCTCTCCTGTCTGCAGGTTCAGCCACACATGCGACCCTGCAGGAACAACCTGACCCACAGGGAAGTAGGAGAGGATTCTTTGTCAGGAACTGTAGTGACAGGACAAGGGGGAATGGGATCAAACTGCAAGAGGTGGAAGAGATTTGATGATGGGAAGAAGTTCTTTAGTCTCAGGGTGCTTGTCCCTGAAACAGGGACCAGTGCAGAGAGGCTGTGGATGCCCTATCCCCAGCAACATCCAAGGTCAGGTGGGACAGGGCCCACAGCAACCTGGTGTGCTGGGAGGTTGCTCAGCTTGGAACCAGATGAGCTTTAGGGTCCCTTCCAAGCCAAACCATTCAAGGATTTGATCATTCTGCCATCCCCATGTCCCACTGGGCAGCGGCCCTGAAATTTCAGTGACATCACAGCTCGCAGAGGATTCCAAGTGGAACATCCAGGACCTGGAAACGAGCATAGCAGACACTTCACCGGCTGCCAAGGGTCATTTGCCACTTGCTCTGTGCTCTGCCCCTCAGTGCTGAGCTGCTACTGCTGCCTGGGCTTTTCCTGCCACCTGCTCTGGAGTGCGAATCCCAGCAGGACGTGCTCTGCTGTGCCCGTGGAGGTACAGTGCCATGCCTGGCAGGGGAGCACCCGGGATGGGCAGGCTGCAGCCATGTGGGAATGGACGGTGTGGGACACAAAGCCCAGTGGGAGATTGTGCTGCCCCTTGCAGACTGCAAGAGACACTGCGGAGGAGATGGAAGTTGACATGGTGCTAGAGAGGGAAGAGATGATGGAGGTAGATGAGGAGGATCCTGTTGAGGAGATGGAAGTAGAGGAGGAAGACAACATCGAAGACATGGAGGTTGATGAGGAGGATGACATCGAGGACATGGAAGTCAATGAGGATGATGAGGAGGAGCCCATGGTCCTTGGATGAAGATGGAGCCCCACAGGTAAGACAGGCAGCTGCTTCCCACGCCCTGCCCACAGACACACTGGGTCCCCTGACACCAGGCTGGGGCTGGGCTGGATGGCCCGGCTCTGGGACACGGTGCCCACAGGGGGCCTGGATTGTGGTGGCACAAACACCAGCCCCGGCCTGCCCTGCGCTTGCCTGGGGCCACGCCAGCCCTGACAGCCCCAGCCCAGCCCCTGGGACCCAGCTCCCAGCCCTGCTGGGCCCAGTGCTGGCAGCTGAGTCCAGTTCTGCTGCTTCCTTTCTTCCAGAACTGATGCAGACGATGGAACAGTTGTGATGCCTTTGTAAATATGTTTCAAAGTTTGAAAGTTGCTTGTAAATACGTTCAGTACGTTAGAAGTTTTTTGTAAATATGTTTTGAAGATTGTGAGTCCATCGGATCCCATGTAAATATGTTCTGTACATCGTTGTTGTTGTTGTTGTTATAAGGATTGTTATAATGAAACATGTTCTGTAAATCCTAGCTTTTGCCGATCTTCGGCAAATAAATACTGTTTCTTTTTAAAACATCTCTACTATTTGCCATTCTTTTGGGTGCAGGCAGCGTTTGCACACTTGTGGGTTCCACTTGATCCGAGTTCGCAGGCCTGGAGGTCCCCTGGGGTTGGGGATCCTTTGCACAGGGGCTCCCACTGACACTACTCCTGGCACTGGGCACTGCTGCTGTTCCTGGCCTGGGGCACAGCACTGTTTTCAAGAGCTCAGCTGTCACCAGCTCTCACACGGGGAGCTCTCACAGCACTGGCCCCTGC
Source organism: Melospiza georgiana (assembly GCF_028018845.1). NCBI lineage: Eukaryota > Metazoa > Chordata > Aves > Passeriformes > Passerellidae > Melospiza > Melospiza georgiana. The sequence goes on from NC_080452.1 coordinate 3,308,083, forward strand.
AGCCATGGCACCAAAGCAGGCAGCAAACCTTCAGCCACCCTTCCTGCTGCAGCCACAGGGACTCCTGGGCCCAGAGCCACCAGCAGGCCACAGCCATGCAAAATTCACCTGCATGCTCTCAAGGCCCCCACAGCCTTGGCAGCTGGGGCACCTGCATCTGGGCTGCTGCAGGGGCTGATCTTTAAGGATTGCAGCCTCCACAGGCTCTGGTCTCTGCTTCCCAGCCTGCTCTGCACTGCCCTGAGCCTTCCTTGTTCAAGAGACAAAAGCCAAGCCAGGGCATCCTCACCCTGCCCGCATTCCTGCTGCTGCCAGTGGCCACTGGCCCCCGTGCCCCTAGCTCAGGTGACAGTTGCAGGGACAGGGCAGCCTGTGCTGGGCAGGGGGCACGTGGCTTTGGGCCCTGGGGCTGCTGCTGCTGCTCCTGCTGCTGGGGGCCATGGACCCAACAGGGCCCCGAGCTCAGCCCCTTCCTGGGCAGCTGCCCCCAAAGCCCCACACCCCCCAAGCATCCCCATCACAGCTGCCAGGGGGAAATCCCACGGGCTTCAGGAAAGAAATTCCCCATAGTGACTAAACCAAGGGGTCCACGGAGAAAGTCAGCACCAACTGATGTTTACAGCACCTTTATAAAGGTGGGTGCAGAGCAGGTGAGATCTCCAGGGCCTCTGGCAGTGCCTGCTCTGCGAGTGAGGCTGTGGGCCTGCTCCCAGTTGGACACAGCACCAGGGTCAGGCCAGCACTCAGCCCCTCACAGCTGATCCCAAGGAGCAGGCTCAGAAAGCAGTTTCAGACCACTTGCTGCAGATATTTCAAAGGACTAAATGTCATTCAAAGAAGCCACCTTGCACATTTAGTTGTTGTGTATTTGCATGAGAAGCCATGAAGGTTCCTCTGAATGTGCACTCAAGGCACTTCCACTGCCATCCCAAAGGGAACACAAAGGACAGGCCTCTGCTTTCAGCACTACTGAGCTCCTCAACAAGCAATGATATCTCAGGAAGTAGTAGTTTTGTGGAGGTCCAGGGGCCTACCACTGGAACTGCAATACCTCTGGGCAAAGATAATGAATTAAGTGAGACAATCCTCTAAATGTAATGGTCTTGCCCAATGGTTTTTACAGGCTTATGGATATTTAAAAGGGTTTCTGGGTATCATGAACATCTTTTTTTCCTTATATGTACTGCACCTAGGATGTTCTCCCCTCTCTTAACCCCTATTGGTCCTGGGTTGCTGCATATAAGACCCTTTTATCCCCCATATAAACCCTGTGTTCCCAGCCCCATTTTGTCTCGGGTCCTGGACCCTCTTCAGCACAATCCACAGTGTTTGGAGTTCCACACAACGACCCCTCTCTTGCCTCATTCATCAGCAGTTTAAGCGAGCCTGCTCCCAGCTCTGGGAGTGAAGGTCTCTCACAGAGGCTGGCTGTGGACACGTCAAAACAAGTGGTGCCCAAACAGAGACCTTCTTTGAGAATTCTGGAGAGCGACTCCAGTGACGATCCGGCTGTGCCACCGTCACTGGACAGAAGACGCCTCGGGTCAGCCTCTGCCCTGGAGTGGGACCTGAGTTTTATCAGGGCTTGCTGAAGGCAGCGTTGGCACCCTCAAGGGGCAGGAGGGCTGGCTCAGCTGGTGAAGGCCATGGGACATTTAGAAACACCTGCATGCAGAGCCGCCAGAGCAGTGAGTTGGGGGACAGCCACCCGGACTGCAGGATCCTTGGGTGATATTTTAGTCCTGTGGGTGGGCCACCCTTTACATCAGGGGCAGCTATGGGTAACCAATATCCAAAGCTGAGAGGGACATATATGTTCAAGTTGGGGAGGTTCTCCTTTCAGAAGGGAAGACTTTTACTAAGGGAAGATGAAAGCCTTTTGTTCATTGGCTCTTTATGGAGTTTCCAGACATTTGTGTTGATTCTGTTCTTCATGTAGCTTTGTTAGGGAAAGACTCTATTTTTTGAAAACTCATGGAGTGATACGAGTTGCAAAATTTTACCCAATTTTGGTTTTTTTTGGACATTTTCTCAACGGTTCAAAGTTCTAATATTCAACCCAGAATTTGTGCTCTGCCCCCAGCATTCCTGAACCCACTACCGATACCAAGATACAGATGAGAGACGGAAACTGCTCTAAAGCACAGACGAGCCACTTGCTGTCGGACATCTCCGCTCCTTCTCTACCCCCTGCTCAGGTCTGTACTGATCACACAGGCCTGGATTCTACCCTAACCCATTCTCCAGTACCTCTCCTCCATGGATCCCCCTCAGATAGCTCACAAAATGGAGTCCATTGTCTGGAGCGGGACGTCAATGTCAAACTCCCTCCCACCCCTGGCTGTCTCATCAGGTCCTCCCCCTGTGTTGGGTCCCACCTCTGTGTCAGCTACCACCCCTGTGGTGGGATCCAGCGCTTCCTTGCCTACTCGTGCTGGCCCTACCCCCTCCAACTCAGCCCCTTGTGGATCTCACACTGTCAGAGCCAGAAGTGTGCAGGGCGGTAACCGGAAGGCCACCATCTTGGCTACCAAAGGCCCACAGTACTGGGCCTGGCCAGTCACCCCAAGGCCTCGCTCCTCTGCCAGAGACCAGGTTCCCTCTTCTGGAGAGGAGAGGGAAGGTTCATCTCACCTTGAGGTTGAGGCTGAGGATTCTTGGCAGAGGATGCGGAAGCTGGCAGCTCAAGAGGGGGACTGGGAATTGGTAGCTAAAATACAAGCAGCACCGGTGCAGTACCAGAGGGGGGCTTACACCCGATGGGAAGCTGTCGCACACGGGGAGATGAAAGATCTTTGTAAAGCAGCCAAAGACCATGGGAGGGTCTCACCATATTTTATTAATTTGTTAAATGCCATCTTTGCTGCACCTGTTATGGTGCCTCACGATCTGTCCCATTTTATGCACATCCTACTTTCTCCCACTGAACTTATTCTGTGGGAAGGAATGGGGAAAAAATTAATACAACAACTATTGAAAGACTATGCTAGAGAAGACAGGCGGGCACACCTAAAACTAGACCATCTAGCCAGGGAGGAAGATTTCACTAAAGCTGAGAATCAAGTAAGAGACCTTCCTGAGCTGTGTTAGCAGAGATAAAAGGTGATGCAAAGACAGCTCTCATGCAGACACCCAAAGGAAATACATCTACTCTAGATTTCACACACATTCTACCTGGGTACCTGGGGAATCCTTTACACAATTTATTGACTGCCTTACACAAGCAATAGAGAAGCAAGTTGAATATCTAAAAGTCAGGAAGGTATTACTTCCGAAACTTGCTGAAACAAATACTAAAAACACCTGAAAAGACATTTCACACTCTCTACCCCCCATCGCAAAACCTACCATTGCACAACTGGCAGAGGCATGCACCCTTAGGGCATCCTTACACCGTGATGCCAGCCTAGCTAAGGCTACCAGTCAGGGTGTAGTAGAGGGTCTAGCGGCCTCCCAAGTTATTCCCTGACATACACATGAAAAAGAACCTTGCTTTAATTGTGGGGAGATGAGGCATTTTCAACAGAATTGTAAAAATACAGGCTATTCCCAGGGACCTTCTAGGTGTCACAGCCACTGTCCTCACTGCCCCCTTGTCCACACGCTTTCCAACACCAGCGAAACCGGTGGTCTGCAGGAAACCCGACACAGACGTGGAAAGGCCCCGCGCGATGACACCAAATATGAGGCCGTCCCACCCTACTCTCCTGAACATCGTGGAGAACCAGCACAGTGACCTTCTCAGATCCATCGGGACAGCTCGATCGCTACAGAAAACTTGACAGAAGACACCTCTGCCCTGGAACCCAAAGGCAGCTGGTAAGAGCCTTTTCAATTCCAATCCACGATATTTATGTTCACCATATTCTAACAGGTAAATACGGGCCTGAAGAATGGTGCAGAGCCATTTTGATTTTAACCAACACCAGGGAAGGGATGGAGACATTCACTATACTACCTGAGGTAGTCACCTTGACATCTTTGCAGGAGATAACTGTCCAGGCTCTATGCTTAGATCCTCCCCTTTTCATTCCAAAAGGAACAGTTATAGCCAGTGCCTACATCCTACTGGCCATGATCACCACACCAGCTGATCCAATGGTGATGTGGGCACCGATTACAGGCCCAAATAGCCCCGTTCTAAAGTGTGCTTTGTCATGTAAAGGGAGAAAGAGATGTCTTTCAGGACTATTAGACACAGGAGCTGACGTCACGATAATTTCCCACTCTGATTGGCTAAAGGATGGCCCCTGGTTCCAGCTGCTGGGTAATTTTAGCCATCAGGAGAGCCACTACCAGCTTCTGGAGTCAAGACACCATCTGCAGGGAAGGCTCTAAGGGCACAGCTGCTACAGTAAGATCATTCATCACCCGGGCACCAATAACGCTTTGGGGAAGAGACCTCTTGTCCCAGAGGGGGACAAGGCTAGAGATTCTATCAACACCTCAGGATTTCTAGATGGGGCTTCTGAGCAGCGCGCCACCCTTCAGTCAACCTGGAAGACCAACGACCCCACATGGGTGGATCAGTGGCCCCTCCCAGGCAGAAAGTTAAAGGCCCTGCAGTCCCTCGTGCAGGAGCAGCTTTCTGTGGGCCACATTGTACCATCTACTAGCCCCTGGAATGCGCCTGTCCTTGTCATACAAAAGCCTGGCAAAGACAAGAAGTGGCCCCTGCAGGACCTTAGGAAAGTCAACGAGGTCATCGAGGACATGAGTCCCTCCAGCCTGGCCTGCCCTCAGCTTGCTTGTTACCTTGAGATTGGAAGACAGTTGTTATAGAACTAAATGACTACTTTTTTGACGCCCCCTTGCATCCCAATGACAAATCCGGTTTGCCTTTTCAATCCCACAGTTGACAAGCACCCTTACAGAGGTACCAGTGACCTTATGGACTCAAAAAATGAAGCAGAGCCCTGCTATTTGTCAATGGCTTGGAGCCCAAATTCCCTTACCCATCCGGAAAAGACATCCTAATGCTATCATTTTTCATTATATGGACGATACACTTATTTGTGCAGAAGCTCAAATCATTTTGGACGTTGCAGTAGAAGACGTCATCACTGCAGTACAGGAGAAAGGTTTTGAGATTGCAGCAGATAAATTCAAAAAGACAGCCCCCTGGAAGTACCTCGGCCTAAAACTCACAGAGACAACCATCACACCCCAAACACTGCAAATCAAGGGCAACCCAAAGACTCTGTGAGGACTCCACAGGCTCTGTGGAAGCATCAGTTGGGCATGTTCACTGCTGGGAATCACTACAGAAGATCTCGCGCCACCGTTCCTGCTGCTCCTTAAAGGCAGTGAAGGATTGATTCCCTGTGATCACTGACACCGGCAGCCGAAGCAGCTGTACAAAAGGTATCCTGGGTGATTCAAACTAAACAGGCATGTCGACGGAAGGAGACCAGGACATCAATTAGATCATCACAGGCCTAATTTTATTGATCGGTACAGCAGGTTAAATACAGTTAATAATGAGCTTCATACATATTGCAAAAGTTGAGCTCAGGATTGGTTAGTTACATATCAGCAACTACGCCTACTTCTGCATTCTTATGGTTATACTTTTGATACTTTCTACATATTCTCAGGAAGAATCTCTCTTCCCTATCCTCATGTTGCGGCAAGGGCATTCTGTCCTTGCCTGTCATTGGTCACTGACTGCTCACTTCTCCTTTCAGCTTACTGACTGCTGACTTCCCTCTTTCAGCTTAACTAGCGGCATTATGTCAGTATGGCCTTTCTCAGCTAACCAATTATTAATAATACTCTCCACACAGGCACATAGATACCACCCTGATTTTCCTTTCTCCCTGGCAATCCTTGGAGTAAGTCCAAAATTCTATGCATTTTTGTTTCAGTGGGACTCAACTACCTCAGATCCCCTGATAATATTTCAATGTGTTTTCAGAGTACACCAGCCTACTAAAACTATTACAACCCCACAGGAAGGTAATGCAGAACTGATGAGGAAAGCTAGAGAGCGTCAGTGCTCCCTTGCAGGAACCGACCTTGTGAATGTATACTTACTTCTCACTCAAGAGCACCTCAACTGGCTACTTCAAGCATCTGAACCACTGCAATACGCCTTAAATAATTTCTACATAGGCTAGGATCAGCCATATATTTGATCATCAAAACATTCCTGCACTGTTCAGGATGTTTAAAATTACCTGAGACCAGGCAAGATCCATTGTACCCACCTGCTTGAATTGTCAGGAACATGGCCTTGCTTCTGTCAGAGCTGGAGTCAATCCAAGAGGATGAGGAGAGTCTCCACATCTGGCCATCAGACATCACACACTAATCCCCTTTTGGCAGACTAAAATACATCCACGTCTCAATCGCCGCCTTTTCCAGTGCGGTTTTGCCTCTGCCCATGCTGGTGAAAAAATCAAAAGATGCTATAAAACGTCACTTTTTAATTTTTTGCACCTTAGCAGTTCCACAGGAAATTAAAATTGATAATGATCCTGCTTATACCTCCCACTGATTCCAACAAGTTTCTGACCACTGGGGTATAAAATATGGCACAGGCATACCACACTCCTCCACAGGACAGTCCATAGTCGAGAGGGCTCACTGATCCATCAAAAGGATCCTTGATCAACTGTGTGGGGAGTCCAGATATTATCTCCCTTTGAGAGACTGGCCAAGGCCCTTTTATGTTCAACATTTTGAACAACTCATTTATGGAGAACTATCCCCCAATCATCAGGTATTTTACTAATTCAACTGCAGCCCAATTAAAAGAAAAGCCACCTTTGTTGATCAAAGACTGAATCTAAACTAAGTATGGGCCCTTTCCCATTTATTACTTGGGGAAGAGAAGATGCCCTTGTCTCTATAGCAACAGGCTCAAGATGGATCCCAGCAAAAACATAAAACTTTTCATGGGGAACCATGAGGCAAACACCAGAGCCACCATCAGAAGAACAGAATTAAAGCCTAAGAGAGACAGCAGCAGCCTGGAAAAGAAGAAGGAGATGGGCAGAAGAAGATCTCCTAAGCAGTGTTGACCACACACACCAAGACCAAGAGAGCTCAGACACCACTAACCACGAGTGTCAGGGCTTGACGCTGGGGCAATGCCAGTGCCCCCATGAAAAAAGTCTCCGTGGTGTCTGCTGTGAGATGTGACCAGAAATAAGCAAAGCAGGCCCCCACTTAGAAATAAAAGAAAAGAAAACTTTATTAACTACACTACAACTATATGTAAAAAGAAACACACAGGAAAAATTAAAACCTTCCGAAAACATTTCCTCCTCCCCCCACCAAATTTCCAATGCATCCATCCCTCAGATCACCAACTCTCGGTCCATCACTACCCTTTAGATAATCAATTCTCAGTTCATCAAGAGGAGAGGAGTGCTTCTTGTGCCATAGGCTTCCCCAGGAAACATCATCAAAACCTCATGTGTTTCCATGTCACTCAGCATTGCCCAGAGAACATCTGCCATCGTGACCTCTTCCTTCCATGTCCAGTGCTCTCACCACTGAACATGGACCAGAGCTGCTTCTAGGGTTTTCCTTTTAAGGATGCTTTGTCCCGTTCCAAAAATAGCACAGTCTCTCACCTTCGGGACACCTGTCCCCCCCAAATTTCACCCCCTGGGGCCGAGGGGTCTCAACACTGAACCCTCTTGGCTCTGAGCCATTGCCTCCCCCTGGATGCAGTCTCTGTGTCACCCGTGGGCTCACCTGCAAAGTGAGTGCAGGCTGTCTCTTGCAGGCAGGTCCACAGCCAAAGTCAATCAGTTTGGCATGTCCAGTGTCCAGGTCAAGCAGGATGTTCTCTGGTTTGATGTTCCTGTGCAGGACCCCGCAGCAGGTGCAGTGCCGCACAGCCTCCAGCACCTGGCGGAACAGCTTCCGCACCACCTCCTCGGGCAGGAACCCCTGTGCCCGAATGAAACGATGCAGGTCCTGAGAGCTCTCCGGGCGCTCCAGCACCGTCACGATGTCATTGGGGAGCTCAAGCCACTCCAGCAGCTGGACCACACCAGGGAAGCCAGTGGACACCTTGGCCAGCAGCACGATCTCCAGGGGTGCGCTGGTGCCGTCGGGCTGCGGGAGGAGCACGATGCCGTCAGTGGGGCTGATGCTGTGCCAGGCCTGGGGAAGCCCTCAGCCAGCCTGGGATGCTCTGCGCCCTGCGCTGGCCCCACGCCCGCTCTCCCTCAGGGCGTCCTGGCGGCTTCCACCCTGCCGGGCCTTGGCTCATCCCCGCCTAGCACGGCCCAGCTTCTGCTGCTGGCCCCGCTCACTCACCAGCTCGCCCCAGTGCCGGATGTGCTTCCGTGGCACCCTTTTGATGGCCACCTGCAAGCCAAGGGCAGTAGCGGGCTCAGCTCGCCGCCCTGCCCAGACCCATCCTCCACCCTTCTCCTCCTCCTCGTCCTCCTCCTGCGCCCGCCGCCGGCCCCGCTGCTCACTGGGGCGCTATCCAAGAGCCGCATGGCCGCGAAGACCCTGCCAAAGCCGCCGCGCCCCAGCAGCGAGCCCAGCCTGTCCTGCTCCTTCAGGCCCTGCTGCGCCTTCCCTGCCGGCGGGACACGGCTGTTAGCACTCGGCCCGGGGCCAGCAATGGCCCCCGAGCGCCCCTCAAGCGCCCCGGGCCAGCCATGCCCAGACGTTCACTCCCAGGAACGGAACAGCGGCGGCTCAGGGCCGGCGGCCGCGCTGCTGAGTGGCAGAGCTCGGGCCGGGCAAGCCGCAGCGGAGGCGGCGGGAGCGGCCGCACTGCCTGCGTCTGCCGTGGGCCCCGGGAAGAGCCGGAGCCGGGGCCGGGCTCGGGCCAGGCGGAACCAAAGAGAGGCGATGCCGCCTCAGCCCCAGGCACTGATGCCCGCCCACCAGCACCACCGCCAGTACGGCCAGGGCCGGCCAGAGGCGGGACCGCGGCGAGAGGCCCGGGGCCGTGCATGGGGCAGCCCCGCCCGGGGCTGCGGGTGGGCCAGGGGCGTCGCCCGGCCGGGCATGGGGAGAGAGAGACTGGGAGAGGAGGGGACCCCAGGAAAGGGAGAACAGGAGAGAATGCAGGACTGCAGGAGAGGGAGAGGAGAAGCAAGAGGGAATTTACAAAGTCGCTTCTTTCACTGTTTTCGCTGCTGCTGCCGCTGCAATTCAATCTCTGGGGCCGTTTGTCCCCGTGTCCATTTGTCCGTTGCCCGCTTGCCCCCACGCCGAGCCCCGTGCTCCCCGGGGGCAGCCCCTGAGCCTGTCCAAACACGGGAACTTTGCCGTGTTCAGCCAAGACCCAGAGTCTGGACTCTGGGCAGTGGCACAGGAATCCCCTCGGTCACTGCTGTGCATTGTCCCTGATGAGGGTAAAACACTATTGGAGCCCGTTCCTTGAATTCAGAATTTTTACCTGACCCATGCACTGCATTTACCTGAACAGCATTGCTTTCCATAAAAAAAAAAAAAAAAAAAAAAAAAAAAAGAAAAGCAGGGGAAGGCCAACTGTGTATAGCTCATGGTATTTGACAGTGTCTAAAACATGCCAAGTCATAGATCTTAGAGGTAAGATCCATTTGGAATTAATGGGATGGAGAAGTATTGCAAAGGGGAGCATGAAAACAGATAGAGTAAAACATCTCAGATTGTGTCTTTCTGTTTTCATTTCATTTTCTAAAAACTGTTTCAGTTCTTCCAGAATCTTGTCCACAATCCTGTTTGCTCTTTCAAGAACCTTTCCTGGAGGACGAGGTGCAGCTCCTGTCACAGATGTGCCACCAGCTGCAGCTTCTCTTGGCTTTCCACACCGTGCGTGCAGCACGACTCTTGCAGCAAAGCAGGAGAAATGTTTGAAGAACTTTACAGCTTGTTCTTTCTTTTCCTTGTGGGCTGGGCACTTGTGCCATTGGTAAGGTTTTCATTATTACTGTTCTACCCTAAGAAAACATGATGGGCTACCAGGAATTGTTAGGGAATGCAAGCCTGACTGAATGCAGAGAAAGAATCTCCAGAGACTGCAGCCAGAAATGGAGAGCTGTGGGATAATCATTCCAACACCCCCATGGACATCTTTACTGTGATGCAGAACATGAAAATGGGTTGACAGGGGAGTTTGTTTCAGTGTTCAGTTCAGATGCTTCTACATCTCATGCATTGATATAAATCAAGAGTGAAGTCAGTTCATGAAAGGCACCAGAACAAGCTGGACCTCTCAGGAGATGACTGAAAGAATGTGAAAAGGAGAAATGCAGGGAATGACTTAGTGAGCTTTGCCTGTACAAAGAATCATTTTTTTCTAATAATTTCTAATCCATTCCCTCTGCTTTTATCCTTCCTAACAAGGCCATTTTCATCCCAGATTCCCCATGAAATGGCAACCCTGAGCTTGTTTCTTCTTTCTTTCACTTCTTTCAGGAAGTGCCTGAAAGATGCCGTGTTCCTGTGCAGGGACACTGAGGCTGAAGCAGGAGCCTGAGCCTCTCTGGGGAAGCCTTCTCTGAGCTGGAATTTGTGCCGTGCTGGGAGAGGAGGAGGAGGGGGAGAGTGCTGGCGCTGTGCGGCAGGAGCAGGAGGTTTGGGCCGCAGGACATTCCGTCTGCGCCGCTGCCCCGCAATGGGCGGCCGTGCCCGGGGCTCTGGGCCTGGCCCTGCGTGCGCTGAGCTCCTGACACTGCGGGAGCTCCCCGGCCTGGGCTCAGCTTCCCGCTGGGCCTGGGCAGCAGACTGGGCTCCAGCTGGGATCAGCAGCAGCTGGAAATACCTCTGCGCATCTCCATTTGCTGCTGCTGCTTGGGAGAAACAATGGAGGGAGTCAAGAAGTTCTGTGCTCTCTTCCTCCTGGTGGATTTTTTCCTTTGATTTGACACTGGAGAGGCAATTTCTGTGATGGCCTCTGTCAGTTGATTCTATTTCAGCAGCAGCAGCAACAGGGCTGTGTTTGAGCACTGCATGTATGGCCTGTGTGGCTGCTTTAATTCTCCTTGACTTTGTGCTCAGGGACTTGAGAGCATTTCAAGATCTGCTAATCATGATGCCTGTGACCAAAAGCCTGAGTTCACCTATTGCCATCTGGGGGCTATGTACAAATCACCAACAGGACGGGACTGCTGAGGAACGTGTCTCGAGCTGTTTATTTTCCAGCATCAGTCTCATTACATGGTTATGAGAATGGGATGATGCCCACAGCTCATGTCCTCAGCAGCAGACAACTCAATGTTACAACTTAGTTTAAAAGTTTTTTGACCAATCCCACAAAGCAAAAGCATATTGATGGTAGTTCTATCCAACCATTATAAGCACAGGTACCTTTAGTTAAAACAGTACTTGCTTATTTTGAATGCAATCCCTGCTTGTAAGCCTTAAAACACAATGCACAGAGCTCAAGCTTAGAACGTCCTAATACCTCCTAGATATACTTTTCTGTAGCTTAGGGAGTTATTCTACCAAGCATCAATACAAAAACCATTGTTCTATTTTTCCTTACTTTCTCCTTCTTATATAACTTTTCTGCTGACAAATCTTATGGCTGCCGCTTAGCTCTAATCACAGTTCTGCTGTCTCTGAGGCCTGCTTTTAGCACCTTTCCCAAAACTCTCTGATTTTAAGGATTCCCACATTCACTGCCACGAAAAACTCAGGGGAGCACTGATCAAAAAAGGCAACTGCAATTTTACAGGTAATCTTCAAGTGCCAAGCAGAAGAGTGGCAAGAGCAGCCAGGATCTCCAATTCCCAAGGGCAAAGGCACCAGCAGCCTCCTGCTGTCACCTCAGGGTGAGTAAAGCAGTGCTGAAAAAAGCGCTGGAACCCGATCTTTTCTTTCTCTCAGGGCTGGCACAGGGGGGCCCTGAGGAGTCAGGGCTGTGTGTGGGTGATTGCTGCTCTAGTCCAGAATTGAGCTGGGAAAAGCCCTTGGGAGCCAAGGCAGGAGCAGGCGGGAAGGGGCCGGTGCTGCTGCTGGTCCTGGCCGGGAGCCCCGGCTGGGCCGGGCCAGTGCCCCCTGCGCTGTGGCTGCTGCTGCTGCCAGAGCCGGGCGGGACTCGGGGACAGGGAACGGACATGGGGGGGACAGCAAAGGCCTGGCGACTGCAGGGATGGTGGCACTCGGGCCAGCGCCAGCACAGAGCTTCAGCCCGCAGTTAACCCCGAGGGAAACACTGGGGAAAGGCTCCATTTCAGCCTTTCTGCACTTGTGTGAAGGGACCAAAATAAAAGAACAACAAGCAGGGCCCAACTCCTTCTCCTTTAGGAGGAGCCCCAGGACTGGGGATATGAGGGGCCATGAGCAGCTGTGAGGGGCTGAAAGGGGCCATGAGGGGCCATAAGGAGTTTTTAGGGGCCATGAGGTTCTCTGAGGGGCCATAAGGGCTATTGAGGACCTTGAGGGGGAGAAGGCTCTCTGAGAGGCTGTGAGAGGCCAGGCACCTCATGGAACCAAGGGTCACTTACGACACTGTGGAACCAATGAGAATTGTTTGCAGTATGGAAACTTAGGGAGTCAAAAGTCCATTGAGACATTCTGGGGCCTCATGGAACCATGGAACCATTATGACACTTCAGGACCCACTGGAACCAAGGGGCCACTGTGACACTGCGGGGCCTCGCTTAACCAAGGGCTCCTTGTAGCATGGCAGGGCCTCATGGAATCAAGGAGATTCCATGGAACCAAAGAGACCACTGTGACATTACAGGGCTGCTGGAACTAAGAACTCCTGTGACAGTGAGGGGCCCAATGGAATCAAGAGGCCATTCTGTACTTCAGGGCTTCATGGAGCCAAGGTGCCCATGTTACACTGCAGGGCCTCATGGAATCCTGGAGACCATTATGGCACTTTGAAGCCTTGTTGAATCAAGGGGCTCTGCTGGGCCTTGTGGAACAAAGGAGCTATTTGTGACACTGCAGGGACTCATGGAAGCAAGGGGCCAGTGTGCCACAGCCATGCCCTGAGGAACCAAGGGTCCATTGTGGTCCTGGGAAGCCCAATAGAACCAAAGGGCCATTGTCAGACACTGCAAGGCCTCATGGAAGAAAGGGGCCGTTGTGCCACTGCAGAGCCAAGAAGACCATTGTAGTGTTGCTGGGCCTTGTGGAAAAAAAGATCTCTTGTGATACTACAGGGCCTCGTGGAACCAAGGGGCAGTTGTAATGCTGCAGGGCCCTAAGGATCCAAGAACATGGAAAAGTTCTGGTTGGCTTGGCTTGACTGGTCCAGCTTACCTTGGCATGGTGAGGGTTGCTTCTCTGCTGCCCCTGAAGGCCTGGAGTTCTGTGCTTTTCTTCCTGTGGGAAAGAACTCTCCTCCTCCAGGGGTTCATGGCTGAAATTGGGATTCTACGTCCAAATTCAGTTATATCGAAGGATGATTCCCGTATGAAATCTGACAGAACAGACAGCTCTGGGTGGCCTTGACATCATGGGGGCCACCTCTCATCTGCCTTCAAACAATGGGGGGTGTGCTTTTCTTTCCATGGAAAAATCAACTTTCAAGTGCAGGTGTCTGTAGCCAAAATTGGGAATCTGCCTCCAAAATTCCTTTTATCCAAGAACAGCTCCCAGAACTGTCTAAGTTCCCTTGGCTTTGTGAGGGCCAGCTCTCATCTGCCTCATCATCTGTTTCACTGCTCTCATCTACAGTGAAACACTGTAGGGGCTCTGTACTTTCCTTCCTATGGAAAAGAACTGTCCTTATCCATGGAGAAAACTAGGATTTGGCCTCCCAAATTCCATTTAAAAAAGGATTGCTCCCAGACAAAAGCTGCCGATACAAACAGGTCTGGCTGGCCTTGGCCTCCTCCTCTGGCTGCCTCTAAACAGCCTTTGAAACACTGGGTCTCTGCCCTTTCCTTCCTGCAGAGAAGAACTGTCATTCTGATCCATGCACCCATGGCTGAAATGGAATTCCACCTCCAAAACTCCACAAATATCCAGGGGTTGCTTTCAGGCAAAAGCTGCAAGGACAGGCAGGTCTGGCTGGCCTTGGCCTCTGGTAACTGCCTCTGATCTGCCTTCAAAACCCTGGGGCTCTGTGGTTTCCTTCCTGTAGAAAAGAACCGTCCTTCTTGTCCAGGCACCCATGGCCTCAAGCACATGAGCACTGTACAGGGACAGAGGAGCTCTGTGCTTAGTGGGGTGGAGACTGAGGACAACAGAGGAGAGACCTGGGAGGGATTGAAGGGTGGTTTCAGTGATAGTGGATCCTTTTGACATAAAAGAAAAAGGCAGAAAAAATAAAAAATTAATAAAAATGGCAGCTGGGGAGGTCCAGACTGGACAGCAGGAGAAAGAAATTTCCCTCCAGGGCAAGGGCTCTGCTCCAACATCAGAAGGAGTCTGGGTCAGCCCAAGGCTTTGTGTGGGCAGGCAGAGGCAGGCAGGAGGCAGAGCTGTCAGCAAAGGAAGGGGCCAGGCAGGTGGGGCAGCCAGGGGATGAGTTTTACAACATGGCTTATGTGGTCCAAGACCTATTCCACGTTGCCAAAAGATGGCTGCATCCTTGGAGATATTTAGTTGGCCAACACCCCTGTCAATCACCACTGTAACAAGGTGACCAGGAGAGATTCACATCAGACTCTGTCAGTAGTTTGGTTCCAGTGAAGGACAAAAGTTTATTCAGTATTGTTTTCATTTTGAAAGTAAGATCAGTGATACTGGAGTCTTCTGTAGCAGGGGACATGATATACCATATGGAACATGCGGACCATGGTAAAAGATGCTAAATAAATAAATAAAATACATTACATTAAAAATACATTTAAAAATAAATAAATGAAAACATTCCCAGATGCTCCAGGAGAGCCTCAGCCTCATGATCTGGGAAGAAAACTTATCACCATGAGTCAGCAGAGTAGCTCTTCAGATGGCTTTGCAGAATGGCTGGTATTACTGCCTAGTGTTACAGGGTTAATACTGGGGTGCAAGAAAGCAGCATTTTTGAATTTCACTAGACTTCATATGGAATATTAGGGGAAGAACCAAAGAAGAAAAAGGGAGGGATCAAGGTCATTTGGAGATAAATAGACATGGGAAAATAAAGGAATAATACAATAAGTTGTGTCAGTCATGCTGTCAGATGCTGACAAAAGCTGATCAGTGGGCTTGTAAGGCCCTGCCTTGCACCTGGTCCCTGCACTGTTCCACAGTACCCTGTTTCCTCAGTAGACTCTATGTGTATTTTCTGACTGCTCTGCAGAGCCAGTGGGATCTGGTGGAATCAGATGAGAAACCATTTCGCACTCTTGTCTGTGTGTATGAACATGTCTCTATGAGATAGCTGAAAAGTTGAGAAACAAAGGGCAAATAAGCTGTGATCCATATGGTGTTGATAAAGGTACCCTTTATCAAGGTATACCATGATAACTTATCCTTTGAGGGTCAGTAATCAGTAATAAAAAAGATTTATAGAATGTCTTATGGATAGGCCTTAGTTACCCTTAATGACCCATTTTTTCCTCTAAAAATACAAGTGACATCTGGCTAGTTATGATTTTACACATGAATTTCTTAAAAAAGAAGAACCATAAGGCTGCAGGACAATGTCACTTCCCAGTTGTCCTCTTCAGTTATGTTTCAAGCTTCCAGAACAATAGTTGTATTGAAAAACACATGGATTCTAACTTGGCTCTTTCTGGAGTGCTTTGGCCATGAATTCGAATTCCAAAAATGATTCCTAATTATTTTTACCTTTGTATTAGATATTAGAAACAAAGAAGGAGACCCTTCTATTCAGAGAGGTCAGTTTTATTAGAATGAAAACCACCAAAGGATAGGATAGAGACTTATGACCCTATATTTTCAGTAAAAAGGGATGAGAATTTATGTTTTGGTGTTCTGTAGCCAACCATGTGGACAACATTCTAATATGCCAAGGTATGTGTCCAAAAGGTACAGGGATACCTGTTCCCAGAGCCTGCAGGGACAGAGGCGCAGGGCAGGGACACCATAGTACAGCCTGGGCTGCACAGGGCACAGGGATGGGCAGCAGCTGCAAGACAGCCCTGCCAGAGCCAACTTGGGCAGCACTTTGGCCATGGCTGCTGGGCCTGGGCCTGAGGCAGGAGCAGGAGACAAGTGACCCTTGCAGGGCTGGGGCCTCATTGCCTCCTTGTCCCTGCTCAGCAGCCTGGCAGGGGCCGCCCCATGCTCCTGCCCTTGCCATTGCACATCCCCAGGTGCCAGTGCCCATCCCAGGTAGAGCCCTGAGCAAGGAGGGAGGGACAGGATCTGCCTGGCCAGGGGCTGGGGCTCAGGCCTTGGCCCTTGTCATACCTCAAACACATTCAGGTGTGCTCAGCACCAGAGACACCTTTGCCTCGTTTGTCCCCAGCTGTCATCACTGCCTCCTGTGTTCTGCTCAGACTGGAACGTGGGGACCCTTTCTCAGTCATCTCCCTCAGTGGGGCCCATTAAAACTTCAAGAAACTTCAGAATTTCAATTTAAGTTTTAGTTCTTGTGAAGTTTTGTGAACACTCTCTCAGGGACTGAGTCTTATGTAAACAACACCAAATCCCTGAGAGGCTCATTAAAGTCCTTGTGCTGTGTCTGTGCTGCTGAGCTTTAAAGGAACAGCTCTTCCCAGGACCAGCTCCTCTCCCAGCCCAGCAGGGCTGAGGGCTCTGCCTGCAGGCACTGAGGGGACAGAAGCCAGGCAGAGACAGGCTGAAGGCAATCAGGGTTGGGAAGACATTGAGCTGAGACTTCACTTGGGGAAAGATCTTCACAGCCCTGTGCATGGTGAGTGTATGGGTGCCGGGCAATGTCCCCTGTGCTCCTGGAGGAATCTCCTGAAGTCAGCAAACCCCACAGCCAGGGGGATGTGTCAGGAAGATTCTCCCAGTTTCTCCGAGGCACAGGAGGAGGAGGAGGAGGATGTGCTGCACAGCGGGGCTGCCCTGGGCACTGTCAGAGGGACAGGGCAGGACGGCTCCTGCTTCCAGTGGCCCCTGCAGGGGGTGAAGCTGAGGCTGCACCAGGGCTGCTCAGAGCTGCAGATCATGCCCAGCTAATTTCTGAAGGGACTTGTCATGTGCTCATTCAGGGCAGGAGTTTCCTGCTTGGGTCTCTGCTTTCCTGAATCTGTGCCCCCACTTTTCCCTGTCTCAGCATGGTGGCAATGGAAACTCAGCTGTGCAGGGTAGAGCAGGGGCTGAGGCTCTTAAACCATCACCCTGAGGATTCCTGGGCACCTCAGCAAGTGCCTGCACCTGCCCAGCCTCCAGATCCATGCAGCATCACCTTTCCATGATGCCCAGGCTGGGGGAGCTGTTCTTTAATCCCTGCAGGGCCCAGCAGCTGCAGGGTAGGCCTGGCCAAGGGGCTGGGCTGGGCTCTGGCAGCTCTGGCAGGGAAGGATCCTGGGGCCACAGGAGCAGCTGGGGCTGGGACAGCTCCAGTAGCAGAGCCGTGGGCAGGGAGGGAGGGAGGCAGTGCTGAGGGCAGCCCTGCTGCAGGACAGATGTGGCACCTGCCGGGCCTGCCCTGCAGGGCAGACACTGCCCTGAGCAGCACAGCTCTTGTGTCCCCTCGCAGTCAGCACAGCCCTCAGCCCGGGGGCTCAGGGCCCTCAGTCCCTCCTGGGCTGGCAGAGCAGCCCCAGAGATGAAGGGCATCTCTGTGGCCATGTGCCCATTCCCTGCTGACCAGGGCCTGAGGGCCACTGTCCTGCCCTGCTTCTGCCTGGCAGGGGCTGGGCAGGGCTGACCAGGGAAAGGCTTTTCCTCAGGCCTCGCTCTCTCTCTCTCTCTCCTTGCCTTGCCCAGGTGCTGCTGGCATTGCTGAGGGGCTCTCTGCAATGGCAGTTCCAGCTGCAGGGCCAGGCCCAGCCCTTGGGCTCCTCCTGTGCAGGCTGAGCACAGCAATGGGGTGTCCCAGCTCCCTGTGCCCGGGGAGCTCTGGGCAGGGCAGCCTGGGAGGCTGGCACTGATCCCACTCTCCTGACTCTGGGAAAGGCAGGAGCCACTTTGTGTGCCAGGGATCCCTCTGCCCTCAGCAGTGTCTCCTTGCTACCCAGAGTAACATAGAAGTGGATTTAAGAAATGTGCAAGTCCCAGGCAGCCAGACCAGAAGAGAGGGACAGAGCAGCTCCCCTCAGTCTGCACTAAGCCTCAGACAATCCTCCTGCCTCTCTGGACTGTCTGTTCTTCCCAGGTGCAGCAGAATCCCTCGTTCTGCCTTCTGTTATCCCCATGCCTTCACCCAGGCAGCTCCTCTGCCTTAGGGGAAGATTCTTTATCCAAGTCCCAACACTAGGACTGGCCCCTGCCCTCACTGTTCCTCTGCACTGACTGGGGGTCAGGGCTGACTCCCAGGTGTCCTGCAGGGCAAGGTCCAACTCCTCACACAACATTGGCCAGCAGCAATCAGGGTTCCAGCAATCAAGGTGAAGTAAGATCTCTGAGAAATGGACAGGGGGAGGTGTTTAGTTGCAGAAATGAGTCTATGAGAAAGGGCTTTGACTTTTCTGTGAGAAATCTCCCCTCAGTTATCGCTGTCATTCCTTCTTCAAAAGGTTCCAATATCTGGAGACAGCAAATGTCCAACAGCAGCTCCATCAGGCACTTCCTCCTGCTGCCATTGGCAGACACGCGGCAGCTGCAGCTCCTGCACTTCTGCCTCTTGCTGGGCATCTCCCTGGCTGCCCTCCTGGGCAACGGCCTCATCATCAGCGCCGTAGCCTGTGGCCACCACCTGGACACGCCCATGTTCTTCTTCCTGCTCAACCTGGCCCTCAGCGACCTGGGCTCCATCTGCACCACTGTCCCCAAAGCCATGCACAATTCCCTCTGGCACACCAGGAACATCTCCTACTATGGATGTGCTGCTCAGGTGTTTCTGTTTGCCTTTTTCATTTCAGCAGAGGTTTCCCTCCTGACCATCATGTGCTACGACCGCTATGTGTCCATCTGCAAACCCCTGCACTATGGGACCCTCCTGGGCAGCAGAGCTTGTGCCCACATGGCAGCAGCTGCCTGGGCCAGTGCCTTTCTCAATGCTCTCATGCACACAGCCAATACATTTTCCCTGCCCCTGTGCCATGGCAATGCCCTGGGCCAGTTCTTCTGTGAAATCCCACAAATCCTCAAGCTCTCCTGCTCACACTCCACCCTCAGGAAACTTGGCGTCATTGTGGTTAGTGCTCTTCTGTTGTTCGGTTGTTTTGTGTTCATGGTTTTCTCCTATGTGCAGATCTTCAGGGCTGTGCTGAGGATGCCCTTTGAGAAGGGACGGCACAAAGCCTTTTCCACTTGCCTGCCTCACCTGGCTGTGGTCTCCCTATTTGTCAGCACTGGCATTTTTACCTACCTGAAGCCCCCATCCATCTCCTCCCCATCCCTGAATCTGGCAGTGTCAGTTCTGTACTCGGTGGTGCCTCCAGCCCTAAACCCCCTCATCTACAGCCTGAGGAACCAGGAGCTCAAGGCTGCAGTGTGGAGACTGATGAGTGGATGCTTTCAGAAGGATTAAACTGGTTGCCAAATTCTGCAAATTATTTTTATAGATGCCATCTTTGATACTTCTTGTTGGTTTCATTGCTTTACTTTTATATTGTCCCTAAACAAAAGCCATTTATCCTGACATATCTCATTTTGTTCCTCCACAACTTCACTGTTACCCACAGACTCTGTCAATGAGGAGTGATGCTCCTGGTGGGTTTAAATGACCTTAAGGACTTCCAAGCAGACTTTTCACAGGCCATCCCCCTTTTGTTCCTTCTCTGGAGCTGCAGCAGCAATGTCTGTGTGCAGAGCTGGGGGCAGATCAGTGCTGGCCCAGCAGCTGGGCCCAGCAGCTGTGCCCAGCAGCAGCAGCACTTGGTGTTGCCAGTGCTGCTGCCATGGCCCTGCCCCGCTGCCCTGGTAGCCCTGGTGTTGCTGCAGGGCCTGAGTGCTCTCGGGGCTGGGCACAGCCCTGGGGGTGGCAGTGCTGGGGCTGCAACAGGGACAGGCCATGGGCACTGCTGGAGCAGCGCTGGTGCCTCAGGCCAGGGCCTGAGGGCTCCAGGCTCCTTGCCCAGGCTCTCTCAAGAACACACCCAGGCCAATGCTCAGCACAGAAAAGCCCCATGAGCAGCCCCAGGCTGACTCTGGGCAGGCTGGGGGCAAACAGCATGGCTGGGGCTCTGCAAGGGCCCTGGGGGAGACGGGAAGGAGCAGCAGAGCAGGGGCTGATCCATCCCCAGTGCGCTGGACAGCCCAGGGCAGCGTCCCAGAGCATCCTCATGGAGCTGCCAGCAACATCCCCCCTCTGCAGCCCTGGTCTCTCCCCCAGCTCACACAGGTGCCCCATCCTTGCAGGCACAGACAGGGCAGCACTGGCTCAGGAGCCCCTGTTTGCATTGCACAGAGCAGGGGGAGCACCCCCATGCTGTTGGTGTGGGGACATGAACCTGAGGGAGCACAAATGCCATCAGCCCCTGGGGCCAGCAAGGGCTGGGGGACACCAGGGAAACCACTCAGCTTTGTCCTGGCCTCTGCACTCAGCCAGAAAGTTTGTTCCCATCATCTGGGAGTTTCCTGTCTCACTGCAGATGCTGTTGCCACTGCTCCAACGGTGGTTTCAGAGTGTGCCAGAAGAAGGAAGGTTGAAAAGACCTTGGAGATCATCAAGTACAACCTGTTCCCTGACACCACCTTGTCTCCCTGAGTCTCCTCTTCTCCAGGATAAACAACCCCAGCTTCCTCAGTCACTCCTCACAGGACTTGTGCTCCAGACCCCTCACCAGTCTTGTTGCCCTTCTCTGGACATGCTCCAGCCCCTCCATGTCCTTCCTAATCGAGGTGTGGCCTTACCAGTGCTGAGCACAGGGGAAGAATCACTGCCCTGCTCCTGCTGGCCACACCATTCCTGATCCAGGCCAGGAGCCATTGGCCTTCTTGCCCACCTGGGCACACTGCTGGCTCATGTCCAGCCTGCTGTCCCTGCAGGTCCCTTTCTGCCTGGCTGCTGTCCACCCACTCTGTCCCCAGCCTGTAGTGCTGCAGGGGTTGCTGTGGCCAAAGTGCAGGACCTGGCACTTGGTCTTGTTAAACCTCACATTGTTGGATTTGGGCCCTGGATCCAGCCTGTCCAGGGCCCTCTGCAGAGCCCTCCTGCCCTCCAGCAGATCCACACTCACACCCAGCTTGGTGTCATCTGCAGATTTGCTGATGCTGGACTCAGTCCCTTCATGCAGATCATCAGTGCAGACATTGAAATCCACACTGGCTGGCTCTGATCCCTCAGCCATCCTGTGGGCGCCCTGTTGATGGCACTCAAGGTGATCTGTTCCATAACCTTACCGGGCACCCAGGTCAGGCTGACAGGCCTGGAGTTGCCCAGCTCCTCCTTCCAGCCCTTCTTGGGGATGGGCTCACATTGGCACCTCCAGTCCTCTGGGACCTCCCTGCTGAGCCACCACTGATGGGAAATGATGGTGAGCAGCTCAGGGAGTTCATCCACAGCTCCCTCATCCCCCTGGGATGGATCCCATCTGCTCCCAGAGACACCTGTGAGCATCTGAGTGGTTCAGCAGGTCTCCAGCTGCTTCCTCCTGGATTACAGGGGGGCTGTACTGCTCCCTGTGCCCATCCAC